>NC_073377.1:63047489-63400671 GCF_028641065.1 Leucoraja erinaceus
TATCACTCTATGACTCTATCTATCTTTCCCTCTCAAACCCATTCTCCTGCCTTCTCCCCATTACCTCTGACACCCGTATCAATCAAGAATCTATCAATCTCCTCCTGAAAAATGTCCATTGACTTGACCTCCACAGCTGTCTGTGGCAATGAATTCCACAGTTCACCACCCTCTGACTTAAGAAATTCCTGCTCATCTCCTTCCTAAAGGAATGTCTTTTAATTCTGAGGCTGTGGCCACTGGTCCTAGACTCTCCCACTAGTGGAAACATCCTCTCCAAGTCCACTCCATCCAGGTTTTTACCAGGCTGGGACAGACGGCAACAGCTTCACACCGTGTCCCAAAGCTTGTGTCCTGTCATGCATCACCCAAGGCAGCAGAGGTGTTATAGGAGAGGGCAAGCACTGCGACAAAGTAGCTCACGATGGTTTGGGTTACATTCAGGAATGTCTATGCATGTCACATCATGAATATTACTGAAGAACGGTCTTGACCCGAACTATAATCTATTCCTTTTCTCCAGAGATGCTGCCTGACCCACTGAGTTACTCCAGCACTCTGTGACATGTCACCTATCAATGTTCTCCACAGATGCTGCCTGACTCACTGAGTTACTCCAGCACTCTGTGAAACGTCGCCCATTCATATTCTCCGCAGATGCTGCCTGACCCGCTGAGTTACTCCAGCACTTTGTGACTATTTTCCCTTCAGCCATCTGCCCAAGCCCACTCTCCCCCTCCTTTCCTATGTTCCTTTCCACCCATAAACCTCTCTCTGCCTTTACATTTCA
The DNA here is from genome assembly GCF_028641065.1 of Leucoraja erinaceus. NCBI lineage: Eukaryota > Metazoa > Chordata > Chondrichthyes > Rajiformes > Rajidae > Leucoraja > Leucoraja erinaceus. The sequence goes on from NC_073377.1 coordinate 63,048,280, forward strand.
CTCCTCTTTCAAATCTGCTCTACTTATCTACATGCATTTTTCTTCTTCACTTTTTAGTCATAGAATGATGCAGTGTGGAAACAGGCCCTTCAGCCCAACTTGCCCACATGGACCGACATGTCCCATCTACACTAGTCCCACTCACATGCTTTTGGCCCATAGCCATCTAAATCTGTCCTATCCCTGTACGTGTCCAAATGTCTCTTTAACATTAGGATAGTCCCAGTCTTAACTACCTCCTCTGGCAGCTCGTTACATACACCCAGCACCCTTTGCGTGAAAAAGCTACCTCAGATTCCTGTTAATTTCTGAAATATTGGTCATAAATTTGGTGCAACAATGTTCCAAAACAAGGCTCAGAATACATCAGAGAGCATCTAAAACCCCTGAGCTTCCAGGGCCCTTAAGCGGGCCCTGGACCCCGGCATCGAGGGACTTCATGCTTCGTGCTCGTGATGTGTGCGGTTCACACATTATTTCACATTAAGTTTTTTGTAATCCTGTCATGCCACCCCCCTTTTTGAAAAGCTTCGTACGGGCCTGCTTTGCGGTCCGCTCTGTGTAGTTGAAAGCCAGCCAGCTGCAGTGCATTGTCCGGGGTTGACTCACACCACCAGGTCTTGGTGAAGCACAGGGCAGCGGCTCAAGAGAAGTCCTTGTTTGTTTGGCACAGGAGCTGCAGTTCGTCCACTTTGTTGTTGAGAGAACATAGATTTGCAAGGAATATACTCGGGAGCGTTGTGCGTAATGTTTGTCGCCGGAGTCGGGTGAGTGCTCCAGAGCATTTCACCCGGGTCCTCCTCCAGCTCAAGACCTTGAACACAGCCACAGCCCCGCCGACGTGTATGTCCAAATATTCCAGCGAGTGAGAGAAATCAGGAACAATGTTTGGAAGTACCGAATATCTGATGTTAAGGAGTACTTCTCTCGTGAAAGTGTGGGATTTTCACAAGCGACACAAACAAACAAACAAACACAGACAAAACAGCAAGGAGCAGTGCACCGTGGCAGCCATCGTCAGTGCCACCATTGCAGTGATGCATTGAGTTTACAAACAGGCAAAATATTGAAATGAAATAAAGATGGACCTTTTTACTAATATTTAGTGTTGTCCTAACAAAAAGAGTTAATGAAGTTCAGTTGCATGTAATGATGTTTCGAGTTGCGTGGGTGTTGACAATTTAGTAGGGTTTGTTTATAAAGAAACCCTGCTGGTATTAAATGAAACCAGTGAATGTGGTCACAAGTGGGTGCATAGTATTGGAGCATGACAAATGGAGAAGTTAACAGCATAGGAGAATATGGGACATATGGTACATCATTGCACAAGTGCTATGTTAGGCTGAGCCAGTTTCCAGCCACAATGACAGAATAGCACAGTAAAGTTATATGCGTATATGGAAGATATAATTAAGGCAGAACGTTTAGGTCACATAAACCTACAAAATCTCCATTTATCATGCACCATCAGTACCACTTTTACCTTCAGTGCCTCAACGACAATTGTTGGCAGGCATAATGGCCCATGGCATTTAATTGTGGAGCTAACACTGAACATCCTTCTGGAGTGTAACACTCTCATGTAGTAATGCTGTTGTTAAACTTGAAGGATGCAGAGAAAATTAATGAGGATCTTACCAGGACTTGAGGGCCTGAGCTATAGAGAGAGGTTGAGTGGGCTAGGACTTTATTCCTTGGAGCGCAGGAGGATGAGGGGTGACCTTACAGAGGTGTATAAGAACATGAGCGGATTGGATAGGGTAAATGTACAGTCTTTTATCCAGAGTAAGGGAATCGAGAACCAGAGGACATAGGTTTAAGGTGAGCGAGGAAAGATTTAATAGGAACTTGAGCGGCAAACTTTTCACACAATTGGCAGTGGATATATGGAACAAACTGCCAGAGGAGGTAGTTGAGGTAGATACTATCACAATGTTTAAAGGACCTTTGGACAGGTACTGAGTTGGTTGGATGATCATATTGATCGGTGTCCAATGAGATCTCCTGCACCTAATTTCTCTATGACTATGACTTTTTAGGAATGCAAAACAAGGCAGCTGTAGTGTAGATGGGACAAAGGGGGATGAAAGGCCTGTTGTATGTCTCTGTGTCTCTATGACTATAACTTCTTAGGAAGCAACAAAATGTGTCAAAGGGGGAGGGGTTGGATATTGGTTTCTGCATATGTTTGGAATCTTTAGAATAGTGCGACTTCAATGTCAGATCTAAACTGATTTCACCAATGCACAACACAGAGTTTAAATGACAAGGCAGCAGCGAGCCAGCCAGCAGAGAGTGAATATGACCCAGGTTTGAAATAGGGAACCAGGAAAACACAATCACCAAACAAAGAATGGAGAAACAGTTCTCATGAATATTTACATTAACGGTTCCTCGAGGTAACTTTAGCTTTCTTTAGTGTTTGTAAAATCATTTAGTCATGTACATGTTGCTACAGCGTTGGTTTGCACAAACAGGTGTGGCTTGAAAGCATATAGTTACAAATGCCAACAATGGAAGGATGGAACTGAGTGCTGGTTATACTGGACTGACTGTCATTTAAAGTCCCTGTTGGCAGTCCATAAAGAGATTCATAGTTCATAAGTTTGTAAGTGACAGGAGCAGAATTAGGCCATCAGGTCCATCAAGTCTACTCCGCCATTCAATCATGGATGATCTATCTTTCCCTCTTAACCTCATTCTCCTGCCATCTCCCCATAACCCCTGACACCCAGACTTATCAAGAATCTATCTATCTCTGCCTTAAAAATATCCATTGACTTGGCCTCCGCAGCCTTCTGTGGCAATGAATTCCATAGGTTCTATGTCAAAATGGCATAAGCCAATGTAGACAATATTTCATTGTGGATCTAACACTGCATATCTCTGTGGAGGGAGTGCTCTCCTGCAGTAATGCTGTTATAATGGTAAGTTGCAACTTTAAAGGTAATTTTCACACCAAACTTTTCTCCTCTCCCATAGTCTCCAATTGCAATGCTTGCTGGAATTTTATTTCAAGGGCACCAGCAACCCTGCACTGTTCCGACCCAGAGACTGATCAGTGAGAGCCATTTCACAAAAGTTTGGCAACATATCCCAGCTCAGTCCTGTTCTCGTCTGATGCGCATATGTATTGATTATGTGGATGGAGTCACGTGGGGTCAGAAGAAATGGAAAGTCAAATACATTTTTGACTCGAAATCCCAGTATATTACAAAAGGGGTGCTGGGATGGTATTGATCGAGGGATACATAACAGTCAATACTCTACCATATTAAAATTCCCTGTAACATGGCCTTAGTCATAAAATCATTGGAGCTGCACATTATCGATTTAAAAATCTGATATCCAGTTATCTAATCCTAAGAGAAGATACAGATTGCTGTAGTAGCTCAACGGGTCAGGCAGCATCTCAGGAGAACATGGATAGGCAATGTTTTGGGATGGAAGGGAAAGGAGGCACTTAGCTAGGGACAAAATGCACACCAGCCTGTCAACGATTGGAACTATCTCACTGGAGTGGAATAACCTCTTCCATTTCAGTGAGAACAGAACTAACCTCTCCAGTCTCTCCTCATAACTGAATAACTCTATCTAAGGCATTATCTGCATTATCACCTCTGCACCCTTTACCCTTCCTATAACATGGTGCTTAATTTAATTAATTCAATTAAAATGAAACATTTAAAGCTACAGTTATTATTCACTTACACAACAGACAGCATCATCGGCGAAGGGTGGACAAGGGAACCGGTCAGCATGTTTGAGGCCGAGAGAGATGGCAGCTGGGAATAGAAAAGCTAAAACTGCATCACAGTATGGTGTGGCAACTGCTCTGTCTCCAACCGGAAGGCACTGCAGAGGGTGGTGAAAATTGCCCAACGCATCACCGGTTCCTCGCTCCCCTCCATTGAGTCTGTCCAAAGCAAGCGCTGTCTGCGGAGGGCGCTCAGCATCGCCAAGGACTGCTCTCACCCCAACCATGGACTGTTTACCCTCCTACCATCCGGGCGGCGCTACAGGTCTCTCCGTTGCCGAACCAGCAGGTCGAGGAACATCTTCTCTCTGGCGGCTGTCACTCTACTCAACAACGTACCTCGATGACTGCCAATCACCACCCCCCCCCCCCCCCCCCCCCCCCCCCCCCCCCCCCCCCCCCCCCCCCCCCCCCCCCCGACACTTATTATTTTTTATTCAAATCGTTTACTATGTCGCTCTTCAAGGGAGATGCTAAATGCATTTCGTTGTCTCTGTACTGTACACTGACAATGACAATTAAAATTGAATCTGAATCTAAAGAGTCATGGATTGGGTGGCCAGAGACGGGAAGAAGATATGGGGTTGTGGAAGAATGCTTCTGTGCAGAGATGGGAGAAGTGCCTTCGGATTTAGTGAGGTTTTCACCTATCTGGGTTAAATTTCCATTAAAAACAACCAGGGTCACGGAGACCAATTTCTCGGCAATTCTTCTTTCTAAATCAGAAGGGTTCAAAAGGTTAATTTTAAATGGGTGCCCTTGTTTTACCATTGATCATAGAAAGACAGAAGGGCAGCTGCTAACATTACTCTTGAAACTGCAGTGACCCTCACCAAAAAGCACAATATTAACATGCTGACATTTTGCACTAAGCATAGATTTACAATGGATCGCAGTATTTCTCTGCAGAACAGATCTGGCTTGGCACAAAACTGTGATGCAAGCACATACTGGAATCTGACTGGAGCTAATATGTACTGCACATAAACAACACTTCATGAAGTAAACAGTGCAATGCATCAGAGATTAAAAAGTGCAGTTGTAATTAATTGTTATGTTTTTGCACGCAACAAGAATTTACAAGAAGCGACATTTAAAGTAACTTAACCTTGTAGGGATTGTGTATCATGGATGGTTCAGAAAAGACAAGAGCCTCTTTCTTTTGAAAGGAGTCGGTTTGTGAAGGTTGGGTCTTGTGGAAATGAGTAATGTACCCATTACACTCAATTACCACATTAGCAGGGTTATATTGACAAGAGGAAGAATTAAAGGCATTCAGATGTAACCAGCTGTGTAATTTAATTTAACCTTCCATATTGCTCCTAATGCCTTGAATTATTTACTCTCTGCTGTTCATCAGTGAACTTAGGTTCGACCACACAGGGGTGGCATCTCGGAATGTCTGTGCAGCTTGCAGAGGCACTTGATCAATGGGAAGTGATAGTACAAAATGTTGCCAATTTCTGTGGACATCTATCATAGTGACAAAAATCCAGCTCCGGAGCAAAGTCACTGCATTTATCTGCCTGACTCTTCTACACCCTGAGGCATTATGAATAGTACTATTGAAATAAGGCACCTCAATTGCTGAGGGGTGAAAGTAATTGAAACTTCTTACCATCCTCTTGTACCATTGCCATTTAACCCATTTGTATAACTAAGTCTAGCACTTTCTTGTGTAAAAAGGAACTGCAGATGCTGGTTTATATCGAAGATAGATATTAAATACTGGAGTAATTCAGCGGGTCAGGCAGCATCTCTGCAGAAAACTAATAGGTGATGTTTCGGGTTGGAACCCTTTTTCAGACAAATCTGAAGTCTAATAAAGAGTACCGACCCGATTTGTAACCTATTATTTTCCTCCAAAGATGCTGCTTGGCCCGCTCGTTTACTCCAACGTTTTGTGTCCATCGTTAAAGACTTTATTACAAGCTAAACCAACATGTGTTCATGGGCCTTCACCTCTGTCACTGGCTGTGATATTAAGCAACATTATAATGTTTCTACAGCGTTCCACTGATAACAATGCAGACAATTAACAAATTGCTGATGGGACTTGGATCTGATTTCTTATAGGGTGGCAACATCAGTGGGGAGACATGGTGGTGCAAAACATAGTGGTACTGCCACCCTGTTCCAGCAACGCCATTCAATCCTGCCCTCCAGTGCTGTCTGTGTGGTGTTTGCCTGTTCTTCCTATGATTGCCTGGGTATCCTCTGGGCATTCCTGTTTCCTGCCACTGACCATTAAGTTAACTGTCTACCATAAGTAATAGCATAGTGTAAGTAGGTGGTAGGGAAATCAGGACATGTGAGAGAGAGTAGGTTGCAGGGAAATAACAGTAGTTATCGGATTGCTTCGAGAGGCAGCATAGACACAATAACCTCATTCCCCATAAGAAAATATGATGTAAAATCCGTTGCTAATTAATCTTTTCTATTCAGTTTAGGATCTTACCATAACTGGGAAGATCAACATTGACTGATATATCCCTCTCATATCCCTCTAAACCCTTCCTATCAATATATCTATCCAAATGTCTTTTGACAACTAAACATTCTGGCAATAAAACTAATTGGTGTGTAGATTATTGGTAACTAAGTTCCCCGTTCCAGCACTGTAGAAAATAATTTCCATCAGTCTGTTGATGGTTGCATGCAAATTGATTTGAATCTAAGTAGGATGGGACATACCTGGGCAATCTTTCACATTCTTGGGTAGATGCCAGTCCTGTAACTATACTGGAACCATTTGAGTACGTCATGGTGTACAATTGTATGTATTCACTGCTTGGCATTGAATATCCAATCTTTAATAGTATAGAATAGTGAGTAACAATTCGATGACAATGAGGGACATTTAGATTCAATCCATGACGGTGTAAAAACAAACTCAGCCAGTCTATGACAGTACAAGGATCTGTAACAGCTTGGGATGGTTTCCAGAGACTAGGTTTTAATATGTTATTTTGTGAAACACAGTAGCCTGTACCTCGTGTCACAATTATGAATTATAATTTAGATGAAGTCAGATGCTTAGGTTCTTCAGATAAATGACACAAGCTCTTAAAATCCAACCGCTAATGTGTACCATATTCAGTTTCAAGCTTGTAAATTTAGCACTATTGGAAATTATACTGGGAAGCACAGAATGTTGTGGTCATTTTGAAAACCAGGAGATAATGTTTAGTTACTGCATTGAACTACTTAGCTGATGCTTAATACAATGTTATAAATCGACTCATAGTTAGTTAAAAAATTAAAAAAAATAGGTGCAGTAGGCCATTCAGCCCTTTGAGCCAGCACCACCATTCAATATGATCATGGCTGATCATCTAAAATCAGTACCCCATTCCTGCTTTTTCCCCATATCTCTTGATTCCTTTAGCCCTAAGAGCTAAATCTAACTCTCTCTTGAAAATATCCAGTGAATTGGTCTCCACTGCCTTCTGTGGCAGAGAATTCCACTGATTCACAACTCACTGGGTGAAGTTTTTCTTCATCTCAGTCCTAAATAGCCTTCCCCTTATTCTTAAACTGTGACCCCTGGTTCAGGACTCCCCCAACATCGGGATCATTTTTCCTGCACCTAGCCTGTCCAATCCTTTAACAATTTGATATGTTTCTATAAGATCCCCACTCACCCTTCTAAATTCCAGTGAATTCAGCCTTGATTATGAAGTATTATGAAGTTATTATGAAGTGATACAGGATTGGACATGAATAGCATATCTCACTTGTCCCAAACTGATTTTCCCTGTCCAGATTCAAGTAGTTGTAAATTTACAGTAAGTTTAAGCGGAGAGAAATAGTTGTAAGTTTACATGAGGTTTAAGGAGAAATTAAAAGTTGTATTGCAACAATTTTGGCAAATACAGTTACTACAATGACCCATATGGCAGCCATGACTGCCTATTTTGACGTCATGACACTAACTACTTAAGATGCCTTAAAATTTGAAACTACCACTTAATCGTGAGAGTCAAGGTATTCTTAGGCTTGTCTGTAGATCCTTTAGTGTTTGTGCTTTTACACCCCATGAGAATTATCTGTGCTAGCACTTTGTGTTGAGACTTTTAATTCTCACTTTGCTTGAGGACACTTGTCAAGCTCAGCCATTGTCCTGGAACGCTCTTAAATTGTCTCTCTCATAGTGTTCAAATGACCAGATTTTCAACCTCAATCATTGCTGTTCCTAAAATGACATCTAATTGATGTCGTCCTCAGGGAATTTGATGTACTTAAGAGGCATCTGGACATTTTGCACTGGTTTGTGAATAATCCCATTGTTCTAAGACTGTTAAACCACTCTCCAAATGATGCCTTTGCCTCAGTTCTCTGAAAATGTATGGTCTTTTACAGATCACAGAACATCCTTGAAACACCTATCACTGGTCTAAATCTCCAACCAGCTTTGCAGCCTGTTTCTCAAAAGGTGGTGGGCTCAACAGTTTTTTCCCTCATACCTCACTGCCACCTCAATGCTGTCCTACTTTCTCTGTTGACCTGTCCAGACCTAAATGACAAACACTCAGCAGTCGGCACCCAGCAGAATCCAAGACTTCACTTCATGCTACACATGTATATTTGTTGGTATTACCCAATCTCCCCACAGATCCAGTTTTAGGGATATCATGATGCCATTCAGCACCACCCCTGACTCTGTATTGTACAACCTTTCTCAGTGTCACCAGCATACAACGTACACATGGTTTGGCCAAAATGCTTTCTTATCTCATGGTAAATGACTACAATATGATACGATATGACAGAACTTTATTTACCCCAGGAGGGAAATTGGTCTGCCAATGGTCATAAAATACATGAAGCGTGAAATTAAAGTGATGAGTGGAAAGGATAACAAGTAGAAAGTACAGGATAGGGTGTGTGCAAAGATGGAGGAGGGAACGGGGAGACAGTCTACCCCATGACAGAAGGGGGAGAAGTTGTACAGTTTGATAGCCACAGGGAAAAAAGATCTCCTGTGGCGTTCTGTACTGCTTCTTGGTGGAACCAGTCTGTTGCTGAAGGTACTCCTCAGGTTGACCAGGGTGTCATGAAGGGGGTGAGCTGTATTGTCCAAAATGCACCACAATTTGAGGAGCATCCTCCCCTCCAAGACCACCTCCCATGATTCCAACTCTGTCCCCAGGATGGAGCCAGCCTTCCTGATGAGTTGTTTGATCCTGTTGGCATCCGCGGCCTTCGCCCTGCTGCCCCACCAGCACACAACTGTCAAAATAACACACAGGTGGGCAGAGGGGGCGGGTAGCTCTGTTCGTAAGGAATGAAATCTCAGTGACATAGAATCAGGAGATGTAGAGTCAGTATGGATAGAACTGAGGAATTGTAAGGATAAAAATACCCTAATGGGAGTTATCTACAGGCCCCCAAACAGTAGTCTGGATATAGGGTGCAAGGTGAATCAGGAGTTAAAATTGGCATGTGGTAAAGGTAATGCCATGGTGGTTATGTGAGATTTCACCATGCAGGTAGACTGGGAAAATCAAGTTGATATTGGACCCCAAGGAAGGGAGTTTGTGGAGTGCCTCTGAGATGGAATCTTAGAGCAGCTTGTACTGGAGCCTACCAGGGAAAAGGCAATTCTGGATTTAGTGTTGTGTAATGAACCGGATTTGATAAGGGAACTCAAGGTAAAGGAGCTTTAGGAGGTAGTGACCATAATATGATGAGTTTTAATCTACAATTTGAGAGGGAGAAAGGAAAAACGGAAGTGTCAGTATGACAGTTGAGCAAAGGGGACTATGGAGGCATGAGGGAGGAGCTGGCCAAAGTTGACTGAAAAGAGACTGTAGCATGAAACAACAATGGCAGGTATTTCTGGGAATGAAACAGAAAGTGCAGGATCAATTCATTCCAAAGAGGAAGAAAGATTCCAAGGGGAGTAAGGGGCAACCGTGGTTGACAAGGGAAATCAGGGACAGTATAATAATAAAAGAGAAGTATAACATAGCAAAGATGAGCGGGAAGCCAGAGGATTGGGAAACTTTTAAAGAGCAACAGAAGATTACTAAAAAGGCAATACAGGGAGAAAAAATGAGGAACGAAGGTAAGCTAGCCAAGAATATAAAGGATAGTATAAGCTTCTTTAGGTATGTGAAGAGGAAAAAATTAGTTAAGACAAATGTGGGCCCCTTGAAGGCAGAAATAGGTGAATTTATCATGGGGAACAAGGAAATGCCAGACGAGTTGAATAGGTACTTTGGATCTGTCTTCACAAAGGGAGACAAACAATCTTCCTGATGTACTAATGGCCAGAGGACTAGGGTGGCGAAGGAACTGAAGGAAATTCACATTAGGCCCCAGGAAATGGTTTTGGATAGACTGATGGGACTGAAAGATGATAAATCCCCAGGGCCTGATGGTCTGCATTTCAGGGTACTTAAGGAAGGGGCTCTAGAAATCGTGGATGCATTGGTGATCATTTTCCAATGTTCTCTCTACTCAGCACCAGTTCCTGTGGACTGGAGGGTAGCTAATGTTATCCCACTTTTTAAGAAAGGATGGAGAAAGAAAGCAGGGAATTATGGAACAGTTAGCCCGAGATCGGTGGTGGGGAAGATGCTGGAGTTAATTATAAAAGATGAAATAGCAGCACATTTGAATAGCAGTAACAGAATAAAATGGTCCATTGAGTCAGCATGCAGAGCCAAAAGAGATGGGGGAGATATTGAACAATTTTTTTTCTTCGGTATTCGAAAGGGGAATCATAAGCTTGACTAATCTTCAAAGTGAAGAATTTTTAAAAGTGAGGATGTACAGGATATTCCCTAGGAAAAAGTGGACCGGGGCTATGACAGTGAGGGACGTCCTGGAGTGGTACCTGGTTCCCATTGTTTCAAAGAAAGCCTTTGATAAGGTCCCACATAGGAGATTAGTAGGCAAAATTAGATCACATGGTATTGGGGTAAAGTGCTGACATGGATAGAAAATTGGTTGGCAGACAGGAAACAAAGAGTTGGTAGGGATTAACGGTCCCTTTCAGAATGGCAGGCAGTGAATAGTGGGGTGCCGCAAGGCTCGGAGCTGGGACTGCAGTTATTTACAATATACATTAATGATTTAGATGAAGGGATTAGAAGTAACATTAGCAAATTTGCAGATGACACAAAGCTGGGTGGCAGTGTGAACTGTGAAGAGGATGCTATGAGGCTGCAGGGTGACTTGGCCAGGTTGCGTGAGTGGGCAGATGCATGGCAGATGCAGTTTAACGTGGATAAATGTGAGGTTATCCACTTTGGTGGCAAGAACAGGAAGGCAGATTATTATCTGAATGGTGTCAAGTTAGGAAAAGGGGAAGTACAACAAGATCTGGGTGTCCTTGTACATCAGTCACTGAAAATAAGCATGGAGGTACAGCAGGCTGTGAAGAAAGGGAATGAAATGTTGGCCTTCATAACAAGAGGAGAGGAGTTGAGTATAGGAGCAAATATGTCCTTCTGCAGTTGTGGCCTTGGTGAGGCCACGCCTGGAGTATTTTGGGCAGTTTTGGTCTCCAAATCTGAGTAAGGACATTCTTGCTATTGAGGGAGTGCAGCGTAGGTTCATGAGGTTAATTCCCGGGATGGCGGGTCTGTCATATGTTGAAAGAATGGTGCGACTGGGCTTGTATTCACGGAAATTTACAAGGATGAGAGGAAGTCTTATTGAAACATATAAGATTATTAAGGGATTGGACACGCTAGAGGCAGGAAACATGTTCCCGATGTTGGGGGAGTCCAGAACCAGGGGCCACAGTTTAAGAATAAGGGGTACGCCATTTAGAACAGATGAAGAAAAACATTTTAACCCAGAGAGTTGTGAATCTGTTGAATTATCTGCCTCAGAAGGCAGTGAAGGCCGATTCTCTGGATGCTTTCAAAGGAGGATTAGATAGAGTTAAAGATAGCGGAGTCAAGGGATATGGGGAGAAGGCAGGAACAGGGTACTGATTGTGGATGATCAGCCATGATCACAGTGAATGGCGGTGCTGACTCGAAGAGCCGAATGTCCTACTCCTGCACCTATTGTCTGTTGTCTATTGTCTAACAGCGAAGAAGGACATAAATAGGACAAGTTGGAAGGATGTGAACCAAATGTAGGCAGGTGGGTCTAGTGTAGCTGGGACGTTGGCCGGTGTGCGTAAGTTGGGCGGGGGGGGCCTGTTTCCATACTGTATCACTCTATGACTCTATGATTCTAAAATGGCACTGGCCTCCACCGATTGGTGGAACATCTGCAGCATCTTACAGCAGACGTTGATGGAGCAGAGCCTTCTCAAAAAATACAGCCGGCTCTGTCCTATTTAGTATATATAAGGATTTCAGTATTGATGTATATCATTGTTGTAGACCGATCCTTTTATGAATTCAGTAAACGCTCAATTAACACAAGAGTATAATCCAATAATGTCTGGACATTTTCATGCTCCATTTGATTTTCTGTGTGTCTGCTGATGGCAGCTTTGACTTTGGAGTTAAACAAGATGTCATCTTCTCATCTCTGTCATCTACTGCACAGTGGTGCAGTGGTAGAGTTGCTGCCTTACAACACCAGAGACCCAGGTTCGATCCTGACTACAGGCACTGTCTGTATGGAGTTTGTACATTCTCCCTGTGACTGCGTGGGTTTTCGCCCGGGGCTCCAGTTTCCTCCCACACTCCAAAGACTGACAGGTTTGTAGGCTAATTGGCTTGGTATAATTGTACATTGTTCCTAGTGTGTGTAGGACAGTGTTAGTGTGCGGGGATCACTGGTCGGCGTGTACCAAAGTACAGTGAAAAACTTTTATGTGGTATGCTATCCAGTCAGCAGAAAGACTATGCATGAGTACAATCAAGCCAACCAAAGTGTACAGAAACGGGATAAAGGGAATAGTGCTTAGTGTAACATAAAATCCAGTAAAGTCCGATTAAATATAATCCAAGGTTCTTCAAGAAGAAGAGGATAGGTCTGGACCACTCTCGAATTGGCGATGGGATGGTTCAGTTGCCTGATAACAGCTGGCAAGAATGTTCCTGAATCTGGAGGTGTGTGTTTTCACACTTCGGTATCTCTTGTCTGCTGGGAGAGGGGAGAAGAGGGAATGACTGAGGTGAGGCTTATCCTTGATTAAGCTGCTGGCCTTGGTGTAGTGTGAGGTGTAGATGGAGTCAATGGAATTTGAAGTTCTGGTTCCCACACTATAGAAAGAATGTGGAGAGGCTGCTAAAGAGATTTGCTAGGATGTTGCCCAAATTTAAGATCATTAGCGATAAGAAAAGGGTGGATACATTTGGATTGATTTGTCCGGAGTTTCAGAGACTGAGGAGATGACCAGATATATAAATTATGAGAAGTTAGATCATCTGATTATTTTTTCAAGATGGAAATATTGAATACTAGAAGGTGTGAGGAGGGAATGCTTATGTTCCATGAATTATGAGGCAGGTTTTTTACATAAAGTGTAGTGGGTGCTTGGAATGTGCTGCCAGGGGAGGTGGTGGCAGCAGATACAAGAGCAATGTTTACATAGAAACATAGAAACAGAAAATAGGTGCAGGAGGAGGTCATTTGGCCCTTTGAGCCTGCACCACCACTCATTGTGATCATGGCTGATCATCCATAACCAGTAACATGTGCCTGCCCTCTCCTCATATCCCTTGATTCCGCAAGCCCCTCAAGCTCTATCTAAAGGGGCTGTCCCACTTGGGCGACCTAATTGGCGAGTTTAGAAGAGATTAGGAGAGTTTGAAAAAATGTAATGTTGAAGACCTCCTTCGACTATGTAGAAGACCTCCTTCTACCTCCTTCGACAATGTTGAAGACTAGCTTTGGCTAGCTACGACTAGCTATGACTAACTTAGGGAAAATTGGACACTGAATAGTGGAGAGTGAAGACGACTTCCTTCGATCTCTGTCGACCTTCCTTTAACCTCCCTTCGACTATGATGAAGACTATCTACGACCACCTTCGACTACCCTCATTTACCTACGACTAACATGCCAACCTACTACAACTAAACTTACGAGTAAAAAAAGTATTGATTTTTCCACTGTGACCTTTTTTTTAACTCGCGGGCATTTTTCAACATGTTGAAAAATACGCCGCGACCTAGCTGAGGCCTCGTGTACATGGGGACTACTCTCGAGCAAGAAGGAGTAACAAAGACCTCCTACGACGTCGTGTCGACCATACTGCGAGTATGAGTCGAGGGCAAACTCGCCAGAACTTGCGGATTAGGTCGCTCAAGTGGGACAGCCCCTTAACTCTCTTTTAAATTAATCCAGTGAATTGGCCTCTACTGCCTTCTGTGGCAGAGAATTCCACAAATTCACAACACTGGGTGAAAAAGATTTTTATCACCTCAGTTTTAAATGGACTCCCCTTCATTCTTCGACTGTGGTCCCTGGTTCTGGACTCCCCCATCATTGGGAACATTTTTCCTGCATCCAGTCCTTTTATAATTTTATACGTTTCTATACGATCCCCTCTCATCCTTCTAAATTACAGTTAATACAAGCCCAGTCTTTCCAATCTTTCCGCATATGACAGTCCCGCCATCCCAGGGATTATTCTCGTGAACCTACGCTGCACTCAGTAGCAAGGATGTCCTTAGGTTGTCCAGGTTGCATACAATACTCCAGGTGTGGTCTCACCAGGGCCCTGTACAACTGTAGAAGGACCTCTTTACTCCTATACTCAAATCCTCTCTTTATGAAGGCCAACACGCCATTATCTTTGTTAGCATCAGTTTAAGAGGCATTTGGACAAACACAAGAACAGGCAGGAAATAAAGTAATACAAGATGTGAAGGCAGATTGGATTAGTTAAGGGCCTGTCCCATTTGGGTGTCATTTACGCGACATCATTTACGTGTCACGATGCATGATGCGCACATGATGCACGCATGGCACGTGGTGTGACGTGGTGGCGCAGGCAGTGACGTGCGGTTGCGCACATCGCCCCAGGATTTTGGGATTCACAAAATCTTTGCACGCCACCTGTGTGACACGCAAATGACGCTCAAGTGGGACAGGACTTTTAGATTACCATCATGGTCTGCACTGATGTGGTGAGCGATGGACCTATCCCTGTACTATTCTGTGTAGGAAGGAACAGCGGATTTTTACACCAAAGATGGGCACAAAATGCTGGAGTACCTCAGCAGGTCAGGCAGCATCTGTGGAGAAAACAAATAGGTGGCGTTTCGGGTTGAGACCTTTCTTCAGACCCTTCCACTGTACCGTTCTCTGTTCTGTACAACAGCAAGCGGGAGCCTTGGAACTGGAACTTACGATTTGGAAATGTCAACATTAGCCAGCAAGAACTGGCTCATCATTAAGAAAATCTAAATGTACAAGGTTGATGAAGTATGTGGCTTCAAACCACCCTTGTATAACTTTGATACACCAGTGTATTGAATTCTGACACAATGAAATATATCTAAAGCATGCTGTCATCACTTCCATAGACAACTGCTTTGTTTCAGTGTCAGCATGAGGTCTTCACTCTTGCATGGACTATTTTAGCAACTTGATCAGGAAGAAACAAATCATAGGACTGTACTATTTACAATGGGTGGCCAAATTGATGTAATCTGATATCCCACATACGAAATCCACTCAGGACTGAAGTACTGTGGAGCACTGTAGAACGGAGTAAACAGAAACAATCTGGCAATCATGCAACTCACTCCTCTCCAGGGTAGGTGTATTTTTTCATTTCACCAACTTTGGCTTGTATGACAGAGTAAACACAAGCTGGGTGTCATGTTCAAATTGACGAAAAGACCCTGTGCCTCCACCAAATCTTAGCATTCCACCTCAATTGCTCAGTTACTGGAGGTTTTGAACAAAACAACAACAAAAAATGTTTATGTGTATAGTTTGCAAAATTGAATAGCAGTGAATAGAGGATCAAGAACCTGGAGATTGGATAGTCAGTTATTGAAAAGTCAATGATTAGCCCTGTTATTGATTGTTCAACACAGTATTGGTAGGCGGCGCGACTCTCATCAGCAGCGGCCTCTGCAGCCCGTCTGCGTTTTTATTGTGTCTATGAAAATTCAGTATTTTTTGTTGCTATGTGTGTGGGGGGGTGGGGGTGGGGTGGGAGGGAGGTAACTTTTAAATTTCTCCCTGCAAAGGGAGACTGTGTACTTTTCTTTGTCGGGTCTCCGTTGTCGTTTGGGCTGCAACGAGGAGCGGCCTCCAACAGGAAGACCGGGGGCTTGGTGCCGAAAACTCACCTCATTGTCGCGAAATATTTTCGAGTCCAAGCGTATTTTGAAAAGGTCAATGACTGAATCTGATTTGTTTACATTGCGGACCCGCGGGTGAACAGACCGCTTTTCAGGGCTTGGGCGACTTCCCATTGCTAGAGCTCCTGGAGCGGGGCCTCACAGCACCGCCCCGCGCGGCTTGGAATGGCCGCGGGACTCTGCGAGCGCACGCCGGGGGCTCTAACATCAAGACCCGGTGTGCGACCTTGCATCACCCGGCATGGCTTAATGGCCGCGGGACAATCGCCATCGCCAGCCGGGAGCTTTGACTTTGACTCTGACATCCGGGGGGGGGGGGGGAGTGCAGTGGAGAAATAAGTTTTTTTGGCCTTCCATCACAACGATGTGATGGATGTTTATGTAAATTATGTTGTGTCTTGGGTCTATTTGTTTGTAATGTATGGCTGCAGAAACGTCATTTCGTTTGGACCTCAAGGGGGTCAAATGACAAATAAATCAATCTTATATCTGGGATCACTCATTATTTCACCCTGCCTTCAGTATCCAGCTAAAGAGTTTCATTAAAAATAAAGTAAATAAGGTACTTTTGGCTATATTTCACACATGCATATTTTAATGTAATTTTTGCCATGCGCCAAACATTTTTGAAATGGTCATACATAAGATAGACACAAATTGCTCCCCGAACAGTAACTCAGCGGGTTCAGACGGCATCAATGTCAGTTTGAGAAAAAGGAATCCCAAAACCTAGATGACGTCGTAGATCGAGACCCTTCATCAGGCTGCTGAAGTCTCGACCCAAAACGTCACCTATTCTTTTCTTCAGAGATGCTGCATGTCATGTTGAGTAACACCAGCATGTTAGGCCTTTGTTCAGCCTAACAATGTAGGAGGCCCAAAACTCAATATTCATAGGGGATCTTCTGAACAATAAACGTAGATGTTGTGCCTTTCCAACTCTGCAACATTTTTAGTTTAGTTTAGTTTAGTTCAGTTTAGTTTAGTTTAGAGATACAGCACTGAAACAGGTCCTTCGACCCATCAAGTCTGCACTGACCAGCGATCCCCGCACATCAAAGGTTTTCTACACTCACTAGGAACAATTAATATTTACACCAAGCCAATTAACCTGCAAACCTGTACTTCTTTGGAGTGTGGGGGGAAACTGAAGATCTCAGTGAAAACCCACGCAATCACGGGGAGAATGTACAAACTCCATACAGACAGCACCCGTAGTCAGGATCAAACATCGGTCTCTGGCTGTAAGGCAACAAATCAACTGCTGCACCACCATGCTGCTAGCTAGATTAACTCAGTTACTATTTTAAAGTTTGTATTACGTCCTTGCAAGGTCAACACATTTGAAACAGAAAAGGAAATTAAAACTAATCTGTTCCCTTTAACATCAAAAATTTCTAAGTAACATTAGTAAATTTGCAGATGACACAAAGCTGGGTCGCAGTGTGAACTATGGGGAGGTTACTATGAGAATGCAGGGTGACTTGGACAGGTTGGGGGAGTGGGCAGATGCATGGCAGATGACGTTTAATGCGGATAAATGTGAGGTTATCTACTTTGGTAGCAAAAACAGAAAGGCAGATTACTATCTAACTGGCATCAAGTTGGGAAAAGGGGAAGTACAATGGGATCTGGGGGTCCTTGTACATCAGTCTATGAAAGTAAGCATGCAGGTGTAGCAGGCAGTGAAGAAAGCGAATGGCATGTTGGCCTTTATATCAAGAGGAATCGAATATAGGAGCAAAGGGGTCCTTCTGAAGTTGCACAGAGCCCTAGTGAGACCACACCTGGAGAATTGTGTGCAGTTTTTGGTCCCCTAATTTGAGGAAGGACATTCTTGTTATTGAGGGAGTGCAGCGTAGGTTTACAAGGTTAATTTCCGGGATGGCGGGACTGTCATATGCTGAGAGAATGGAGCAGCTGGACTTGTACACTCTGGAGTTTAGAAGGATGAGAGGATATCTCATTGAAACATATAAGATTGTTAAGGATTTGGACACGCTAGAGGCAGGAAACATGTTCTCGATGTTGGGGGAGTCCAGAACCAGGGGCCACTGTTCAAGAATAAGGAGTAAGCCATTGAGAACGGAGACGAGGAAACACTTTTTCTCACAGAGAGTGGCGAGTCTGTGGAATTCTCTGCCTCAGAGGGCGTTGGAGGCAGGTTCTCTGGATGCTTTCAAGAGAGAGCTAAATAGGGCTCTTAAAAATAGCAGTCAGGGGATATGGGGAGAAGGAACAGGGTACTAATTGGGGATGATCAGCCATGATCACATTGAATGGCGGTGCTGGCTCGAAGGGCCGAATGGCCTACTCCTGCATCTATTGTCTATTGTCTATTGTCTATTGTCTATTGTCACTCATCAGAATACTGCACCAGAAGTTTATGAGTTTTCAGTTTACTTACTTCGATGGCATCTTAGTTTAGTTTATCATTGTCACCGAGGTACAGTGAAAATATTTTGTTTGCTATCCAGTCACATGATTACAATCAAGCCACCCACAGTGCACAGATAAAGATAAATGGTACAACTTTTAATCCAAGATAAAGTCCAATTAAAGATTGTTCAAAGGTTTCCAATGAGGTAGACGGGTGGTCAGACCTGCACTGCAGCTGATGAGAGAACCACTCAGTAGTCTGATTACAGCTCGGTAGAAACTGTCATTGAATCTGTTTGTTAAAATCTGAAAATTCCATAATACAATTTCAATTTTGGCAAGTAAATACTTACTAAAAGGTGAAGAAATTGTTCTCTGTACAATTTTGACATAAATGATCTGTTCCCAAAATTTCTGGTACAATGCAAAGGTCCCTGTTAACTTTTTCCAAGAGAAGCAAAGAAGGTCCTGGAGTCTGGCAAGATCAGAATGTGTGAACTGATGCAAATATTAAGTGCACATGCTGACATTTACAAGGAAGTTATGATGGTATTGAAGTTTGAAGAAACATAAATCCTTATCCAAAAAGAGAGTGAAATATTCATTATACTGCTCACTGTGCAATTAATAAAGTGTTCACAGCATTAGGTGCTGAGAGAGTTCCAATTCATACACTCAGAAAGCTGGTTTCCTGTCCAGCTCAAGTCTTGGAAATTAAGTATCTACCCGCTGTTGGCTTTTGATTTCCATTATATTATTTTAGTTCTGGGAATGTGAAACCTAGAAGCTTATACATTTTTTCAATTGTGAAAGATAGAACTGCAGATGCTGGTTTAAATCGAAGGTAGACACAAAATACTGGAGTAACTCAGCGGGTGAGGCAGCATCTCTGGAGAGAAGGAATGGGCGACGTTTCTGGTCGAAACCCTTCTTCAGACTGATGTCAGGGGAGGAGGCGGGACAAAGATAAAATATAGTCGGAGAGTAAAACTTGTGGAAGAACTGGGAAGGGGAAGGGGATGGAGAAAGAAAGCAAGGGCTATCTACAGTTAGACGTCAATGTTCATACCGCTGGGGTGTAAACTACCCAAGCGAAAATTGAGGTGCTCTTCCTCCAATTTGCGCTGGGCCTCACTCTGACAATGGAGGAGGCCCAGGACAGAAAGGTCAGATTGGGAATGGGAGGGGAAGTTGAAGTGCTGAGCAACCGGGAGATCAGGTAGGTGAAGACGGACTGAGCGGAGGTCTACAGTGAAACAATTGCCGAGCCTGCGCTTGGTCTCGCCGATGTAGAGCACTTTTCAAAATCCTAAAAATTTCCAGAGAAATTCTCTAATGTGATTTGAATAATTTCACAGACCAAGAAATAGGAGTAGGTTTCTTAATCCATCACTTTTGTGCAGAAATCATAAGAACAAACTGCAGTTTGTCACAAATCTTTGCTTTCTATTTCCCTGCACCTGGCCCCTATGACTACAGGAATCAAAAACATTCTCAGGACTAAAACCTGGCTGTAAACTTAACCTGACGCAACTAAACCAGAAGCATTCTGCAGATAGTGCCAGAAGATATGTGTAAGAAGGAACCGCAGATGCTGGTTTAAACCGAAAACAGACAAAAAAAGCTGGAGTAACTCAGCGGGACAGGCGGCATCCCTGAAGAGAAGGAATGGGTGACGTTTTGGGTCAAGAGAAGGGTCTTGACCTGAAACGTCACCCATTCCTTCTCTCCAGACATGCTGCCTGTCCCGCTGAGTTACTCCAGCTTTTTGTGACAGAAAATATGTTTTCCATCCATTATAGAAACATACTTGCAGCTTGACATCTTCAGTCAGTTTTCTAATGTTCTCTTGTCTGAAGTCATTGACTCCTTTGCCAATGTCTTGGGCTGTAGCTGTCTTCAGTTCTTTCAGTCACTTGACCATCCCTCATTATTTTTATTTTATTTTTTTTATTTTTTATTTTTTTAATCAAAAAATTTATTCAATTATTAAAAAATAATATTTACACTACAATAAAACAAGCCAGAACCCACCACCATAAATACAATACAAACATATATATTTAATAAACTATTATACAATTATGATACAATCCTTATTGAGGATATATTCAACACCCTGAGGAGCCCAGCGGTCCTGGAACTCCCTCAGGGTGCCCACAGACAGGGCGTATTCCCTTTCTAATCCCACCCGGGCACGGACGTAACCCCGGAAAAGAGGCAGGCAGCTGGCTCGGGTAGAGCCCTCCACCGTCTGACGCCGTGACTCGCGGATGGCCAGCTTGGCCATCCCTCATTATTGGCAGGCTCCATAACTGTGAAGGGCATCACAGCTCCCTAGAGACACAAGGGACTGCAGATGCTGGATATCGTGAGCAAAAAAATCAAAGTGCTGGGGGAGCTCAGGGGGCCAGGCAGCATCTATGGATGGATGGAATGTATGTACCTTAGATACAAATTGGACCTGAACCATGAGGTCTGGAAACAGAGATGAAAGTCATGTTGGACAATATGATGAAGAAGGCAAATGTTAACAAAAAACATTAGGATCTAAGGTACTTACACTCTCTCCTTACCAGGATCTAGGGTACCTTCACACTATCCAACCATTCCTCAGCACTTGCCTTCATCGTCAACTTGTCCTTCGTGGGGTTCACCTCCAATTCGAGGCCACTCGGTTCATTAGACCAAATCAAAAGTTAAAAAATAATTCAATACATAATGAGAAACATACAAAAATTGAGATTCCATTAAAATCAAAAAAAAAGCAACCACAGAAAGTCCACCTTTCTACATGGCACAACTGTGAAGGCACCATAGTCCAGCCAGCCTCCCCTCAAGGCATCCGTGGTACTTTGAGCACCCGCAGTCGCCGCCCCGGTGGCCTGTTCAGGCCCTCACGCCGGGCTGGTGGAACGCCGACGCCGAAGCTCTGACGGTGAGCAGCGGCCCTCTCTCACTGCCGTCTCCCTCTGCCGTGCAGCTGCTGAGTCCGCAGGCCGAGCACGGGCAGAGTCACAGGACCCCGCGTCTTAGTCAGCGCCATGCGTTGGGAGCTCCGACTCCGCAGCTCCATGATGTTGGTGCAGCCACGTGTCTTTCCAGACAGCGACCCCCGGTAACATCGCCAGCCCCGCGATGTTTCAGCGCTGTCCCGCCGCTGCTGGAGCTCAGGTCGATCCTGGCAGGAAAGGCCGCGCCAATTTAGGCTGTGGGGGGAGGGGGGGGGCGAGGACGCGACTCGAATAATAGTCGCGTCCTCACACGGCTGAAGGACGGTATCCCCCGCACCGTACCCTCTTCCCCCACATAAAAACACCAAAAAAACACAAAAAAATACACTTTTACATAACTAAATAAACAAAAAAACAAAAAGATACCGGGCTGTAGGTGGAGGCTGCTGGCACCAGCGCCACCGGAAGTACTCACTGCTCCCCACTGTGTGATTTCTGCCACTCCCCAGCTCTTCCACCATGTTCTGGCTCAGACTCGCAATTACAGCCATGTGTCTTTCCTCACCACATGCCTTTGTTGTTGTGTTGTCCCATTTGGCTTCCATGTCTGGTTCCACACCTCCCAGTTCAGGCCCAACCAGGATCTGAGGTACCTACACTCCTTCCATCGACAGATGCTGCCTGACCCATTGAGTTCTTCTTGCACTTTCTTTTTTTTTTGCCAAACTTTGAACTCAACGGCCACACATCGGCATTTCAAAGTCACTGTGAAATATTGGACTTTGGATCACTTTTAATTTTGCCTCCGGACTCTAAGGTTTGTTACCTTGGCAAACAATAGTCTTTGAATTTAAAAAAACGATCTATTGAGTGTCAAAGGGGCATATTTAATGAAGAGGCAAAGGAACTAGCAGTGGACCGTCCTCTCTCCCTTTAGACTGGTGTCTGAAATGCAGTCATTTATTGGCGTTAATATAAACAGCCAGATAGCGAGGTGCCCAGCTGGCAGAGCAAGCTCAAAAAAGTATCCAGAACATATGGATGAACGTGGGAAAATGTTGCTCATGCTGCTATCTGGCAGAGTTAGCAGAATACTCCTGGAACAACTGACACTGGCTCTTAAGGTTAGCTCACATTATAAAATATTTGACATTGTACAGCTGTTACATCAGTCTGGGCTGTTCTTTGTCACTCCATTCGACTGAGTTCTTCTAGTCATTAGCTTAGGTAATTTGCAGAAACATTAGATGAGTGACTGGAGTTGGGGAATGAAGTCTGTGCTATGGAAAAACATGGATATTGCAGTCTAAACAACAGCCTGGAAAAGCCTCTTGAATGGAAAACATTGGCCTGGGTTGAGTCATCGTGCACCCAGCGCATAGAGAGAAAAACGTCCGCACACCACACAACCCACAAAAAAACCAAAAGGAAAATAGCGTTCATCATTGCTGATACAGTTTGAAGAAAAACAGTTCCCTGTCAGCTGTCCACAAGTGTCTGTGTGATTCGCAAGGGAATCATGAGAATGCAAACTTTTGTTTATGAATTTTTGCAATATTTACTTTGAGTAGCATCTTTATAAATTCCTGTTTACTTTGAACAGTGAATCAGTGAGAATTCTACGATCAATCCAATGTCAATGAGAAACCTAGAGTAAATAATCCATGTGCTTGGACTAATGATCTGGAGGCACAAGGAACTGCAGATACTGGTTTACAAAAAAAGATACAAAGGGCTGGAGTAACTACAAAAAAAAAGACACAAAATGCCGGAGTGACTGCAAAAATATGGAGGCGTGAGTTCAAATCCCACCACCCAATGGTAGAAATTTAAATTAAATTGAATGATTCTGGAATTTAAAATGAAAGGTATGATCAGTCATCATCATCGGCGCACACGAGTATGACTGTCCTCTCCTCTCCATAGTGTCGTCTACTTGTGGGCCTGCAGATGTCTGTAGAGGCCGATCCGCGATCCACACACCTTGGTGCAATGGGGACAGTGGAGACTGGCGGTGGTTGGTAGTCGTCGAGCCCCCTTCACTCTCTCTCCTTACGGTGCTGTAGCTTTGTCTCCGCAACACGGCGTAGTTCCATTTTGTGATGTGCAGCTCCTTTTTGCACAGTTTTCCTCTAGGAGTGCCTGTCCAGTGCAATGTGCTCCCAGCTACTCGATGTGATGTGGAATTTCTTCAGACTGTTCTTGATGTTGTCCTTGAAGCATTTCTTTGGCCCGCCGGGGGCTGGCCGACCTTCCTTCAATTGAGAGTACAGGATTAGTTTAGGGAGATGTGTGTTGGACATGCGGATGACATGGCCAGTCCATCGAAGGACAAACTGCACCCCCTCCACACACACCTGGATCTCCTGCCATCAGGCAAGAGATATCGAAGCATCAAAGCCCGGACTACGAGGCTGCTAAACAGCTTCCTACCACAGGCTGTGAGGCTGCTAAACAGTCACTCTGCACCCACAGTCACTTGACTTGACTCTGCGGCTGGCACGGACACTTTAATACTGGCACTGGCCACTCAAATCAGCGGCCCCGGACATTTTTTTATGATTGGTTTATTGTATTTTAACATTGTGTTTTTTTTACCTGCTTTTAACTATTTATACTGTTCCATCAGGGACTGGATTGTTTTTTAGTGTTATTATGTGTGAAGTGTTTTAAATTTCATGTGCGATGCTCCGCTATTCACTGGGAAACGTCTTTTCATTTTGCACTGTAACAACTGTTGCTTGCAAGATGACAATAAAGGTTGATTGATTGATTGATTGAAGTTGGTGCTGCATTATTGTGGTGGTCATGCTGGTCATGTTGGCTTCCTCCAAAACGCTGATGTTGGTGCGTTTGTCCTCCCAGCTGATCCTCAGAATCTTTCGTAAGGATCTTTGATGCTATTGTTCCAGGGCTCTCAGGTGTCTGCTGTAGGTGGTCCATGGCTCCATACAACAGGGTGGGGAGGACCAGTAGTTTTGTTTGAGCCGGTCTCGGTCTTCAAGTACTCTTTTCCTAAGTTGGCGAAGGCTCAGCTGGCACAACTCAGAATCGATGTCAGCTTTTGAGGAAAGAATGCTGCCAAGGTAGGGGAAGTGGTCAACATATTCATGAGTGGTGTCGTCCACTTTTATAGTGGGCTGGGTAGACGGCTGGTTGGGTGGAGGTTGATGTATGATACCGGGTCTTCTTGATATTTAAGGCTAGGCCCATGATGGCTCTGTATGCCTTGGCAAAGGCATTCAGGAAGCCCTGGAGGATCTCTGCAGAGTGTGATTCAATGGCACAGTCATCCGCGTACTGAAGCTCCATGATGGTGGCATTACTGACTTTGCTCTTGGCCTTCAACCTATTATGGTTGAAGAGCCCACTGTCAGTTCGGTAGAGGATTGGGATCCCCTGTGGCAGCAATGAAGACGACAAACAGGGTGGGTGGGATGATGCATCCCTGTTTGACCCCAGTTTCCACAGTGAAGGGCTCGGACTCAGAGCCGCAGTTGCTGAGCACTGTGACTGACATGCCACCATGTAGAAGCCTCAATATTCTGATGTACTTGTCGTGACAACCGTACATTGATAGTATGCTCCAAAGAGCCTGGCCGTCTAGTATGATCAGTAGCAGTGCGTAGCAGCAGCAGTGAGCAAGAAACAATGGAATTATTGCAAAACTGTACCTTGTTTACGAAAATATTTCATAAAACATCGGCCTCTCTTTCCTAGATTGACTTATTTGTGATTCTGGACCAAGAGCAATGTGGTAACCTCTCAATACCTTTCACTCAGTTCAACCAAACCTGGGTAATAATAGCTGGTTTGACGATTACTTTAGTTTAGAGATGCAACATGGAAACCGGGCCTTCGGCCAACCGTTCACACCAGTTCTATGTTATCCCATTTTCTCATCCACTCTGGCACACCGTCAAATTTACAGAGGCCAATTAGCCTACACATCCGCACATCGTTGTGATGTGGGAGCACTCGGAGGTAACCATATGATCACAGAGAAATCCTGCAAAATCCACACAGACTGCACCCAAGGTCAGGATCAAACCCAAGGCTCTGGTGCTAAGGGGCAGCAGCTCTACCAGCTGTGCCACAGTGTCCCCACCTGCAAGGAAATAAATAAATACACTTTTCATTAGAATTCTGAAAAAATAATCTCCTTGAAGGGGAATGGAAAATCTGTTGGTTGAGTTGAGGATCCAAATTTGTGGTGGTGAGTTTAATTTTCTCATGCCAAATTGGTCGTGGACATAAATCCGGTGGCTTTAAATTCAAACTGCTTCCTAAGCAAAAAAACGCATCAAATCTTTTCTCTAGACTTAGTTCGCTGGAAAAGGGCAATGAATTCAGTGAAGAATGTGGAACCTGCCGGGAGAGTAATTGGATAGTGCTGGGAAATCAAAATATGCAATCAACCCCCAACTACTTGAGCAATCGCGATAGCATATTAAGTTTACATTCTAACCTAATCATCGTGACATGGGGAATCTAAGCAACACCAGGTGGGGTGAGCTCTGCCCTAAGACACTCACAGGTGCGGCATTGGAA
Organism: Leucoraja erinaceus; assembly: GCF_028641065.1. Taxonomy (NCBI): domain Eukaryota; kingdom Metazoa; phylum Chordata; class Chondrichthyes; order Rajiformes; family Rajidae; genus Leucoraja; species Leucoraja erinaceus. The sequence goes on from NC_073377.1 coordinate 63,074,163, forward strand.
ACCAGCCACTGAAATAGACTACACAACAGTTTCAACGAACATGTACTTTGGCATGGTGACGTTCAGTATTTACTGCTAAAAAGGTTCTTCTACTCCATAGAAAATATACCCAGCCTATCAAGTCTTGATCATAACTGAAATATCTTATTTAAGGCAACATCCTGGTGAATCTCCTTTCATAAATAGGGTGGTAAAGAAAGCTTTTGGTGTGCTGGCCTTTATAAATCAGAGCATTGACTATAGAAGTTGGGATGTAATGTTAAAATTGTACAAGGCATTGGTGAGGCCAATTCTGGAGTATGGTGTACAATTTTGGTCGCCTAATTATAGGAAGGATGTCAACAAAATAGAGAGTACAGAGGAGATTTACTAGAATGTTGCCTGGGTTTCAGCAACTAAGTTACAGAGAAAGGTTGAACAAGTTAAGCCTTTATTCTTTGGAGCGCAGAAGGTTAAGGGGGACTTGATAGAGGTCTTTAAAATGATGAGAGGGATAGACAGAGTTGACGTGGATAAGCTTTTCCCACTGAGAGTAGGGAAGATTCAAACAAGGGGACATGACTTGAGAAATAAGGGACAGAAGTTTAGGGGTATGACATGAGGGGGAACTTCTTTACTCATAGAGTGGTGGCTGTGTGGAATGAGCTTCCAGTGGTGGTGGAGGCAGGTTCGTTTTTATCATTTAAAAATAAATTGGATAGTTATATGGATGGGAAAGGAATGGAGGGTTATGGTCTCACGCAGGTATATGGGACTAGGGGAGAATACGTGTTCGGCACGGACTAGAAGGGTCGAGATGGCCTGTTTCCGTGCTGTAATTGTTATATGGTTATATGGTTATACGGTTATTTCCACCTCTCCAGCGAAATCACATCCTTCCTAGAATATGGCAACCAGAAATATCCACAGTAACCAGCCATAGTCTAACCAACAGTTTATAATGTTGTACCATACCTTCTTGCTCTAATATTTTATGCCAGAGCCAATGAAGGCAAGTTTCACTAATGCAACCTATACCACCTTATCTATCTGCGCTGCCACCTTCTTAAACCAATTTGGATTTGTGCACGAAGGTTCCTTGCTCCTCAATACTCCCTGCGAGCTCACGCATGAGAACACAAATGGGTCATTCTTCCCAGCCAAACTTTCAATGTTCATGCCACTTCAATGAAAACTATTCATGTTAAATTCCACAAGAATTCCACATTTATGCTACGAGTGTAACATTGCTTCCTCAAGATGTAGTGTCACTGTTTCCTTACCCCTTCATGAGGCTTTACAAATGTTCCCACTGATGATTTCAATGATCATTATAGATTACACTTTTTCCACCTGTGCATCTCCACTGAAATAATTCATTTTGTGTATATTACTGAAAAGCATTTCATTGCTTTTTGCTTTGTTTATCATCCATTTGAACCTTCATAGTATCATCTAGTTATGACATGCATAGGAGTGGAAGTCAGGAACATTGGAGCATGGGCTTGAATGCACAAATTAAGATAATATTTGCTTAAAATCCCCCTCCATAAAGAGAAAAATAGAAATTATGTGTATGCCCTGTCAGCCACTAAAATAAAGCATTTTGTTGAGTGACTTTCCTTACCACACAACTGGCAAACTAGTAATTGGCTGAACAGAATGCTTACTTCCCTTTCATGGTGGAATTATTCCCATGATTTGCATTTTTTCCACAGCTACTGTTATTGTGTGCTTTTTTATTGTCGAAAAGGTTCTTTAAGTGTTCTGTCAGCAGCAATACATATGTAGTGTCTGTACCATGGGAAAACATCCCAAAAAGTTTCACAGAGGCACAAGCAGAGAAGATTTGACACTGGAAGCAAATTGGCAGATTAGGTAGGTTTTCGAAGGTGGAGTATAATATGTTCTTAAGGAAGTCCCAATCTTCCAATTTACTTCATTGCAGACATTAGACATTTTCTCCGGGAAGTAAACCTCCAATGCTGCAAAACTATATTTGAATGAAACATGTCTATTTATAATGGCAGTCAACTTGCAACTAAATTGAAACAGAGTACACACAAGTTAACCTCATGCCATAGATTCTTGCAGTATTTGCAACCTCCACCCCCAACTAATACTCACAAGCCACAAACCAATATACATATATCTCATGACTTCCCTTTTAAATAAAACACTGTACACCTCAGTGAACATATTTACACTGAGCTTTTACAAGTGTGTGTTAACACATTGCAGTCATTACTTTGTAGTAAGAAGGGTCTCGACCCGAAACGTCACCCATTCCTTCTCTCCAGAGATGCTGCCTGGCCCGCTGAGTTACTCCAGTATTTTGTGTCTACGTTGTAGATCTACTTGCATTTAAGAATTTATGCACCCATAAATATAAGATAAATTTAAGCACTGCAAGTTTTATCCTCTGAAAAGTTCTCAAGAGTGCAGCACTATTCACTACATCTGCTCCGGATGATCGTAATACTGTTGGCTCATCTTCCCAGCACCTCTTAAGCTATTTATTTGATTCAGTGTCTTAGTGTCATTCCGGCTTGCCACCTTTTCAACAAGGACGACTGCCTCTGCATCATTGTGTAACCCATATAGCTGATCATCAGGTTCACATTCGTTAACATCCTGAACCTGCATGTTGCTAAACAATTTAACTCTCCCTTCCATTCCCACACCGACCTTTCTTTCCTGAGCCTTCTCCACTATCAGAGATTGGAGGAACAGCACCTCGTATTTCGCTAGCTAACAATGATCTATTCTACATTTTCATTGTACTTTGTCCCCTTTGATGTCTCATTTTTACACCTCTCCATATCTCTGTATCTCCCTCTCCCAAACTCTCAGCCTGAGGGCCTCGACCTGAAATGTCACGCATTCCTTCTATCCAGAGATGCTGCCTGTCCCGCTGAGTTATTCCATTATTTTGTGTCTATTTTATTCCTTCAGACCCTTTACAGGAAACCTCATATATTTAACACATTCTCGGAATCCTTGGTTCCTGTCCTGCTCTTCCTCACTAGTTCTCTTTGAAGCTTTGACTCGTGAACACTACTATGTATTTAATGGCCTATCCCATCACCTCGGCCTTCAGCATTGGTTTCTAAGCCAGTTCTACCTGGTGTAAACAAATGCATCATGCACAGACCCCAGCAGTGATATTTCAACTTTATATCTTTCAACTGGTCGAGTTTCAGTATAATTCGCTGAAAGTGCTGTAATTCTTCTTCCTGCACATTTTCCAATTCTACTTATTGGCCTTTCCGAAATTCCATGATCAGTCATAGAGGTTATGACACGGCAACAAGCCCATCAGCCCACCTTGTCTATGCTGATCAAGTTGGTATATTGGGATGGTTCCATTTGCCTGCATTTGACCCATAGCCATAAACCTTTCTGCTTCTATACCCGCCTCTAGCAATTCATTCAAGGTATGTATACCCGCTGAGTGAAAAAGTTGTCCTTTCAAATTCCTCCTCACTCAACGTAAGTACACACCCTCTAATTCTATAATCCTCTAGCTTGGGGGGGAAAAAACTGTGAGCATTCATTTTATCCATGTTCCAAATAACCTGTGGGAAGAGAAATATCTAGGCAATGACTGAACAGGTTTTGAAAACAATAAATTATTTGACTTCTAATATTCAATAAGCCCTTGTTTTAAACTTGTTGCATGACTACATCTAACCCTGCTGTGGACTTTCATAGGCTATAGTATTGCTCAATGAATTAACCAAATGCTAAGTGGATTGTCGGTCTCTTCTCATCAAGGGAACCCGTGACCCTCCACTATTGTCCTCACTGTGGAAAGCGAGTTGCCAAGCATTGTTGAGTAGCTCCTTGTAATTAACAAAAGGGATTGTTTTTCATGTCTACATATCTCAAGTACTGAGGTACCACTACAAAAAGTAGTAAACACTGCCCAGTCCATCATCGGCTCTGACCTTCTACCATCGAGGGGATTTATCGCAGTCGCTGCCTCAAAAAGGCTGGCAGTATAACCAAAGACCCACACCATCCTGGCCACACACTCATCTCCCTGCTACCTTCAGGTAGAAGGTGCAGGAGCCTGAAGACTGCAACAACCAGGTTCAGGAATAGCTACTTCCCCACAGCCATCAGGCTATTAAACCTGGCTCGGACAAAACTTTGATTATTAATAACCAATTATCTGTTATTTGCACTTTATAATCTTATTTATTCATGTGTGTATATATTTATAGTGTATGGGCACATTGATCTGTTTTGTAGTAAATGCCTACTATATTCTGTGTGCTGAAGCAAAGCAAGAATTTCATTGTCCTATCAGGGACACATGACAATAAACTCACTTGAACTTGAACTTCTTCCCTCACTTTTGCATTGGCTTCCAAACTGTCTGCTACTTCGCTTTGATTCCAAGCTGTGGGATGTTCTGCACCTTTCTTTGAATAGGTTATTCAATCTTCTTTTGAAGCCTGCAGTCATCGAATTCATTCTGTTGTGTAGTCCCTGTCCCTTACCCCCATTTCATAGACATACTGGGGCAAGTCATGGTGCTCTAGAGTGAAGAGGCCCCTCTGTTTCCTAACTGGGAGTGTTATTTATAATGACTATGCAGTGCTCCTGTTACTACTCAAAACTCTCATTTTTTACAGAAACATAAAATTCTTAGAGGATTGGACAGGGTAGATGCAGGAAATATGCTCCTGGTGTTGGGGGAGTCCAGGACCAGGGTCACAGTTTAAGAAGAAGGGGCAGGTAATTTAGGGCTGAGATGAGGAAAAACTTTTTCACCCAGAGAGTTGTGAATCTGTGGAATTCTCTGCCACAGAAGGCCAATTCACTGGATGTTTTCAAGAGAGAATTAAATTTAGCATTTAGGGCTAAGGGAATCAAGGGATATGGGGACAAAACAAACGCGGGGTACTGATTTAGGATGATCAACATTATCATATTGAATGGTGGTGCTGGCTGGAAGGGCCGTATGGCCTACTCCTACACCTATTTTCTATGTTTCTATTTCCTGATGTTGTCAACCATAAATGCAGGCTGATTGAATTCCCTGTCATATTCAACGACGATGCACTTGGTCTGTCTGGGCAGCGGGCAGGTGCCATAGACCTGCGCGGAAAGGTAGACGCTCCCGCCCACACAAGTCTCTGGCAGATGGGACTCGTCAGTCAGGGAAGGCAGTCCATCTAGCAGAGGGAAACTCTGATTTAAAACCTCCACTGCCTAGTGGCCATATCCAGTTATGGAAAAGGCTCCAGGAGTAAAATTCAAGATAATCCGGAGTCGGAGCCCCTAAGGCAGTTTGTCGTTGTCTACAACCTCGCTCTGGCAGCTCCTGCGATGTGGCTGGTGGCAAACTGTAATGGCCCTGCTGTTCCTTTGGATCGATCAGCAACGTGGTGAGGGGGGAACGTGCTGCATGGCCTGCCACAGCCTGTCCTCCATATGACATCGCCCAGACTTGCATGTGACCAGGATGCATCACCCATGGTCAGCCATGATCGAAAGGGGCCTAATATAACTACTACTGCACTTTGTCTCCACACATTCAGCTTCTATGTCAGTTGCCATTCTAAACTAATGCCTTTTGGTGCCTTATCCCATCATTATGTGATCCACTGCAGTGACATTGCGCATCACTAGAATTTGATGGTAGCTTTAACTTCAGTGCAGCTTTTTACTCCTCCTTCACTACCTAAATACTATATGAAATGCATTCCTTAATGTCTTCATTTGCTTCTATAGTATTCAAGACTATAGCATGCTATGGTATTCTGAGGTTTCTCCACATTTGCTTCTCTGCAGGTACCATCACAACGTTTAAGAAACATTTGGACAGGTACATGCATTGGACAAGTTTGGAGGGATATGGACCAAATGCAGGCAGGTGGACTAGTATAGATGGGACATGTTGGCCGGTGTGGGCAAGTTGGGCCGATGGGCCTGTTTCCACGCTGTTAGACAGTATGCCTGCACAACGTGCATACTACAGCTCTTAATATTTGTAATCTCATGTCTATAAACAGTGAGGAGGCCTTATTTTATTGCAATATGACAGCAGGGTGTCATGAACAAATTCAGTCTGTGAGACCTCCCTACAATTGATAGCAATCATGTGGCCTGTCAGTTCCCTGCCTTTTGGGTTACTTATATTGCAAGAATAATCACTGACTGCATCATCTGGAAGATCATGGAGCAGGAGTAGGCCACTCAGCTCCTCAAACCCGCCTTGCTATTCCATTTGATGATAGCTAATTTATGCTGGCCTCAACTCTTTTTCTTTTGTGCCAATCATTCAAATTTCTTCTAAAAGCCTCTTGATTGGGCAGGGTGAACTACTGTAAGTACCATGCATGCCAGTACGGCACGGCCTAAAATGGCCGTGGGACTTATCATCGCCCGCCTGGGGCTTGGACATCGGGAGAGAAATGGAGAACAGGGGAGAGAAAAGACTTTGCCTTCCATCACAGTGGGTTCACTGTGATAGATGTTTGTGTGAATTAAATTGTGCGTATGTCTGTAGGAAATTGTCTTTGTTTGTATGGCTGTGGAAACGGAATTTCGTTTGCGCCTCACTGAGGCTCAAATGACAATAAATATTGTATTATATTATATTGTACAGATCAGACAAGTGTTATTCCAAGTAGCATCAGCAAATCAGAAAATGGGTGACGCAGTGGCGCAGCGGTAAAGTTGCTGCCTTACAGAGCCCGGGTTCAATCATGACTACGGGTGCTGTCTGTATGAAGTTTGTATGTTCACATGCGTGGGTCTTCTCCAGGAGCTCTGGTTTCAACTCACAGTCATAAAAAGACGGGCAGGTTTGTAGGTTAATTGGTTTCTGTAGAATTGTATATTGTCCCTAGTGTGTAAGTTAGTGTTCGTGTACGGTGTGATCACCGGTCAGCAGGACTCGATGGGCTGAAGGGCCTGTTTCTGTGCTGTATCACAAAAATCTAAAATCTAAAGTCCAAAGTCGAAATCTTCACAAACTTCCTCCATCTTTGAAGTGCACCCTCATTTGGCAGCTCTGATGTAGCAACACTAATGGTGTGGTACATGCCAATTGTTGTCAATGCTGCCTATCGGTTTCCCCCTGTGCAAGTGTACAGCAAGCCCTGAATCAACTTATTCGAATGCATTACATTTACACAAAAATCCTTTAGAAATCAAATCACAAAATCCATTAAATTGGTGCCTAACTCAAAATGCCTATATTGTTTTCATATTGAGTAGTTAGTAACACATTAGCTAAATCCTTATATTGAACGGGATAACTATCTTGATAATATAAGGTCATGTGGATAAATGATCAAATCTTATGATTTTAGATTTGCTGGAACTTTGGAAGTCAACCCTGTATCATGGAAATGGAATCTGCAGCGGGTCAGATCATGTGCAAATAATCACATGTTCCCGCCCATGAAAAGCACAAGTGAACCAGCTGGATTTTAATGACAATCCAATAGGTCAGTTGCTGCCAGGCCACAAATTACCAAAGCTTGATATTCAGAACTTGCAGTGGCTGGGATTGAACTTACAACCTCTGGCATAAATCCATGAGTGCAACCATAATGCTACAGCACTTAGCAATTAGAATGAAAAATAACTCTCATGTGTATCAAAAAGAATCTCTGTCTTACATTTTTGATAAGCAAGCAATACAGCTTTATAAATCAGGACATTTATGGATAAATAGCCAGGCAGGGTGGGGTGCTGTTAAGTGATTTGGTTGCAAAAATGAAACCTTTACTTACATGTTGTGTTACGAATTTGCTTTATTAATTCAGACCTTGTGGATGAAAGAGGTTTGAATGTGAGCAAAGCTCAAAGTGCCAGAGTAGTTCAGCGGATCGGGCAGCATCTGTGGAAAGAATAGCCTCAGCGGATCAGGCAGCATCTGTGGAGAGAATGGACAGGCAGCATTTTGGGTCGGGACCCTTCTTTAGACCCACAGCGAATGAGCAGTAAGAGAGCATCTCATTGAACTCCCATGGCAGAGAGGAGGACCTCTCCATAATAGTCATACTTTGAGGAGATTTTACAATGAATCAGTAAATTGGGTACACAAGAAACTGCAGATGTGGAACCTTGACCAAAACACAAAGTGCTGGATTAACTTAGTGGGTCGGACAATATCTGTGGAAGGAATAGATGGACAATGTTTTGCGTTGGGATCCTTCTTTATACTCGTCTCAAGCTGGAACACGAGTGGCCTAACAAAATATTGCTGTAAAATTCACGCATGAGCAAACAACTGCTAGGCTAGGAATTCAAGCCGTTTTACAGTAATTCTCTATCCCTCCCCCACTCAAGTTGCACTAGCTTCTAATTTTCACCCTACAAACAGCTTACAATGGCTTTATCATTGTTTCCTTTATCATTGTTACTTTTTTGCACGTCTTTCATTCATTGTCCTTTATCTCTCCACATCACCACCTATATCTCTCGTTTCCCTTATCCCTAACCAGACTGAAGAAGGGTCTCGACCAGAAACATTACCCATTCCTTCTCTCCAAAGATGCTGCCTGTCCGGCTGAGTTACTCCTGCTTTTAGTGTCTATCTTCTGTTTTAATCAATATTTGGAAAGAAAAGCAACATGTAAACCATTCACCTCACTGTGTTTGCTTCACCATTCTGTTGGCCAAGCCAATTATAGACACAGTTCTTCACTTGCCAAATAGGTGCATTCTCTTTTTTATAAAATTACAAGAGAATTGGAGTAACTCAGCAGGTCAGGCAGCATCGCTGGAGTTGCCCAGGAATACCTCGTGAGCCGTTGAGTTACTCTAGTATTTTGCAGTGATAATGCCAAAACCCTTGTGCTTTCATTTCAATTATTTTCTTAACTTGTTGCCCCTTTTACAAAAATTTGAGCAAAAACACTCATGGACATTCTATTCCAACTTGGTCTTTAAAATGGCTCCATTTAGAGTCATACAGTGTGGAAACAACTTGCCCATACTGGCCAACATGTCCCAGCTACATTAGTCCTACCTGCTTTCATTTGGCCCATATCCCTCCATCCTGCCCTATTCACGTACCTGTCTAATGTGTGTTGAAATTAATTTGGAAGGGTCAACAATAGGTTCTTGGAATATACGCAGATTTATTTTTTACAAAAATATTTTTTACGCAGAGAGTGGTGAGTCTGTGGAATTCTCTGCCACAGAAGGTAATTGAGGCCAGTTCATTGGCTATATTTAAGAGGGAGTTAGATGTGGCCCTTGTGGCTAAAGGGATCAAGGCAGGTACAGGATACTGAGTTGGATGATCAGCCGTGATCATATTGAATGGCAGTGCAGGCTCGAAGGGCCGAATGGCCTACTCCTGCACCTATTTTCTATGTTTCTATATCATATGAACAGAAGGCTATGTGAAAAATTGGCAAAACAAAAACCATTAATGTGGTGTCCAATGAATGATTATATACAAAGTATAGCAAATATTGTTGAATGAGCTGGAAGAATTTCTAATATTAAAAGCCCTATAACCAAATAAATGTCATGTTTAAAATGTACTTTAAACTTGAATTTTAATGATGCCTTAAACAGTGAAGAGCAGTCACTGTAAAACAATTATGAACATAAATCTTTTCAGAGAAACTTCAGTCACCATTTTAAGCAATATTTTCAGTTGGTCATGCTGAACTGCTGACATGAGCTTAATAGCAGCTTAGTATATATACAAAAACAGCCCAAGGTTCACTTTTTCCATTTGCACATTCACAGCTGCAAGGCGAGAACTGTAAGGAATCAATGTCATAGTGGAGACTGAAAATACCCATAATATCTCACCTATATGAATGAAATACGTAGGGTGTTAGAAAATTGGATGAACTTGGCAATGAATTTCATACCATTCTATGTGAGTAACATGAAAATAGAACTATAAGTGCTTTGACTGAGTTGTATCACCCTGCTGGGAACAGAATATAACCTCACCGTCTATGTAAACCATAATTGGCAGCAGTAACCTGAAGTCTGCTGTATCTCTAGGATAAAGATAATATTGTGCAACGCTAATTTGGTCACCTGCTAATTCAGCGTGATTGATTTATTTGCATTTATTTGATGGGGTGCGTGAAGCAAGAGATTGATGTTTACAGGAGACACAAGGAAAGGCAGGGCCACAGTCTTAGAATAAAGGGGAGGTCATTTAAGACTGAGGTGAGAAAAAACTTTTTCGCCCAGAGAATTGTGAATTTGTGGAATTCCCTGCCACAGAGGGCAGTGGAGGCCAAATCACTGCATGGATTTAAGAGAGAGTTAGATAGAGCTCTAGGGGCTAGTGAAGTCAAGGGATATGGGGAGAAGGCAGGCACGGGTTATTGATAGGGGAAGATCAGCCATGATCACAATGAATGGCGGGTGCTGGCTCGAAGGGCCAAATGGCCTCATCCTGCACCTATTTTCTATGTTTCTATATTCTGACAAGACTTTTAGACACTTCTGACAAGACCTGCTAACTACAAGTGGTTTAATTTCAAGATGTGAAGAGTTTTACAAACTGTGCTAACATGGATATGATAAAGATGCTTAACCAATTTTGAGGTTACAAAAAGTTTCAAAGAAGGAAATGCTATATCCATTAAACATTAAACTTCCCCCCTCTCACCTTATAGCCATGGCCTCTTGTGTTGGACTTTTCCGCACTGGGAAAAAGGTTCTGACTGTTGGTCATGAACAAAGGGATAGAAAATGAAGATCACCATCAAAAGAACCATGAGAAAAAAACAATTTTGCACAGCAAGTGGTTAGAGTCCAAAGTGAACTTCCAGGGATAGTGGTGGAGGCAGTTTCTATTGGAGAAAGGGAAGGGGGCAGCATGGTAGCGCAGCAGTAAAGTTGCTGCTTTACAGTGCCAGGGACCCGGTTTCACTCCTGACTACGGGTGCTATCTGTACAGAGTTTGTACATTCTCCCCGTCACCACATAGGTTTTCCCCGGATACTCCGGTTTCCAAAGACGTACAGGTTTGAAGGTTAATTAGTTTTGGTAAAGAGCGTAAATTGTCCCTAGTGCTGGCGCACAGGGATCACTGGTCGGCACGGACTCCATGGGTCGATTCGCCTGTTTCCGTGCTGCATCTCTAAACTAAACTAAAAAAAGGAGGGTGGAACCATTTCTTGCATTAAATCAATAGGAACCAAGGCGCCAAATGGTCTGCTGTGCTGGACCCATTCTGTGAGATCCTAATATCCAAAACATTTCAGCCATGTCACAATTCTCATGAATCCGAGGACCACCCTCTGCAAGCCGTTGGCATTCCTTCTATAGCAGTCATTCTAGTCAGCTTGCCCCCAGCTCAGTGAAGTGGCAGTGCCAGCCCAGATTTTATTTTTGTGGGATGATTTTACAAATTGGCTTTTGAACTTCAGGAAAATGTCTTTCAGCATTCACATTGCCGAGCTGAAAACAGACTGCTGACAGTAATGTTTAAACTAGGGGGAGCTCCAACATAGCATTTGCCGAAGTAGAAAAAATATTTCACTGTTAGCATTGTGCAGTGTTTTTTGAAATGTTAAAACATAACATAAGTAACAGTGGGGTTGCTTGCGTTAACCCAAATTTTCTTTATAGAAAGGGTATTTGGAAATGTCAATGTGATTATGCTGCGTTATTTGCTACTTTCCATCATCAGGAAGAAATCAGGCTGGAATGTGAAGTATTATTATTCTTTCCATACCAGGCCCCAAACTAAAATGTAAAAGTGGAAATATGAAAATTCCAATAACTGCTTTAGGTGACCAATAGCAGTTTTGAAAATTGTCCAGAACTGGAAAAAAAACAAATGTCTGCCTGACCAGTTTCTCTGTTTCAGAAAAAATATCCTTAAAAGCATCTCTACCGATAAACATTTTCTCCATTGGTGCAATGCACTGATTATAGGACTTGCAGTTTCTAAGTAACCTAAATTTTTTGTGTTATCAAAGATAATTTCATATCTTGGTAGATTTCACTTCTAATCTCAGTGCAGTTCCCACCCACGGTGGTCTGTGTTTGCCAAGTGATTGTGCCTTAGCTGACACTGAAGACAGTGACCCATCATTTCTACACCATGTAGTTTGGACATGTGGCTCTTGTTGACATTGCTATGTTACTCAACTATTTGCATCTCAGTTGCCCCGCACACTTTGCTCCACACTGCCTGCTTGATATGCCTTCCTTTTGACATGCACTCTCTTTAACCATTTTAGACTTCAAACTTTAGACTTACAGCACGGAAACGGGCCTTCAGAAACGTCTGAAGAAGGGTCTCAACCCGAAACGTCACCCATTCCTTCTCTCCAGAAATGCTGCCTGTCCCACTGAGTTACTCCAGCATTTTGTGTCTTCCTTCGGAAATTAGCGCTATCCTACACATTGGAGACAAATTTTAAAATGTTTTACTGAAGCCAATTAACCTACAAACCTGTACCTCTGGAATGTGGGAGAAAACTGGAGCACTCGGAGAAAACCCACGCGGTCACAGAGAGAAGGTACAAACTTCAAACAGATGGCACCCATAGAACTGGATCAAACCCATGTCCCAGGCGCTGTAGGGGAACACCTCTACATGCTGAAGCATGGAACTACCCCAAAAGAAAACCTGAAGGGGAGTGGTAGCAATTTTAATAATAATTTTCAGAGGAATTGGATATTCCCCATACTTCTGCAAGAGGTTGAGCTGTCTATACATTGATTTAATTTGGAGCATACAATTTTAGCAAGACATGTGGCTTTTGTTTCACAAATCAAATCCACATTAGAAATCTGGGTCATTAAGGTATTGCGGCTGCCACACGGGATTAAGGAAGGATTGCAGTTTTCCAGAGAACTTCCTTTACATTTTAATTTATATATTTTTAAAATCAGAACAAATGACCTGTCTGACAGAATTTGGGCTGAGTCTACTTTTCCATGAACTGGAATGAAGCAGAAGATTGTCTTGTGCGTTGCAGTGCATGCAGCCATTTGCAAATTTGTTTGGATTGCAGACTACAAAGTTGCCTTTAAGTATTTTGACACAATTTACACTAAGTTCCAAAGGAATGCCTTGGTGAGTATTTGCGTGAGGAGCTCAGCTCAGACTGTGGTCCTTCCCTTCCTCATTCCTGTATGGCGGCAGCAGTTTCATAACAACAGCAAACATCCTGTACCTCATCTTAAGGGAGCCCTTTGTTCACTAAATCTTCAGAGTTATCAGAAAATCTGACATTCCCTGCAATAAAGGCACTGAGAAGATATAAATTCTACACTTCCTGGACATGTTCGGATAACTTTTAGCTGAAGAGGATTATTTCTATCTCTGCTTGTTCATGGATACAAGCCAAAAAATTCTCAGGCTTTTTGATATACTCCTTCCGTAACTTGGCCCAGCGATAGAAAAAATAGATATAAGATCGCAACTTGGATACATTAAGATAGAGATTAATTTTGTGTGGCATTGACATCAATGAAAAATAACATTTATCGCAACATATCCTTCGGTTGTCAACAGTAAAATGAATCCAGGACCATGAGTATCAGAACAAACATTCTCTAAACTCTGGAACTCAGCCTATCATTCGCTGATTGCCCCCCTCCCCCCCCCCCCCCCCCCCCCCCCCCTAAACAATTTTCTGGAGAAGGGTCCCGACCCGAAATGTTACCGTCATGTTATCCAGAGATGCTTCCTGACCAACCGATTTGCTCCAGCACATTTTTGGAAAAGTGCCAAGTTCAAGGAAGAACGTATATGCTGAACTCAGTAATGAGTTACCAATTTTTTGTAAACCAGCATTTGCAATTCCGTGTGTCTGCTTGTCTGCTTGTCTGCTTGTCTGTCTGTCTGTCTGTCTGTCTGTCTGTCTGTCTGTCTGTCTGTCTCTCTCTGTCCACTTTCCCTCTCTCTGTCCCTCTCTCTCCACTTCTCCCCCCTCTCTCTCTATCTCTCTCTCTCTGCCCCTCTCGCTATCTCCCCCTCCTTCTTCCTCTCCCTATTCCTCTCTCTATCTCTCTCTCTCTCTCTCTTCTTTTCTCTCTCTCTTCTTTTCAGTGCTTCTCTTCGCTTGTTTAAATCACAAGATCCACCTCTGACTGAAAATTTCACCTTATGTACCTCAGTGTAAAAAATAAGCTTGATATTACTGCTGTGATGTGCCTTAGGAAATGTTGTGCTACATAAGTACAAGTTGTGAGTCTGTGGGATTCTCTGCCTCAGAGGGAAGCGGAGGCCGGTTCTCTGGATACTATCAAGAGAGAGCTAGATGGGGCTCTTAAAGATAGCAGAGTCCGGGGAAATGGGGAGAAGGCAGGAATGGGGGTACTGATTGGGGATGATCAACCATAATCACATTGAATGGCGGTGCTGGCTCGAAGGGCTGAATGGCCTACTCCTGCACCTATTGTCTATTGTCCATTGTCTATGGTGTTGTTATGAAAAAATGACGTTCACAATTTTTTCCATTGACAGTAATCTACAATAATCTACCGTAGTGAGATCTTGTGTTAATCTCCTTTCATGCCCTCATGGGTTCAAGTAATTTTTTTCTCCTTGTGGTTTATTCCTTTTATTCTTAGTATCAATCTATGCGGCAGTTTTTGCAACGTGGAAATGTTCAACAATATCATCATGGACGTACCTCAAAATGTTTGCAGTAGCTGTGTGATCTCATTCACAGTTGCAAATAACAAGAAATGATTGGATAAATTGGCCATATCTTTTTGGTTGCCTTTCTTTGCTTAATAAACACACATGAAGGACAGATTATTTTTCGATGTTGAACAGGCTTGCACATTGTAAGTTCAGAACGGATCGAGTACATTGCTATATGTACATTCTCAGCATTTACAGTGTAGACTTGCTCGGTCTTTCTTTAGATATATGAATTATCTGAACTTTATTGTTCAAGGTGCAGGTTCCAAATCTGCAGATAAGGCGCAAATGAACTGTGTCAGGCTTAGTAATAGACTTCATGGATAAACATGGCTACTCTGGCAATTTGCAGAAGCCTTCGAATTGCATTTCATTTTTTTTCATACATAGTCATAGAGTCATACAGCATGGAAATAGGTCCTTCAGCCCAACTTTCCCATGCCTATCAAGAAGCCCCATCTTCCAGTCCCACCTGGCCACATTTGGCCCTTGTCCCCCTAAACCTTTCCTATCCATGTACCCATCCAAATGTCTTTTAAATGTTGTTACAGTACTTGCCTCAACTACCTCTTCTGGCAGCTCATTCAATATACCCAGCACCCTCTGTGTGAAAAACTTGCCCCTCGGGTTCCTATTCAATCCTTCTCCTCTCTCCTCAAATCTATGTCCTCTGGATCTTGGTTGCCCTACTCCACATTAAAAAAAACTCTCTACATCTACCCTATCTATTTCTATCAACATTTGTCTACTGTATCTATCACATCCGGCACATTAATGTACAGAAGAATCAGGACCTAAGCTATGGTGTGTAGAGACTTGCAGTGCACATTTGGATGGGACCTCTTGACTGTTCTGTTCACATGTGCATGGTCTGCAATATCTACAGACCACTCATGAAGGGGCTTCAGCACCTGAGGAGGTCTCAGTCTGCAGAGTCCAGCACTGGGAACCAGCTTTAGGTCCCTCTGAATAACATATTTACCCAGCTCTCCCACAGGGCTCTATGGCTCCAGTGCAATCCCCAAACCAAGTTTCAGTGGGTGCCACATTCCACTAAGCACAATGCTAGAAGAACCCAGGGCAGACACAAAGCCATGGAGTGACTCCGTGGGCCAGGCAGCATCTGTGGAGAACATGGATAGCTTTCTTCCAACGGGAGGAAAATCCTGACCTGAAATGTCATCTATTCCATGTTCTCCGGCAGCACTGCCTGACTCACTGAGTTACTCCAGCAGTTTGTGTTTTTCTTGGGTAAACCAGCATCTGCAATTCCTTGTTTCTACTATAAGCACCCAGTTTGTCGAGCAGCATCCAAGGGGTTTGTCGAGAGCGAAAGGATTGCCAATACAGAGCCATACAAGGGAGGAGCCATACCAGGGAGGGGATGGACAGAGGCTGGTAGGCCTCTTGATTCACTCACATCCTTTCTGGATTAGAACGGGTATCAAGGGTTATGGGCAGGAAAATGGGATTAGGAGGCAGAGATCAGCCATGATTGAATGACAGAGTGGACTCGATGGGCTGAATGTCCTAATTCTACTCCTATAACTTGTGAACATCAATTGCTGGTTACAAAACTGCCACCCACCTCTTTACTCTCATTCTGACAGCCCCTCTCAGACATTCAGGCTGGATTTAGTTTAGTTTAGTTTAGAGGTGCAGCGTAGAAACAGGCCCATTGACGCCAACCAGTAGTTCTATGTCCGACATACTAGGGGCAATTCACAGAAGAACGGTCCTGACCCGAAACGACACCATTCTTTTTTCTCCAGAGATGCTACCTGAGCTGCTGGTTTACTCAAGCACTTTGTGTCTATCTTTGCAATTTACAGAAGCCAATTAACCTACAAACCTGCACATCTTTGAAATGTGGGAGGAAACGGAAGGAGCACCAGGAGAAAACACTTGTGGACACAGGGAGAACCTACAAACTCCATACAAGCAGCACCTGTAGTCAGGATCGAACACGGTCTTTGAGCTGTGAGACAGCAGTTCTAACGCTGCACCACAGTGCCGTCCAATCCTTCAAGTTCCAATTCACCTCCTCCACCACGGATCCTGGCCGGGCACACCATTCCATCCCTTCAACCCCCCCCCCCCACCATCCAACTACCTATCAGATCCTAATGCTCTCCCTGGCCTGATGACCCCACATTTCAACACTCTCCATGCACTTCTGACTCCTGCATTCAACCATTTCCTGGGCTTAGTGGATTTCCTGCATGAGAAGAAAAATGCTTAATTAAGGTCTGTTCAGCTACATACAGGCCCTGGTGTACCAGTGCCACACTCCCTCAACTAATATTTGTTGAACCACGACACTAACAGTTTTACATTCCTACAGAAGCTCAGTTCAACATCCAGGCCTTCAGGCTGGTTTAGTTTAGTGTAGTTTAGTTTAGTTTAGTTTAGTTTAGTTTAGTTTAGTTTAGTTTAGTTTAGTTTAGTTTAGTTTAGTTTAGTTTGGAGATGCAGCATAGAAACAGGCCCTTCGACGACAACCGGCATTTTTTTTAAATTTCATCTAAGTCAAACTACTGGTCTAAGCACTCACCTTTGTGTTGCATTATGCTGCATCCATCCATCTGTAATATTGGTGTGCCTACTTTGAACGCCACAGCAATAGGTAAGGAGAGGAGCAATACAACAATACACTGACGTAATGAAATGAAAATAAGAAGGGTCTTCAGTGACAGTCAATGTGATTGCCTGATAAATTGGGATCTCGCACTTCCTCATCCACAGTAGATGTGTGGTTTCATTGTTATTCAAAGTTCTTATTTGCTTGCGTTGTCGATAATTAAATACGACCCAGAGTTTCACTATTTTACTTCTAACATGCTGCCGCAACATGAGAGATTTGCCAGGCAGGGCCTCGAGTTCAACACTGCCTGGTTCTTAATATATCTGTTGCTGCATACTGTCAGTCCTCCTTCAACTGACTTCTTAATATGGTTTTTCATCACTGTATCTGCTGTTAAAAGACTAATGTGTCTGTGGTTCCCTGGATCGGATTTGCTCTGCTTTATTCTTGCTTCCAGCTGTGACATACATTTCCAGCAACCAATAAATCTTCAGGTGCGTAAATATTCCCCCCGCTCGTGTGTCTCTGCAGGTGCTTGCAATATTATAACAATGCAAGAGTGATCGTGTGACCTTGAATGTTAAAGGTTGCTCCAAAGGTACAGGCAAAGCCAGTAGTTGACAGCACAGCTGTGGATTAGTGTCCTGACCCCCTGTCGATCTTAACATTGGGGATTCATTTAAATGACGTTAACCCAAGTCCTGCCTGTAACACAGGTGGAATATGTCATTAGACATTCAAGAAACAAAAATCATAGTGTTATACAATAAGGAAACAGACCGTTCACTTACTGAGGCCAAATCAACCATCTACACCCATTTAAACTAATCTTAAACGTTTAGTTTAGAGTTACAGTTTAGAGGCCATTCAGCCCACCGAGTCCATGCCGAACAGTGATCCCCGCACTATCCCACACACACACAGGACAATTTACAATTATACCAAGCCAATTAGCCTTCAAACCTCTACATCTTTGGAGTGTGGGAGGAAACGGAAGATCCCGGAGAAAACCCACGCAGGTCACGGAGAGAATGTACAAACACAGTGCAGACAAGCACCCACAGTCAGGATTGAACCCGAATCTCTGGCGCTGTAAGGCAGCAACTCTACTGCTGCAGCACCGTGCTGCCCTTAAATTCATTTATCGAAGAATCCATTTTTGAAATATTCTCCCCTTAGTCCCCTCAACCACTTCACCATTGAAGAGATCAATTGGAGAAACTGCCTCAAAAACATAGTTAATACCATCAATGACCCACAACACCTACCCATGCTCCCATTTCACTGCTACCATTGGGAAGGTGATAAGTGAAGGTTGACAGGGGATGGGGACAAAGGTCGGCTCCATGAGGTACAAATGTGAGAAGACAAATCATATCTTAAATTACCAGAAAATGAAGGAGAGGAATAACTGAATACTGGAAATATCTTCTGTTATTCAGTAGTGGGTACCACATTTTCTCAGCACACACCACCATGTCATTTCTTATCTCACACTGACCGACATCCACTCGCGTTTAGACAAGGAACTGCAGATGCTGGTTTATACCAAAGATAGATACAAAGTGCTGGAGTAATACTGGCAGCATCTCTGGAGAAAAAGGATGGGTGAGGAACCTTCTTTTCTAATGAGCTGCAATCCTCTGCCTTCATGTCTATGTTATATTTTGGCAACAATTAAATCTCTGTGTAAGTATGAATCATCAGCATTAATGGTAGAACCCGATGTGTTCTACATCAGGTCAAGGCAAATCTTTACATTTCCCTTAGAGACCCTTTCCATGTAATAAAAGGGTGATGTTAAAATTGAGGACAATAAATACAAGATTGGATGAAACATAAAAGTTTTGATTTATCTGGACTGCCTTTCTCCAAATTGAATTTTCTCTCATTATCCTCCATCGAGCCCCACTTTGTCTACTTGATGAACCTGCCATGTCTTTTCAGATTCTGTGCATTCCTCTCACAGTTCACATTCCCGCCTGTGTTGACAGGAAACTCGACTGTGTTATTCTTTGTCTTTTCATCTAAATTCTAATTGAGATATAAATTTTGATTACTTGAGACACAATATTCTCCCTGTGCCAATTTGAGAACTATCCTGAAAATGATCTAATATATTTTCTTGCTCTTTTCAGTAACTTCCATCCATGTTCATCCGTTAGCCTAAAGAATGAGCAATTATGTTATGTAACATACTGCATGATTTCTTATTAAAGGTTTTTTGAAAATCCATTTATACCATGTCTGTTTGTCTCCCTTTCTATCCTGCAAGTTACATTTTCAGAAAAACTCAA
Source organism: Leucoraja erinaceus (assembly GCF_028641065.1). Lineage (NCBI taxonomy): Eukaryota > Metazoa > Chordata > Chondrichthyes > Rajiformes > Rajidae > Leucoraja > Leucoraja erinaceus. The sequence goes on from NC_073377.1 coordinate 63,093,643, forward strand.
CTATATTTGTCAAACATGATTTTCTCTTCATGCAATCTCAGTAATAGCCCTGTCCCACGGTACGAATTCATTCCAAGAGCTCTCCCGAGTTTGCCCTGATTCAAACTCGGAGATTTACGGTAATGGCCACTCGGCGGTACTCGGGGCTCTCCTGGACATTTTTCAACATGTTGAAAAACCTTCACGAGTCTTCCCGTGCTTACCTCCCGTTAGCGAGTCTCCCCGAGTACCTGCCGTTAGCGTAACGAGCCGCTAAGAGATGTCCCCGAGCTCCGACGTACCCCTACGTTCATTCTCCGTGCTTACCACGGGTTTGATTTTTTTTAAAACTCGGGAGAGCTCTTGGAATGAACTCGTACCATGGGACAGGGCTTTAACTCAGCCTAATCATATTATGATGTACTTGTGGTCTGTGGTCATGTACTTAGCAATGGACCCCAGTCCGGCTAACTACTGCCTAAAGTCCTCATTTGTCTCTCCTTTTCTTCAGTAATCATTTTACATTTGCTGCCCACCAAAGTGCTAGGAATGTTGGAGAAGATTCCAGGAATTTTTGGAAGCCCATTATTCATACAGTTAGAATCTCAGGAACCAGCTCTTTCAGAACCCGGAAACATAGGCTATCAAGTCTTGGGAATTTGTCTGCATTCAGACATCTTTATTTCTCCAATGCATTCAATAAATCTTTTTTTTTACTTCTCTCCATGAAATGCCAACTATTAATTCAGCCAGTCTTTTTTAGATGTGCAATTGTATTCGAATAATAACATCAATAATATATAGACTTTTCTGGTGCTTTATTTAGATTAATGTATTGTCATATCGACCAGGGTGCAATAAATTCCCTTGTTTACATGAAGCTCATTGAATTGCAATCTATTTTATAAAATTGGATTCAACAATAAATACCACAAATGCAAAACAGCAGAATGGTGCAAAGATCACAGTGCAATCTGCAGTTGTGCAGAAATATACTATGATGCAACAACGGAATAACCACATTGACAGCACCTCCCGATAGAAGGTGTGAAAGAGGTAATTAGTTCATGAATGTCTAGGATATCAAACACATATCTTCTCGCAGAAGGTAAAAGAGAGAGAAGGGAATGGCCACGGTGGCAGGTATCTTTGACAATACTTCCAGCTTTCCCAATGCTATGCACTATGAAGATGGACTGGATGAGAGGAGGTGATGTGGCCATGACAGACTTGGTTACATTCAACACTATCTGCACGTTCAGGTAGTCAAGAGCAAACCAGATGCCACACAAGTTTAGTATGGGTGTCAAAGGTTATTTCTTCAGTCAGAGGGTTGTGAATCTGTGGAATTCTTTTCAACAGAAGGCAGTGGAGGCCAAGTCAGTGGATATTTTAACAGAGATAGATGGATTCTTGATTAGTACAGGTGTCAGAGGTTGTGGGGAGAAGGCAGGAGAATAGAGTTGGGAAGGAGAGATAGATCAGCCATGATTGAATGGCGGAGTAGACTTGATGGGCTGAATGGCCTAATTCTAAATGGCCTGGTTACATCTTGTATGACTATGACTTGGAAGCTTAGGAACATGCAGCTGTCAACTATCTGTACAGCAGCTCCATTGATGAGGACACGGATGTGTTCACCAGCCTCACTTCCACCCCGCCCTCATTCTCACCCCATTCCCACCCCACCATCCCCCATTCTTCAACCCCCCCCCCCCCCCCCACCCACCACCACCAGCACCCATCCCCCACGCTTTCTTTCTGGTGCTCTTTACATTGACACATCCCTTTGTTCTGTAGTTTTTAAGATCTCTGTTCTTCAGTTATTTCTCCTTCTCCTACTTATATATTCCATTTTCCCATCTTTTGCATTTTTATTTTTTGGTGCCTGAATGATATGCCTTCTTTTAATTCTTGTAACATTCATCAATGCATAATATCCGAGTGCAGATCTCTTCAAAGTAAAGATGCATTGTCAAATCCTTCTCCTTGCAGAAAGCCCTTCTTTTAGTCATTTCTCTGCGAGACTGGTATGCAAAAAGGGAAATATTTCAACCTACCACAAGTAAGATTCAACTGATTAAGCATGAAAGGCCCTCAGAAATCTTAGAGAAACTTTCCCTGCAAGCCATCAAATGAAACAACAGGGAATATTCACAGAGACGTTTATTAATATCTTAGCAGTTGCAAAAGCATTTAGTGTATGTGCAGTTCTTTTAACTATCAATATTCTCGATGGTCATTGTTGTGCTCAGTACTGACAAGATAGTGCACGTCATTAAAATCATCGCTTGGATGATATTTAAAACCTTCAAACATTTCTGTTTGTTTTATCTATATGGTGATAATTCTTGCATTTTATGGCACTTAAGTAATGATTACCCATATTTACGACAGCTTACATTCCAGTTTCCATGATAAAGTGTGGAATAAGAACATAAGCAATAAAGTAGAGGGGGGCTAATGGGCCCCTCGTGCCTTCTCCAAGCTCATAACAATCTTCAACTTCAACACCACTTTCCTTTACAAGCACAATCTCTTCTTTTTTTTGATCATTATAAGCTGAAAACACTCCAACAGATTTTTGGACTTTGAAGACTTTAGAGATACAGTGCGAAAAGACCCTTCGGCCCACTGAGTCCATGCCGACCAGCGATCAAGGCAAAGTCTGGCACTAGGCACTAGGGACACTTTGCAATTTACAGAATCCAATTTAGCTACAAGCCTGTAAGTCTTTGGAGTGTGGGAGAAAACACCCAGAGAAAACCCATGCGGTCACAGGAAGAACACACAAACTCCATACAGACAGCAGTCTGGATCGAACCTGCGTCTCTGGCGCTGTAAGGCAGCATCTCTACCGCTGCGCCACTTTGTTGCTGATTTGTATTCTGTTATCTGTTCCCTGATAATAGATTCCATTTTTTTCTCTCCATCACGAGTCCATAGTTCCCTGCTACCTCTCACCCTCCTTCCATAAACAGTGTGGTTCCTTCCAAAATCAAAGATTCAGCATCCGCTAAAATACAACAGCATTTATACTTAATGGTAGATATGTCTTTACAAAGGGATTTCATTAGCAGCTGATGGCAATGATGTTGGAGTTGGATTAGTTGCCTTCAGAGCATAAATTACTGAAGTTCTTTTTCCAAATCAAATTCTTTTGTTTTAGTCCTCTCATATGACCCTCTAAATATTTTAAATTAACAATTTAATGTATATTTAATTAAATTTAATTGTCATGCATTTAGAATGTTTTTAAGTGAAGATCTGCTAACTATTACCATTTTATTTATTTAATAAATTAAAAAATAATAACAATTATAACAATTAGCAGATCCTCCACTAAAATACTTCCTAAATGCATGACAAACAACATTGTAGTTGAAATCATGATACCTTAATTCCATCCTCAACCTCTATAGAATATTGGTTGGACTGAGTTCAACCTGTCATATTAATTCCTATGAGTTGGACAGTTTATATTCATTTATGGGGTGCTATTCCCATCATAGTTGCTAGCACCACTATCTTACTGTTATACCACTTACACAAAGTTCCTACAGAATATTGTGATGTTCATCAGTGCAGCTTCTGAAAGGCTCACTGTCATTCTTTGAAAACAGAAAGCTGTGCGTGATTTCTAGCATGTGATGGAGTAAATTCCACGTCCCGTAACAACTTAACTGAAACTTATTAACAACAAGCCCACCAGTATTTCGAAATAAATGAAACAGATTGTGCCCGATTTCACAATTGGTTAATGCCAACTGTAACCATAGTAACTAACTCAAAAGAATTGCCCTACACATTCAGGGCTATTGGCAGCACAAAGAATAATTCACATAGCTGCATAGTTGACCCACGATAAAAACTGAATCAACCCACAACACAATCTAAAAAGAGCAGAACCGAGAAACCATTCCATCACATGATGCATGATAAGAAGCAAGCAATGCATGCACGGGGTGTGAATCTCCACAGTTTTTCCGTTAGTGGAAGATCCTTCAGAACACGGATAAGACAGATTGTTTCATGTTTTCAGCAGCTACTTTCATAAAATTAAAGAGTCCCAACCCAAAAAGCCCCCTGTCCATCCCCTCCACCTTTGCTGCCTGACCCATTGAGTTCCTCCATCACTTTGTGTTTTACTCAGGATTAATGCATCTGCATTTGCCTGTGTCACTGAAATTATAGGAGATGAGTGTGAAAGCATTGGTGGAAATTCACAGCCATTCTGATTTGATGTATAGTTAAGGCATTGGTTGGAAATGACTAAGGGAGTCAAGTTCTTCCTCAATTTGTTGATAAAAAAACATGTGAATGTCATTCAGTCTTGTTATCCCTGATTTTGTTCTGAAAATATTTTTTAAGGCTATCCTGTTCTTCATATTTTTTAATGAAATTACATCTGCACAGCATTCCTTCCAAAAAGATAGAAGTGTGGTTTACATTGTTAAGCGATTACTGCCTTTCAATGGTGCTTCCATTTGGAACATCACCAGTGCAAGAAAAGCTACCCAAATACAAGTTCTCCTTTTCCACTGTGAACTGACCATTGGACCAAAAAACAAATTGTGTAAACAATTAGGCTACAAGGTACAGTTATAAGCAATCGTTCATCTGCAGTTGTGGCATGTTGAGCAGGAAAGTGGCAAAAGGATTTTAGTAAAATGTACTTTGGGTAAAAAGAGATGTTTGCAAAAAAAAATTTGAATATACAGCCCAAGTTGATTATTGTGTCATATATTATTCCTGAGTTAAATATTTTGCAAAGTAATGTTACAATTAAATGGTGTTTCATCATCATTAATAATCCAAGACCCATCTAAGACACAGGTTTAAGGATGAAAATTGACTCAAAGATTTGAGCCCATAACCTACATTAATTGGAGTCTATTCCATTCCCCTAGCTATAGAGTCATAGAGTGATACAGTGTGGAAACAGGACTTTTGGCCCAACTTGCCCACACCGGCCAATATGTCCCAGCTACACAAGTCCCACCTGCTAGCGTTTGGTCCATATCCCTCCAAACCTGGCCTATCCATTTACCTGTCTAACTGTTTCTTAAATGTTGGGATAGTCCTTGACTCAACTATCTTCTCTGGCAACCTGTTCCATACACCCACCGCCCTTTGTGTAAAAAATTACCCCTCAGATTCCAATTAAATCTTTTTCCCTTCACCTTCACCTCTGGCGATTCCATTATACTTGCTCTGATGATGAGACATATCTTTTTTTTACTGAAATGTCTTCCTTCTTTATTAACCATGGATTTTCTCTTTACCATGTTTAACAATGCCCCTAACTGTACCTCATTCAGTTCTCATGCCTCTGCTCTCATCCGCTTTGCTCCAGGACAGAAAGAGGATAGCATTCCCCTGGTCCACCCAGCCCCTGCATGCAACTGATCATTCTCTGCAAATCCCACATCATATGAAAAGATTGCACCACCAAACACATTTTCTCTTCTCCTCCCCTTTCAACAATTTACAGTGATCCCTCCCTTCGCAACTCATAGTGTCATAGAGTCATACAACAGGGAAACAGCCCTTTGGTCCAACTTGCCCATGCTGACCAAGATGCTCCATCTTCACTAATCCCATCTGCTACTCTTTGACTCATATCCATCCAAACCTTTGTCATCCATGTATCTGTCCAAATGTATTTTAAATGGTGTTAAAGTACTTGCCTCAATGACCTCCTCTGGTAGCTCTTTCCAGATACTCACCATCCTCTATGTGAAAAAGTTGCTCTTCAGGTTCCCATTGAATCTTTGCCCTCTCACCTTAAACCTATATATCCCCTGGTCTTGATTCCCCTACTCTGGGATTGTGCATTTGTTCTTTTGCCCATGATTTGTTTGTCTATGTTCTTATTCTCTAATGGTTCCCACTCATTCACTGACCAGATATTGTAGTTTATGGCTTATCCTCATGTTTACACTGGTTTTCCCTATTAGAAACATCCCTCTCCCCCACCCTTCAGCCTGAAATGTTAACTCTGTTTCTCTTCCAAAAGATTCAGCCTGGCCTGCTCATTATTCTGTTCTCTGTTCTTCTGCACAAAAGCATGTTGATTATCCTGCATTGACCCCAGTCTCCCCAAATGCATGTATACCTTATTCCTCATGATCTTTTCCAGTCACTTTCCTACCACAGTTGTTAGGCTTACTGATCTATAGTTCTCAGGGGCTTTATTTAAGTCTTTTGTCATCTTGGAGTCTTTATCAGTCTCAGTGTCAAGTAAAATCCATTGTCAAGAGATTCAGTTAAAATAGCCATTTTTTCCCAAAAAATCCGTGTGTGGAAATTAATATGTTCCCTCAGTCCACAAGTCTAATAGTTCCAGGTCAAGTTACACCAGTCTGAAAATTCAAACAAGCTTTTCTGATCATAAATCATCCTTCTGCACTTGACATAATGTCAAGCTCAGATATGAACCGTTTGATATAATTCCCAGTTCATTGCCGAGCAAATCTGAACAACTTTCATTGGTCATTCTCAGAACCATTTGACGTTTACAATACTACTCCAGCTTGGATTCACACTCAGGTATCCTCTTCAGTTTTGTCCTCTCCTTCAGGCCAATTCTTGATCAGCCCAATGGAGACAAAATATACAACAGATCATGGGCGGAAAGTCGGGGGGGCAGAGCGGACACGTTCCCCCCCATGTTTTGAGAGGTGGGGGATAATCACCCCCATGTTTTGTAATCCGGATTTTGAAATTCAGCGTGAAAAAAAAATGATTAAAATCTCCACTTTCCGTGAGACAGTGGGGGTGTCACTGTTAAGCGCTTGTTAAATGTCTCTATTAACATCATATTAACACGATGTGTCACCAATTGTTTTGACCTTCCAAACCTGTCTGATGTGGGTACAATTACCATTTGAACTAATTGGATGGGAAAAATGTAAACGGGTATTGGATTTACATGGGTCAGGTCACTAAGGAAGGTAGACAAAGGTCATTAAGGAATCCGGTCAAACGGGTTTCCTGGCACATCTCTCTCTCTCTCATTTCTTCTGTTTGTCTTTATTTGCTACAGTTTTATTTGTTTAAGTGTTATTTATCACATTGTAGCTTTTGAAAGATTCAAGCGGTATCAGATGGTTTCTAAGGGCTAAATCGGGGCCTTTCATTGCCCTGCGCGGCTTAAAATCAAACTGCTGGGTCGAGGCGATTGAGGCTCCCGATGTTGAAGCCCCCGCGGCCGATTCAAGCCCCACGGTTCGGGGCGGCCAAGCTGCTATTGCTGGAGTTTGGAATTGGTCACCAGCCAGGTCAACTCCCGATGTCACCGTCCACAGGGCCCACGGCTGAAGCCTCCAAAGTCTCGCGCGTGTGTTTACGCATGCGCGTGCACGTGTGTGTGTGTGTGTGTGTGTGTGCGTGTGTGTGTGCATGTGTGCGTGTGTGCGTGTGTGCGTGTGTGTGTGTGTGGGCATGCATGCGCGTGAACACAAAGAAATTGTGTGTGTGTCCCCCCCATGATTTTATAGCGATTTCCGCCCCTGCAGCAGTTGCTAAAATCTTGAGTAAAACATGAAATACTGGAGGGTCTCAGTGAGTCAGGCAATATCCATGGAGTGAAAGGGCAGATGATGCTTCGGGTCAGGGTTATCAGTCCGAACAACGGTCCCAATCTGAAAGTCGCCTGCCCATTCCTTCCACAGATGCTGCCTGACCAGCTGAGTTTCTCCAGCATTTTGTGTGAAGCAGGATCTTGACCTGAAATGTCACCTATTCCTTTTCTCCAGATATGCTGCCTGACCACTAAGTTACTCCAGCTTTTGTGACTATCTTCAGTGTAAACTACCATCAGCAGTTCCTCCCTACACATTTTGTGTTTTGCTCTTGATCACCCCAGATTCCAGCGTACAAATGAGGCTACAGTCCACAATCCCCGACCCAACTCAACAGCAAGGCAACAGTCTTCACCAGCTATCATCACCAAATGCCACCCGTGGCCCTGATCAAGCCCTCAATATCCTGTCCTGTCTTGTCCATGTACACAACTTAGTGCCAGTTGAGTTGCCACTGCTTCCTACACACACTCCACATGATCCTATTGGGACCCACATCAAGTGGCCCAAATGGTCACAAAGTGGTCACAAACCAACCTATTGAATCCATTTACACCTCACGCTGCCTCGGCAAGGCCAGCAGCATAATAAAGGATGAATTGCACATTAGCCATTCTCTCTTCTCCCCTCTCCCATCAGGCAAAATGTATATAAGTGTGAAAACGCACATCTCCAGATTCAGGGACAGTTTCTTCCCAGCTGTTATAGAAACATAGAAACATAGAACATAGAAATTAGGTGCAGGAGTAGGCCATTCGGCCCTTCGAGCCTGCACCGCCATTCAATATGATCATGGCTGATCATCCAACTCAGTATCCCGTACCTGCCTTCTCTCCATACCCCCTGATCTCCTTAGCCACAAGGGCCACATCTAACTCCCTCTTAAATATAGCCAATGAACTGTGGCCTCAACTACCTTCTGTGGCAGAGAATTCCAGAGATTCACCACTCTCTGTGTGTGAAAAAAAAGTTCTTCTCATCTCGGTTTTAAAGGATTTCCCCCTTATCCTTAAACTGTGACCCCTTGTCCTGGACTTCCCCAACATCGGGAACAATCTTCCTGCATCTAGCCTGTCCAACCCCTTAAGAATTTTGTAAGTTTCTATAAGATCCCCCCTCAATCTCCTAAATTCTAGAGAGCATAAACCAAGTCTATCCAGTCTTTCTTCATAAGACAGTCCTGACATCCCAGGAATCAGTCTGGTGAACCGTCTCTGCACTCCCTCTATGGCAATAATGTCCTTCCTCAGATTTGGAGACCAAAACTGTACGCAATACTCCAGGTGTGGTCTCACCAAGACCCTGTACAACTGCAGTAGAACCCTCTCTGCTCCTATACTCAAATCCTTTTGCAATGAAAGCTAACATACCATTCGCTTTCTTTACTGCCTGCTGTACCTGCATGCCTACCTTCAATGACTGGTGTACCATGACACCCAGGTCTCGCTGCATCTCCCCCTTTCCCAATCGGCCACCATTTAGATAATAGTCTGCTTTCCTGTTTTTTCCACCAAAATGGATAACCTCACATTTATCCACATTATACTGCATCTGCCAAACATTTGCCCACTCACCCAGCCTATCCAAGTCACCCTGCAGTCTCCTAGCATCCTCCTCACAGCTAACACTGCCCCCCAGCTTAGTGTCATCCGCAAACTTGGAGATATTGCCTTCAATTCCCTCATCCAGATCATTAATATATATTGTAAATAGCTGGGGTCCCAGTACTGAGCCTTGGGGTACCCCACTAGTCACTGCCTGCCATTGTGAAAAGGACTCGTTTACTCCTACTCTTTGCTTCCTGTTTGCCAGCCAGTTCTCTCTCCACATCAATACTGAACCCCCAATGCCTTGTGTTTTAAGTTTGTATACTAATTTCTTATGTGGGACCTTGTCGAAAGCCTTCTGGAAGTCCAGATACACCACATCCACTGGTTCCCCCCTATCCACGCTACTAGTTACATCCTCGAAAAATTCTATAAGATTCGTCAGACATGATTTACCTTTCGTAAATCCATGCTGACTTTGTCCAATGATTTCACCACTTTCCAAATGTGCTGCTATCCCATCTTTAATAACTGACTCTAGCAGTTTCCCCACTACCGATGTTAGACTAACTGGTCTGTAATTCCCCATTTTCTCTCTCCCTCCCTTCTTAAAAAGTGGGGTTACGTTTGCTACCCGCCAATCTTCAGGAACTACTCCAGAATCTAAAGAGTTTTGAAAGATTATTACTAATGCATCCACTATTTCTGGAGCTACTTCCTTAAGTACTCTGGGATGCAGCCTATCTGGCCCTGGGGATTTATCGGCCTTTAATCCATTCAATTTACCCAACACCACTTCCCGGCTAACCTGGATTTCACTCAATTCCTCCAACTCCTTTGACCCGCGGTCCCCTGCTATTTCTGGCAAATTATTTATGTCTTCCTTAGTGAAGACGGAACCAAAGTAGTTATTCAATTGGTCCGCCATATCCTTGTTCCCCATGATCAACTCACCTGTTTCTGACTGCAAGGGACCTACATTTGTTTTAACTAATCTCTTTCTTTTCACATATCTATAAAAACTTTTGCAGTCAGTTTTTATGTTCCCTGCCAGTTTTCTTTCATAATCTATTTTTCCTTTCCTAATTAAGCCCTTTGTCCTCCTCTGCTGGTCTTTGAATTTCTCCCAGTCCTCCGGTATGCTGCTTTTTCTGGCTAATTTGTACGCATCATCCTTCGCTTTGATACTGTCCCTGATTTCCCTTGTTATCCATGGATGTACTACCTTCCCTGATTTATTCTTTTGCCAAACTGGGATGAACAATTTTTGTAGTTCATCCATGCAGTCTTTAAATGTCTTCCATTGCATATCCACCGTCAACCCTTTTAGAATTAATTGCCAGTCAATCTTGGCCAATTCACGTCTCATACCCTCAAAGTTACCTTTCTTTAAGTTCAGAATCATTGTTTCTGAATTAACAATGTCACTCTCCATCCTAATGAAGAACTCAACCATATTATGGTCACTCTTGCCCAAGGGGGCACGTACAACAAGATTGCTAACTAACCCTTCCTCATTACTCAATACCCAGTCTAAAATAGCCTGTTCTCTCGTTGGTTCCTCTACATGTTGATTTAGATAACTATCCCGCATACATTCCAAGAAATCCTCTTCCTCAGCACCCCTGCCAATTTGATTCACCCAATCTATATGTAGATTGAAGTCGCCCATTATAACCGTTTTGCCTTTGTCGCACGCATTTCTAATTTCCTGTTTGATACCATCTCCAACTTCACAACTACTGTTAGGTGGCCTGTACACAACACCCACCAGCATTTTCTGCCCCTTAGTGTTTATCAGGCAACTGAATCATCCTACCACAACCAGAGAGCAGTCCTGAACTACTATCTACCTCTTTGGTGACCCTCGGACTATCCTTGATTGGACTTTGCCGGCTTTCCCCTGCAATATACGTTATTCCCTTATCATGTATCTATACACTGTAAATGGCTGGATTGTAATCATGTATCGTCTTTCTGCTGACTGGAGAGCAGGCAACAAAAGCTTTTCACCGTACCTTGGTAGACATGACAATAAACTAAACTAACTAACTAACAAATGTCTTGTCATGCTAGGTAGGATTGCTGCTAATCAATGTCCCACTGAGTTACTCCAGCTTTTTGTGACCAAGTAAATAAAGTTCCATAGTTACCAAAGAGTATTATTGTGTTTTCTAGATTGTTTAATCAGTGATTTGGCATCATGTGAGTTGATTAGCTTTTTCTGTAAAACCACAAAATAAATGACAACTAATATAATTTAAAGGAGTTCTCAATTCATGGATAAAAATGTTGTTTGCAAGTGCCGTGTACAACACTCTGTCAGGAAGACAATAATATACGTAGCAATGTATATGCTACAGGATAAAATATTACTAAAGCCCTAATCAATGAGTTTGATTGTGTACTTTGAACATGTCTGAAATTTCAATTCAGGTCCTCAGTGTTTACGAAGCACATTTGCACAGAAGCTGCTTGATATTTGCATTGGTGACGGTATACCATGCTCATTTGAAGCCACGTGCTTAAAACTCCATCACAAACAATGAGCCAGTATTTACAAAGGCCTTGCAGATTGAACGGGTTCTTAAATGATTCATTATAGTGGCTGGAAGGCGAGGTACCAATGCCCGAGCCCTGTTTTATCAGAACAGTAGGAGACCAGTGACAGTGAAGGAATCGGAGCAAACGTGACAGACAACTGGAAGCTCAGGGAAGAACCTGCACCCTGAACCCAATAACGAGTTCCCAATTTCACATAATCAGCATTTCTTGCATTTATATTTTGGATTTCCACCATTCCTTCTACATTCCTATGGTGGTTTTCAGAAATTTATTTTGTGCTTACATGTTCTTAAGTCATCTGTTACATTGCGCTATTACCCATTTTATAATATAATCTCTCATGACCTATTACAGTCTGTCATAAACCATCCCCATTGCCTTGTCATAAGCCTTCTCCAGTGCCCCAGCACGCTCCACTGTTTTTTCTGCATCTTATAACTTGATTTATTATAAAATAGTCCCTGTTTTATTTAAATGAGTTTTCAAGTGTTTCCAGTAGTTTCTATGTTTAATCTCAAAGTCTATTGTGTTTACATCACAATGCAAAAAAGTAATTCATCAAAATCAGATATAAACAGAAGTAACGTGAAAAAATCTCAGGAGCATAGATGTTATCACCTTTCTTGATAAAATTGAGGGAAATGTTATCCCAATTTCACTATTCTAAATATTTATTTTATTTCAATCATAGTAAAAAAATAAGTTAGAAAACGGACATTACTGAAGAAACTAAAGATTAATGTGTCTTTGGACACCATAAATTAGCTCTAAAATGATTTATCTTTATTTTCTATAATCTGTGCATTTCCCCAGCTTCTATTACAGTTTTCCCTCACTGCTGGGACTTTGACCATTTGATACATATCAAGCTGGAATCTGGCTCATGTCTAATGATATAACCAACATTTCACACAGCTGTTAGCATTTTGTATTCAATGTGTGAAGATACTTCATATAAATCTGCCCGTAATCAGTCAATGGGCATGAATACAATTAGAAACACCTGGTGAAGTTGACTACTTGAAATATTCCCAGAAGCTTGTAGAGCTGAAGATTTTCAGAGCATATGTTTCAAGCTAATGGGAAGTTTTTGGCATTACCTTTGCTGCTCCAATACCTTTATTTTGTACTAGACCAAGTGCGGACCCATTTGGTCCCGTTCCCCCAATGTAACATTCCACCACTCCCCCACTCCCCCCTCCTCTCCTATCCACCTATCCTCCTCCTCAACCACTCTCCCTCCTCACCTACACCACTTTCCCCTCCCTCTCCCTCCCTCTCCCTCCATACCCCCTCCTCTCCCCCAATCACCCCACTCTCACTACTCACCTCCCACACTGCCCTCCTCTCCCTCTATCCCCCACTCCCTCCCCACTCCTCTCGTTGGGTCCACGTTGTGAGGCGAGGCAAGTACAAGCAAAAAAAAAACCGTTGGATCTGTTCTCGCAACACGCAGTTGCAAGGGGAGGGGGCGGCCTGATGTCATCGCGCAATGCCACGCGCTAGGCGTACGCCGTCAAGACGCTGCGTACGACATCAAGACGCTGCGTACGGCGTCGAGACGCTGCGTACGCCCTCAATGCGCCTGCGGGCCGACAGGCCATTGACGCGCGGGATTTTCGGACAGTGCAAGCCAGCGAGGATGGCAAAAAGCAGCGGGGGAAGCAGGCGATCTTTGGCTTTGGCCAGCGTGACAGAGCCGGGGAGGGGGGGGGGGGGAGTGGAGGAAGTAAAATTGCTAGCGAAATGGGAAAAATGTCGACGTTTTTGGAGGAGAGCCAGGCGGCAGCAGCCGTTACGGATGAGCGAATGTAAAAGTGAAATGGTTGAATCAACTCAATTCGATAGCCACTGACTTTTTTCTTCTCTCAACCAGTCAGTTGTTAAACTACAAAAGACACCAAGTGCTGGAAAAACTCAGCAGGTCAGGCAGCATCTCTGGAGAACATGGCTAGGTGTTGTTTCAGGTTCTTCAGTCTGATTGTCGTGGGGGGGAGACAGTGGAAAAGATGCAGGGGTGGGACAAAGCCTGCCAAGTGATAGGTGACAAGTGAAGTGACATATTTGGAGGCATAATCTTTGCACAAGACATTAATCCAAGATGGCCTTGGCCTCTCAAAATTCCATGCCAATTTACAAAATATGACCATGTAGGGTAGAACTATTGTACGAGTGATTGTTGGTAGGCCTGGACTCAGTGGACCGAAGGACCTGTTTCCACACTGTATCATCAAACTAAGGGGGGGTGGAATCTCATACAGGACAGAGGCATCTGAAAGGCTAGAAGTTGATATGGAGGGTGGTGAGGGAAAGGTTAGTGGACAGAATAGGCAGGTGAAAGGCGGAGAGGGAGGAAGGAGGGTTGGTTTAAACTGCACGTATTTTAATGCAAAGGACGTGTCGGGTAAAGCAGATGAGCTTAGGGCATGGATAGGTACAAGCGACTGGGATGTTGTAGCCATAACTGAAACCTGGTTAAAGGAGGGGCAGGACTAGGAGCTCAATGTTCCGGTTTCCAGGAGATCCAGGAGAGACAGGGGTGAGGGAAAAAGAGGCTGGTTGCATTCTAGGTTAAGGAGGATGTCACAGCTGTGTTCAGAGGTGACATTGCGAATGGTTTGTCTAGTGAGGCTATATGGGTGGAGCTGAGGAACAAGAAAGGGATGATCACCTTGTTGCGGGTGTACTGCAGACCCCTGAATAGACAGTGGGAATTAGAAGAACAAATATGCCAGGAGATTGCAGACAGCTGCAGGTCAAATAAGCTTGTTGTAGTAGGGGATGATTAGGATGGAGGAACTTGGGGCAGTCTATGGAAGTGTTGTCAGAGCAGTCAGTGCTACAATCGAAGAAGTGCTGAATGTATCTGTACTAACGTGTATGAAGGTAGACAGATCTCTAGGACTTGATCAGATATATCCGAGGACAGTGTGGGAAACCAGAGAGGGCATTGCGGGAGCCCTGGTTGAAATTTACGAGTCGTACTTAAATACATGAGAGGTGCCGGAAGACTGGAGGGTGGCAATTGTTATGCCTCCTTTCAAGAAGGCCTGCAGGGAAAATGGTGGGGACTATAGGCGGGTGAGCTTAACATCTGTAGTTGGTACGTTGCTGGAGAGTATTCTGAGGAATAGGTTATACAGGCATTGGGATGGGCAAGGGCTGATTAGGGATCGTCAGCATGGTTATGTACGTGGGAGGTCTTGTCTCACAAATCTGATTGAGTTTTTTGAAGATGTTCCCAAAAAGGTCGATGCGGGCAGAGCTGTAGATGTTGTATACATGGACTTCAGTAAGACATTTGACAAGTTTCCGCATGGTAGGCTGCTCTGGCTACAGGTTAGATCGCATGGGATCCAAAAAGAGATAGCTGAATGCATAGCAATTTGACTACAAGGAAGGAAGCAGAGGGTGATGGTGAAAGGTAGCTTCTTGGACTGGAGGCCTGTGACTAGTGGTGTGCCTCAGCGTTCAGTGCTGGACTCGTTACTGTTTGCTGATGATACAAAAGTGGGTGGATTTGTAGATAGTGAAGATGGTTGTGAAAGATTGCAACAGAATGTGGATCAAAAGATCAGGTGGGCTGAGGAATGGTTGCTAGAATTTAATACAATGTGAGGCATTGCATTTCGGGATGTCTAACAAGAGCAGGACATACACAGTGAATGGTAGGCCTCTGGGGAGTGTTGTAGAGCAGAGGGATCTAGGAGTGCAGGTACATGGTTCCTTGAAGGTCGAATCACAGGTAGATAAGGTGGTCAAAAAGGCTTTTGGCACTTTGGCCTTCATCAGTCAGAGTATAGGCCATAAAAGTTGAGAGATCATGTTGCAGTTGTATAAGACGTTGGTGAGACCGTGTTTAGAATATTGTGTTTGGTTCTAGGCATCATGTTATAGGAAGGATATTGTCAAGCTTGAAAGGGTTCAGAGAAGATTTACAAGGCTGTTGCCAGGACTCGAGGGCCTGAGCTATAGGGTATCGGGTAGATGCAGTCTCTTGCCCAGAGTAGGGGAATCACGGACCAGAGGACATAGGTTCAAGGTGAAGGGGAAAAGATTTAATAGGAATCTGAGGGGTAACTTTTTCACACAAAGGGTAGTAGGTGTGTGGAACAAGCTCCCAGATGAGGTAATTGAGGCTGGGACTATCCCAACGTTTAAGAAACAGTTAGACAGGTACATGGATACGACAGGTTTGGAGGGATATAGTATTAAATTTGTAAATCAACAAATTTCATTGCTTAAACATCCTATGTAAATTTTCACAGTCACAAATTTCATTACTAATTTTTACTGAACGTGAATATTCACAGAGATTTAGCAATAAAGTTTGTCAATGTGACATATATATACAATAAATATTTGCTGTATGAAGTAAATCCAGTATTTTAAGAAATTCATTGTCATGGCAAAAGTAGGTTGTTTGCATTTAAAATCCTTCAACTTTTGCTGAGAACTTTGGGGTCAAAAAAGTTGAAGGCGACAGCAATGTGAGCCTGATGATAGCCTGTTATAATTTCCTTGTAAAGTCTGAATGTTGTTTTCATGGTAGTAAAAATGCCCATGAGTCAGTCAAGCCACAAGCTAGTAACTGTTCACAACAGATGTTTCCTTATGACACGAGGTAATGTACTGGAACTCATCTCAGGGGCGTCGGGAATGCATGTCAAATGCCAGTCAGTATTTTCAACTCTGTCAGGGATGTACAATAGACTAATTGTGTCTAATTTTGGTTACTCTATTTACAGATGCATTACATCTATGTATTTACAATTAGGCAGTCGAGTTCAGATTCCTACACCAGTTCAGATCAATATAATCTGGTCTTTAAGTCAGGGCTTGATATTGAACTTTTATCTGTAAACCTCCATCACTCAACCTTTCCTTCAGGACACTGCTTAATACATACCTTTTTCATCAAGAATGTGATCATCTATCTTTATATTTCCTTATGTGTCAAATAGCTTTTTATAACACTCCTGGAATATACAACAGGATATTTTATGACATTAACAATTGATTGGTTGAATTGATTGAAAGATACAGCAGGGATATAAGCCCTTTGTCCCACCGTCCAGGCCGACCCATTCACACCAGTTCTAAGTTATCCCACTTTTGCTTCAGCTTCCTCCTGTCTAGGGACGATTTACAGGCGACACTGAACCAACAAACTCGCACATATTTGGGATGTGGGAGGAAACCGGAGCACGTGGAGGAAACCCACGCGGCCACTGGAAGAACGTGCAAACTCCACACAGACAGCACTCAAGGTCATGATCAAAGCCGGGTCTCTGGCGCTCTGAGGCAGCAGCTTTACCAGCTGTGCCACTGTGACACCTAAAGTTGATCTTTAAATCCAGGCTTTTTTTTGTTGTTACATATTGACCACACATTACGCCCAAACTAAAGGTGAAATAGCAAACAAAGAGGATGCGTACAATCAGCTGGAATTCTCGCTGCCTGGCTGCCTGGCAACTCATTCTACTGTCAACCTTTTCATGAAAGCTCATTTGGCATTGTCTAAACATCCACTCATGATGCTAGTAGACACGTTCCTTTTCAGTGTGAAGGAACCTATTTCTGCTTCAATTCTATTCCATGATGTGAACTGCACCTCCTCTTTAAGAGCAGAATGTGACATCACACTCTCCCATCTGAAGCTCTCCTCTTGAGTAAGAATGAACTGCAGATGCTGGTTTAAACAAAGATACACATAAGATGCTGGAGTAACTCAGCGGGACAGTCAGCATCTCTGGAGAGAAGGAATGGGTGATGTCTCTCCTCTTGTTGGGTGAGTTGTTGATTTGCAGCACAGCTACACAGTGAATGCTGGGTCCTTTGGAATTGTTTTTGAACAGAGAGACTTTGGGGAAGGAGTTCCCTGAAAGTGAAAATGCAGCTAGATATGTTAGTGAAGAAACAACCAAAGTCTGCTTCCACCAACTGAGTCATAAAGTACAGGGTTTGGGATATCATGTTAGTTGTACAAAATGTATTTTAAGGCTTCACCTGGAGTATTCTGTGCAATGTTGGGTGCTACACTATCAGAACAATATGATTAACCTAGGCCTTTGCACTTTATAGATAGTGTAGTTTGCAGCTACTCTGCATGTGTATTGGAAGAAATTAATGTTCAGAGTTTACTAAAATCACAAGGATGTTGCCTGGATAGGAGGCTTTCAGTGATAAGGAGAGATTGAACAAGCTGGGATGGTTTTCCCTGCATCAAAGGAGATTGACAGTTGACGTGATATAAAATGATGAGAAGCAGAGATGGGGAAGTAGCCCAAGTTGCCTAAGTAAAATAGCAGGATGCGGTGGAGACTCTCTTCAAACGAGGGAAGGGATATCACCCCAGGGGGCCACATAAGGGGCGAGGATGCCGGGTATAATCATAAGATCATGATACAGTATTCGAACTAAGCAATTTGGCCCATCAAGTCTACTCCACCATTCAATCATGGCTCCCTCCTATCTCCATTCTCCTGCCTTCTCCCCATTACCTCTGACATACGTACTAATCAAAAATCTATCTATCTTTGCCTTAAATATTTCCACTGACTTGGTCTCCACAGCCTTCTGAGGCAAAGAATTCCACAGATTCACCACCCTCTGACTAAAGAAATTCCTCCTCATCTCCTTCCAAAAAGAAGATCCTTTACTTTTGAGTCTATGACCTCTAGTCCCGGACTCTCCCACTAGTGGAAACATCCTCTCCACATCCACTCTATCCAAGCCTTTCACTATTCTGTGCACGTGATGTAATGATATTCTTGTGAACATAATTAAATACTAAAGAATGTATAGCTGCTGAGAATGTTGGAAGAATTTTTGCAGTTTGTTTAGATTTTTTACTCTGAATAAAGTTTATTTAGATTTTTTTTTTAAAGTAGTATCTAAAATTAGAGGTCATAGGTTTAAGATAGGGCAGGGAGGAGCTTTAAATGAGAGCTGAAGGGTTTTTACAGAATAACTGATACAGTATATGGAATGAACTGCCAGAGATGGTGGTAGAGGCAGGAACATTAACAATATTTCAGAAGCATCTGGATGTACTTGAATGAGCAAAGCAAAGAGAGATAAGGAATTAATATGGGTAATTGGGATTAGTATAGATAGACATGATGGTCAACAAAGGCAGAGTGGGCTGAAGGGCAGAGTGAATTGGAGGAACAGCATCTCATATTTCGCTTGGGCTTACAGCCCAGTGGTATGAAAATTGATTTCTCTCATTTCAGATAGCCCCGGCATTCCCTCTCTCTCTATCCCTCCCCCACCCATCGCACTAGCTTCTCGTTTTCACCCTACAAACAGCTAACTGTTTCATTTATCATCGTTACTTTTTTACATATCTTTTATTCATTGTTCTTTATCTCTCTACATCATCGTCTATTTCTCTCGTTTCCCTTATCCCTAACCAGTCTGAAGAAGGGTCTCGGCCTAAAACGTCACCCATTCCTTCTCTCCAGAGGTGCTGCCTGTCCCGCTGAGTTATGCTAGCCTTTTGTGTCTATCTTCAGTTTAAACCAGCATCTGCAGTTCCTTTTTACACACCTGGTTCTTTGCTGTACAACTCCATACTCTATGAGAATTCACATTCACAGCTAACTTACCAAATTTCAATGAAGTGTGTCTGCTGCTGATAATACTAGGTAAACATGTGATGTTTACTTGAAGGTTTTCTCTCTCTCTGGAAAACAATTAGTAAACAGGCAAGACTGTGTTGAAGAAAGCAGCAAGGGACCACTTCTGTTGCTCCTAATTGCAAATATCTTCAACAAGGTTAGGTAATTACAAAGCCAAAAATGTCACCCATTCCTTCTCACCAGAGATGTTGCCTGTCCCGCTGAGTTACTATGGCATTTTGTGTCTAACTTCCCACATTGTCTGTCTAGATTGACCAGAGAAGCAACTACATTTGGAGAAGAGGTCATTAATACTACAGTTGAGTTCACATAGCCTTTGTTCATACAGTGCTCTCAGACACTTCTTGATATCATATATATTGGTTGAATTCTGACTTCTGTGATCATGCCGATTTTTGTGTGAAATCCAACATGGATCATCCACTCAACTCTTCTGGCTAAGTATGGTTGAGAAGGCTTCTGCCTAGTCTTTGTTACTTGTGTGCTGGACATCACCCTCATTGATGGTGTGAATGTTTCTGGAGACTCCTCTTCCTGTTATATCTTTAATTATCCATCAGGTTTCACAACTAGATGTGGCTGTGCTGCAGAATTTTGATAGGTTATGGGATTGCTTCATGCTCTGTTGGGAATATATTATAAATGAAAATTTTGGTAAAACATCACCATCCCTAGAAAGAATTATAATAGTAAACGCATCAATCCACCCTAGATAGATTTCAGTGATTCTAACGGAATACATTAGTAGCTTTGAAACAAGGAAATGCAGATGCTAGTTTGCACAAAAGAACACAAAGTGCTGGAGTAACTCGGTGGGTCAAGCAGCATCCGTGGAGAATGCGGGTAGGTGCCATTTCAAGCCGGGACCTTTCTTCAGACTCTAAGTTTGTTCCATGTGGAAGGTTAATTTTATAACTTGACCAAATGGAGGCAGGAAGACTTGTAAGATCAGGAGAGACATAAACAGGCTGTGGTTTGGAAACTAGCATCCATTTAACACTACCACTAAAAACCAAAATGATCTCTTCCACGTCCAAATTAAAATTATAGCTGTGGAACATTTTCCCACACTGCCGAGCTTAGAGGATTGGAAATTCAGCTGGTCATGAGCCATTTCCTCAAACATGTCTCTTGCGATGGTTATAGAAACATCAATGGATATTTTAAGATAGATTTTCTGGAAACTGTATATATGATACATCCATCTGGTGAGGTGCAGATGTTGAACATTCAGCTGCACTACTGGAATGAGACACATATGGGCTTTGCACTGATGATAGAAACCATGTCTGACAAGATCATTTTCATTCCATCTTTCTGTATGTCTGCATTCTGTTTTATAAAATTCCCCTTATTGACATTAGTGGTCCTCAAGAATGCAAAAAGTTCTTCATGCGTTTTCTGAAAGAAAAATTCAGAATAAGAGAGTAATGCAAATTTATTTTTTAACTAGGAAAAATAAATTTTCAATAATTGTAATAAGATCATCAAAAAAGAAATAGAAAAAAGTAAACACTAGCCAGAGAAGGACGTTAATGTTTTAGGTTTTTACTTCTGTTTGTTCTGTCATGTTTTGGCCTTTTTTTGTACAACCTCTTTTAAATGCATAATAAAAATATCTAAATTTTAAATTATTTTCAAATTACCAAGAAAACTATTGATATTTGGCTGGAAATATTCTATGTGCCACTTAGCTACTTCTTTACTTAATTCCAGAGGAATTGCTTAAAAATGAGATATATCTATATGGAACAAAAACATTTGTCCTCTGTGATTTTACTGAAGACAGACCATTCATAAACATTAGTGTCTTTGTTAAGATATCCACAAAGGAATTTGATTGAAATATGTCAATATTTTTTTTCACACCACCAAATCCAGACAGATGTTTGCTGTAGTGAGCAAGTTGTAGCAGAGAATTCAAGCTGGACTATTAAATAGCAATGATTAATGAGAATTTCTTAATGTAGGAAAGCATGTTAAGGAATGACATTTTATCTGTGACCAGTTATGAAACTATCGGCTGCAGGAGGGAAATCCCATCTTATTACTTCAGCAGTAAAAAAATCTTAAATTGCTTCCTGAGAATTCAGTTCACACACAACATATGTAAAGGATTAAATGGGTTCAGTAATTAATTCACAACTGGAGTCCTGTGGCAAACTCTTATTGCCATCAACATCATTGGTTCGGGTTTAATTGCGTGTAGGCAAAATGATTTTAGTAAAGAACTAAATTGTGGCTTCCAATCATCTTTGGATATGTGACCACATTAAAGTACAACTAAATAATAATTTCACAAGAAGATCAAAAACAGGAGCAGAAACATAGAAACATAGAAAATAGGTGCAGGAGTAGGCCATTCGGCCCTTCAAGCCTGCACCGCCATTCGATATGATCATGGCTGATCATCCAACTCAGTATCCCATCCCTGCCTTCTCTCCATACCCCCTGATCCCTTTAGCCACAAGGGCCACATCCAACTCCCTCTTAAATATAGCCAATGAACTGGCCTCAACTACCTTCTGTGGCAGAGAATTCCACAGATTCACCACTCTCTGTGTAAAAAATAATTTTCTCATCTCGGTCCTAAAAGACTTCCCTCTTATCCTTAAACTGTGACCCCTAGTTCTGGACTTCCCCAACATCGGGAATAATCTTCCTGCATCTAGCCTTTCCAACCCCTTAAGAATTTTGTAAGTTTCTATAAGATCCCCCCTCAATCTTCTAAAGTGTCACATAAACTGTTTAAGAAGGAACTGCAGATGCTGGAAAATCGTAGGTACACAAAAAAGCTGGAGAAACTCAGCGGGTGCAGCAGCATCTATGGAGCGAAGGAAATTTCCTTCGCTCCATAGATGCTGTTGCACCCGCTGAGTTTCTCCAGCTTTTTTGTGTGTCATATAAACTCTTGGGTCAGCTCTAGATAAATCTTCCACACCTCTTATAATTGGTGCTCTTGCTTCAGTGGCTCATTGACTGTGATATCGTGAATTGACTTCATATGGAGGCTACAGCTTTAACTTGGCCTAACTAAAGGTCTGATTTCCTTGACATCAATCAAGGCAACAGTGGGACTTTGCATTTGCTTTGAATGCGATTGCTTGGGGGGGGATGAAATCAATGTGGGCTCTCTGTTATACTTCAGAGTGCTTGGTTGAAGAGGGGATTGTAAAGAAACATGATACCCTCCAAAGTGCTACACTTTGCATGTGAAAGTGATCATTTGAATATAAACCTGTCCTTGCCCAATTTAAAATCACAATCCGTTTAATCCGAGCAAGGGGAGACCTCATTGAAACTTATCGAATAGTGAAAGGACTGGATAAAGTGGATGCAGAGAGAATGTTTCCACGATGTACAGAGGGATCTTGGGGTCCAAGTCCATAACTTCCAGAAAGTGGCAACACAAACAGATGGAGTGGTAAAGATGGCATATGGTATGTATGCTTTCATAGGTCGGAGTATTGAGTATAAGAGTCAGGAAGTCATGATGCGACTTTATAGGATTTTAGTCAGGACACATTTGGAGTTATGTGTGCAGTTCTGGTCACCCCATTATAGGAAGGATGTGGACACTTTGGAAAGGGTGCAGGGATTGACCAGAATGATGTCTAGATTAAGGGGGTATTAGTCACAGGGAGAGGTTTGAAAACTTGGATTGTTTTCTCTGGAGGTTGGTGGGAAGATCTGATAAAAGTATATAAAATTTACTTTAGTTTAGTTTATCATTTTCACGTGCACCACGGTACAGTGAAAAAGGTATTGTTAGCGTGCTATCCAGTCATAGAAAAGACTGTACATGAATATAATCAAACGGTCCATAGTGCAAAGGTAAAGGATAAAAGGTACAACATTTAGTGCAAAATAGTTTGACCAAGGATAGTTCAAAGATCTCCAGTGAGATAGATGAAGGCCAGAGCTGCACTCTAGATGGGAGCACCATTCTGTTGCTTGATAACAGCTGGGAAGAAACTGCCCCTGAATCTGGAGGTACGTCTTTTCAAACTTCTGTACCTCTTACCCAATGAAAGAGGAGCGAAGACGGAGTGACTAGAGTGTGATTATACTGATTATACTTGCGGCATCACCGAGGCAGCGTGAAGAGGAGATGAAGTCAATGGAAGTGAGGTTGGTTTGCGTAATGGTCTGGGCAGATTATGAAAGGCTTAGATAGGGTAAACAGTCAAAGTGTCTTCCCCAGAATAAAAAAATCAAAAACCAGAGGGCATGGCTTGGGTGAGAGGGGCAAAGTTTATAGGATATGTGCTTGGCAAATCTATCTTACATGAAGGGTAGCGAATGCCTGGAATGTGCTGCTGGGGGTGGTGGTTGAAGCAGATACATTAGTGGCATTGAAAATACATTTGGATAGGCATATGGACATGCAAGGAATGGAGGGATATGGATTATGTGCAGGTAGATAAGTGTTGGGCCAGGCATCATGTTTGGCATAGACATTGTGGGGAGAAGGTCCTGTTCTTTTTCTAAAATCTTTGTGAACCTCTGCTACATGGATTTCTGTCTTCAATCATTAGTGGCCACCTATTGGTTTTCCAGTCTGCAATATCATTATTGCCTTCAGTGTACTTCCAGCTTGGAATCCTTAACAATAATTATTCTGCTCTTGTGAGATTCAATCTCTTATCTGCACTCAAAAGGTAAAGAGTGTTTTATTGTCACATGTGCCGAAATGGAACAATGAAATTCTTCCTGTCTCTGTCTCTGTCTCATTTTGGAAATGTCTCATCCAAAAGAAGATGCCTCTAACAATCATATAACTTCTCAATGATATCCTGAACGGACAAGACTAGATTACATCTTTGGAGCAAGCTTCTGACCAAAGACAGGATAGGTATCACTGGGATAAACCTGACATGCTCACATGTTCTACATGTTCAGAGTCTAGATGCAATACATTACAAGAAGATGCAGTTAGCTATTGACAGAAAATTATTGAAAATAGCTAATTTTAGTCAAAGTCACACAATTTATGATAAGGAGCAAATACACAATGGGGGAAATATTTCTACAATTGGAATTATAAGAGATAGCTCTACTGTGATGTGGCTCAATGAACTAAGTTGCTTTCTCTATTTCCTATGTTACCATCAGCGAAGAGTTTTATCAAGCTTTACAAAAATGGTGGCAAAACTCTGGGTAATCTCATAAATTCTATTTGGTTAGAGAATTCTTGACATACTATTGTACAAAATCTTTAATGGGGTGCTCATCTATCTTGCACTTAACAAATCAATATGACTACATTATCTCAAAAGATTTAAACAAAGGTCAGAAAGAGATTACAAAGGTGCATGGAAGGCAAAGAGGTGCAATGGTAAACAGGTTTCATAATAAAATAGGTGGAGAGACCTGTAATACATTACCAAAACCTAATTTTCCCCAGCCTTCACAATCAGTGTCTTGGGAATCATTGAGCAGTGTCTCCCTCTGAACCTGTCGAAGAGCGACAGACTTATTCAGATTCAGATTCAGATTCATATTCAAACTTTATTGTCATTGTGCAGTGTACAGTACGGAAACAGAAAGCAGTTAGCATCTCCCTAGAAGAGCGACAAAGAATATGAGCAATAAATAAAAATATTTACGTGCACACAGTCACAGTAGTGCAATTATTAATTTTTTTCCTGGTGGGGAGGAGTGTCCGGGGGGCTGGGGGGGGGGGGGGGGGGGGAGGTACAGTGTTGTTGAGTAATGTATCAGCCGCAGGGAAGAAGCTGTTCCTGGACCTGCTGGTCCGGCAACGGAGAGACCTGAAGAGCCTCCCGGATGGTAGGAAGGTAAACAGTCTGTGGTTGGGGTGAGAGCAGTCCTTGACGATGCTGAGCGCCCTTCGCAGACAACGCTTGCTTTGGACAGACTCAATGGAGGGGAGTGAGGAACCGGTGATGCGTTGGGCAATTTTCACCACCCTCTGCAGTGCTTTCCGGTCGGAGACAGAGCAGTTGCCATACCATACTGTGATATAGTTGGTAAGGATGCTCTCGATGGTGCAGTGGTAGAAGTTCACCAGGATCTGAGGAGACAGATGGACCTTCTTTAGTCTCCTCAGGAAGAAGAGACGCTGGTGAGCCTTCTTGATCAGAGTTGAGGTATTGTGGGTCCAGGAGAGGTCATCGGAGATGTTGACTCCCAGGAACCTGAAGCTGGAAACACGTTCCACCTCCGTCCCGTTAATGTGGATGGGGGTGTGCATGCCGCCCCTAGACTTTCTCAAGTCTACAATGAGCTCCTTGGTCTTCTTGTAGTTAAGGGCCAGGTTGTTGTCAGCGCACCATGCTGCTAGGAGCTGGACCTCCTCCCTATAGGCCGACTCATCGTTGTTGCTGATGAGGCCAATCACCGTTGTATCATCTGCATACTTGATGATGGTGTTAGTATTGTTATGGTTGTGAAGAATCCACCTTTCCAGTTACAGTCGAGTCAATCAAAATCACCACGTTTTGTGAAACCAACTGCCTTCAATCGTTAGTGACCGCCTATTGATTTTCCAGTCTGCAATATCATTCATTATTGCCTTCAGTAGGTTTCCAGCTTGTGGTTTTAGTGGTTACTCACCAAGCATTTAACTCAAAGGATATCACTGGTTTCAACACTGCAGTTAACTTCTAACATCCTGTCATGTTGTGAAGGTGTGACTACAAATTACCTTACATGACTCTGGTAGGATTTAGATTTTGTTTGGGTCCCTCAAAGAGATGAGATTAACACTCGCTGCTACTTCACCCCGCAGCAAATGTCCCCAGCCCTGTTTAACCAGGAGTAAATATTTTTTCTCAAGTCCTCTGTTTAAAATGTAAACAATGAGAAGGAAGTTGTACTATCATTTTGTTTACAATATTAAAATTGTTGGTCTAGAATTGACTTGCTCTCCACAGAAACATATTTGAGCTGTCTAACCCTGTTGGCTTGATAAACAGAAACTTCAATTTGGATTGTTTTTAATGAACTATCCATGAGAACTCGAAAAGAATTCAGTGTGTATAAATTTGTTTTTAATATGCATGTGAAGAATTCACTTTATCGGTCACTGTCAGGTCAGGCAAAATTACAACATATTTTGTGAACCTTTCGAGATAATTTTTTGGGGGAGTTGGAACATGATGCAAAATTACAGGTGTGATTAATTGATACAGCTGATTAATTGATCGCCTGATGAATATGCATATCGTATGTGCAAATTCATGCAGTGTATCAATTTTACATACCAGCAGTGGTCAGCTGAAGAAAAAAGTCATCTGCCTTTGTCAAAGTGTTTTATAGTAATGTGCTTTCTCTCAACTCCCCTCCACATGCCAGAGTCTTTCCAAATGCTGGATAAAGCAGAGGAATTCTTAATTTGTGATAATCTCGGCAATATTTCAAAGAGAAGTATTTCAATGAATCTAAAATATGTTGGATATCTCGAAACAAAGTTAGTTTACGTATCACTTTCAAATGTTTCATCTAATCATTGCTTAATTACTCATCGTATCTCACCAAATGAAAATATAATTCCTCGCCCTGCTTGCAAATTTTAACTCAAAGCACTCTTACATGCAACACTGTATTATAAAAATACTTTTATAGCTTATGGCAGCAAGAATGTGAGGTACATTGTGACTGAAGGCAGTTTCTTGATGGCACAGAGTGGCATTAATTCCATATCATCGTTTTTAGTAGATCACATACAATTCACCATTACCTGAGCTTGCTGCTGGCTATTGTCTGGCAGCAGCTTCATTGGTTTTATTTTATGACCCACACTTCCCTCCAGCTGACTCCTGCACACAACCAATCTATTGGGAGACAAGAGGTTCACCTTGACCATCTGGTTCTTGACCCCAGTGTCTAATCCAATCTCAACAGCATGGTATGGGCATAACCAAAGTCACATGCTAGAAATTCGATTGCACAATCATTTTTTTTTTCCTTTCTGGAGTGAATTTTTTTCTTGCCTTCAAAATCACCCCCCACCCCTCCATTAAAAAAGATAGTCACCATTTCCAATCCCCATACTTCCACCATTAATTTGTACCAGGTTCCCATTCCTGACAGTTGCCGCACCGCACCCTGTTAACCCTACCATCATCATCACCAC
This sequence comes from Leucoraja erinaceus, assembly GCF_028641065.1. Classification (NCBI taxonomy): domain Eukaryota; kingdom Metazoa; phylum Chordata; class Chondrichthyes; order Rajiformes; family Rajidae; genus Leucoraja; species Leucoraja erinaceus. The sequence continues at coordinate 63,121,067 of NC_073377.1, forward strand.
CACCGGTTTGGCCCAAAGGTTTAATCATATTCAATGTTAATGTTCAACACCTCATATTCTGGAACAACAGGATCAACAGCACCTCATGTTCTGTTGGGTAATTTACAACCCAATGATATGAACACCGAGTTTTCAAATCTCGTAACCCTTGCTGCCTCTGGTCCCCCCTCCCTCATATTCTGATCGAGCTCTGGCCCTCCCATTTGAGCCCTCTTTCCCAAACTGCCTCTCCAGTCCCCCGTCACCCATTTGATGAATAGAACGTTTAAATTAATGATTACATTATAATAGACATTAAATGTGTCTGAATATCAGAGATGTTCAGTGGCATTTGTTCAGTGGCATTTTTAAAACACTTACAACTTTGACATGATGGGGTTAGGCTGTTGTTGTCAGTCAAAGCTTTCTGGGAAGGGTTCTAACACACCATGGGGCACAAATGTCTCATGAAATTTGAATTTGTATGTGCTTCTATGGCTTCCTCCGGCACTTCATTAAGTTATGGACCATCCTCTAAGCGAAAAGATTGTTCCTGATTGTCCTTCTTCGATCTCTTCCGTCTCACCTTAAGCCTCCAGCTTTAGAATCCTCTACCTGCAAAAAGGACTGTGAGCAGTCACTTTATCTAGAATAGAATAGAATGCCTTTTATTGTCATTCAAACAGTGTGATTGAACAAAATTGCATTTTCTACAGTCTTACATTACAAAAAAAACCAAGACCCACACTTAACACAGTTTACACAAACATCCATCACAGTGGATCTCCAACACCTCCTCACTGTGATGGAAGGCAAAGTCTTATCTCGTCCCTTTGTTCTTCTCCCGCGGTCCAACTGCAGCGTCGAGAGGCGAACAGGGGCTCCCGATGTTAAATCCCCCGGCGGGCGATGGTGAGTCCTGTGGCCATTAGGCCACGCCGGGCGATGTTAGGCCTGGCTCAGTGTCCTTTAAACCCCGTGATTCCAGCGGGAGAAGTTGCCGTTGCGGGAATTCCGAGAAGCGGTCTCCACCAGGGACCTGCGAGCACCCGATGTTACCGTCCATCGGGCCTGCGGTCGGAGCCTCCAAAGCTCGAGAGTCGGGTCACAGCCGCGCGCCACCACAGCTCCTCCCGTTCCGAAGACGGCCAGCTCCGCGATGTCAGGTCCGCAGGCTCCGCAACTAGAGCCCTCAGGATGTTCCCTGCCAGAGGCCGCCGCCGGTTCCACGATATTAGGCCCAACGACACCGGAGAGCAGACAGGGTAAATGTCGGGTCCCCGTACAGGGAAGAGACTAAGGGTTTCCCCCACCCCACCCCCCACATATACACAGCTAAAGAAAAATAATAAAAACTAGACTCAAGACATACATTTAACAATATTTATTTTTTTAAAGACAGACGGACGACTGTAGTTGAGCCGCTGCCAATAGGTGCCGCCACACCACAAAATCTAGGCCCTCATGATCTTGTGCACCTCAATAAGATCTTCCCTCACCTCCTGGGTTTGATCGAGAAGAGTCCCAGCCCATCCAGTCTCTCCCTATGTCCTCATATCCAGGAAAACATCCAGGTGAATTTATTCTGCACCCTTTCCAACAGACAACTTTTCTGTAGCTGGACAAACAAAACCAAACATTGTACTCCAAGTGTGCTCTCACCAATGACGTACAGCTGCATCATGTTGTTCCTACAGTCCCCTTCCCAGTGAAGGCAAGCGGCAGTAGTATAGCTATAAGAGTGCAGGGTGACTGATAGTTTGGGTGAGTGGGCAGATGCATGGCAGGTGCAGAATAATGTGGATAAATGTGAGGTTAATGCACTTTGGTGGAAATAACAGGAAGGCAGATCATTAATTGAATGGTGTAAGATTAGGAGAAAAGGGGGGTGCAATGAGACTTGGGTGTGCTTGTACATCAGTCACTGAAAGTAAGCATGCAGGTACAGCAGGCAGTGAAGAAAGCACATGGCATGTTGGCCCTCATTGCGAGAGTATTAGGAGCAAGGAGGTCCTACTGCAGTTGTACAGTGCACTGGTGAGACTGCACCTGGAATATTGTGTGCAATTTTGGTCTCCTATTTTGAGGAAGGACTTTAGTGCTATTGAGGGAGTGCAGCTTAGGTTCTCCAGGTTAATTCCCGGGATGGCAGGACTGACATATGATGATGACTGGGCTTGTATTCACTGGAATTTAGGATGATAGGGAATCTTATAGAATCATATACAATTCTTAAAAGATTGGACAGGCTAGATACTGGAAAATTGTTCCTGATGTTGTGGGAGTCCAGAACCAGGGGTCACAGTTTAAGAATAAGGGGTAGGCCATTTGGGACTGAGATGAGGAAGATTTTTTTCACCCGGAGAGTTGTGAATCTGTGGAATTCTCTGCCACAGAAGGCAGTGGAGGCCAATTCACTGGATGTTTTCAAGAGATAGTTAGCTAAAGGAAACAAGGGAAATGTGTAAAAAGCAGGAAAGGGGCACTGATTTTGGATGATCAGCCATGATCATGTTGAATGGTGGTGTTGGCTCGAATGGCCGAATGGCCTACTCCTGCACCTATTTTTCTATGTTTCTATTAGAATGCAGAAGAGATTCACCAGGATATTGCCTATAATGGAGGACTATAGTTATAAAGAGAGAATGACATTTTAAAGGAGATTAGCTGCTAGGTTTTTCATGTAGGTGGTGACTATTTCCAACAATGGTGGGGGCAGACACTATTGCAACATTTAAAATGCATTGGACAGGAAACAAGTAGTGATTTGGATGCTTAAAGCGGGCAAATGTGGTTAGCATGGATGAGATGAGCAGAAAGGTTATGTTCCTGCACTGTATTTTTTTTTAAATTCTACGAGCAGTCATCAATGATTCAATGAAACATTCCATCGTGTTTTTTGAAGCTCAAATCCATTTAAACAAATGCCATCTCAGATTTCATTCTGCTCACACCTGATGAACAGGGGTAGAATCTGCCAGCAGCTAAAAATGGTGGCCAAGTCTCCTCTGAATCGTCACTGATCTGCAGGCACATGCCATAGTCATGCCAATAATCTTCATAGATCCTCTCTTGTTCGCATCATCACATTGCCCACCACACAGCCGCATTGCCTTCATAGTGCGAAAAGAAATATTAAACAAAAACAATTAATAACAATGCTCTAGATATCACACAAATATTGTTTTTCCTTTGTTTTCACCAGGCAGTAACTTTTGGACTTAGAAAGATGTCAAACATAGGTTTCGGAAGTACCGAGTCTCTCTGCTTATATCCTCGAAACTGAGCATATTTCCTACTATTGTTATACTTAGGGCGTTTCCAGAATTATTTTTGTGTCCCGTGTCTCCTATTCAATAGAAGTTGTTGAAATAGAATTATTATATGTCCCGTCAGAACATTTAAGTCCATCAACATGTAATGTTCATATTCAGGAAGAATTTGCTCTGAAACATATTCATATAACATATGAAGTATTTTGGCTCAGCCCAGTCTCGCGATCAGCATCTGGGGAAAAAGCCCGTCATTTTTTGTGAAGAATGCATAATAAATCAGAATGCAGAGATTCACGAGTATTTACTGGGACTGGATGGCGTGAGTTATGAGGAGAGGTTGGATAGAGTTGGGCTTTTTCCCTGGAGCGTAGGAGGCTGAGGGATGACCTTACACAAAATCATGAGACGTAGAGGTCACAGTCATTTCCCAGGGTAGGAGAGCCTAAACCTGGAGGTTATAGAATTAAGATGAGAGCGAGCATTTAGAAATATATAAAATTCTTAAGGGATCGGACAGGCTAGATGCAGGAAAAATGTTCCCGATGTTGAGGGAGTCCAGGACCAGGGGTCACAGTTTAAGAATAAAGGGTAGGCCATTTAGAACTGAGATGAGGAAAAACTTTTTCAACCAGAGAGTTGTGAGTCTGTGGAATCTCTGCCACAGAAGGCAGTGGAGACCAACATAAATTGCTCCCTCTCCAACCGTTCCTCAACCCCCTTAGATCCTCTGTCCTCCAGTACATCTGGGAGATTGTTTGTGTCTTCCATAGTGAAGACAGATCCGAAGTACCTATTCAACTCTTCTGCCATTTCCTTGCCCATAATAATTTCACCCGTGTCTGCCTTCAAGGGACCCACATTTGACTTTGCTATTCTTTTTCCCTTAACATATCTAAAGAAGCTTTTACTGTCCTTTATACGGCCGGCCAGCTTCCCTTCGTACTTCATCTTGTCAGCCCGTATTGCCCGTTTTGTTTCCTTCTGTTGTCCCATGAAAGTTTCCCAATCCTCTGGCTTCCAGCTACTCTTTGCTGTGTTATACATCTTTTCTTTTAGTTTTATTCTATCCCTAACTTCTCTTGTCAGGCCACGGTTGCCTCCTACTCCCCTTAGAATCTTTCTTCCTTTTTGGAATGAAATGATCCTGCGACATGAGGGACAATTTACAATTTACAAAAAACAATTAACCTACGAACCTGTATGTCTCTGGAGTGTGGGAGGAAACCGGAGCACTCGGAGAAAACCCGCACGGTCACAGGGAGATCATACATACCGTGTACAGACAGTTCCCTTAGCTTATGGAAGGACTGTCCTGACAAAGCTATTCCTGTGACTGGAGGTGTGCACTTTCAAACATCTGTACCTTCTGCCAGACAGGAGCAGGAAGAAGGAACAACCAGTGTGGGATGTCTGACTATGTTAGCTGCTTTTCTGAGGGAGCATGAAGTGTAGATGGCATCAATGGTGGGAAGTCTGGTCTGTGTGATGGACTGAGCTACATCTATAACTTTCTGCAATTTCTTGCAGCCTTGGGCAGAGCTGTTCCCAAACCCGGCTGTGATGCATCCCAACAATATGTTTTTCATGGTGCATGTTAGGTTAGAAATTGGAGACTCCTCAGGATGTAGCTGCGTGTTGTGCCTTCTCGCCTATTGCACCAATGTGGTCAGTCCGTGCCAGATCACTGAAAATAACAAAGCCAAGGAACTAGAAGCTCTCACCCATTGATGCTGAATGAAGCATGCACTCCACCATGCTTCCTGAATCGTGGACTTGCTGCTTCATCTTGCTGACTTTAAGTAAAACGTTTTACATTTGCTGAAACATATAATCTAGCCTGAACTGTTATTTTCTTCAAACAACATTGGAAAAGAGAGAAAAGGCAGGTGAACTAAACTGGCCACCAATGGAAAAAGTCACGTCAGGGAATTATTTATCCTCACCTTGTCTCTTCTCATACATCATGAGGCCAAAGCTTTCTCACCTCTGCAACTCCGTAATTTTGTGGTTTTAAATCAAATTTCTGGGTACTGTGGCTTGAAACTGCAGCAACATGCAATTTGCAGACCTGTTTGGAATTAGCGCAAATCTTGGAATGGTTGCTGATAAACATCAGGTCACGTTCAATGAGATTCTAAGGGCTGGCAGTAGCCAGACAGATTAAGAGTGAGACTATATTCTTATCAGTGATGTGATCACTCAAGACAGAGATGAATTCTTGCTCTCCCTCTCCTAACCCAGAATGTAACTCCTGGTGTTGTTCCTTTTGTACCATTTAACCTGGAACAAAAAGGGAACCCCAACATTTGAAGAAGCCTAATTAAGGTACCTTGAGTAACAGTTGTTAATCAGCCTTTCTTTGCTGGTGACTTGTTTTTTAAAGCATGCCATTCTTTTATCTGGTAAACAGCTAAAACTGTGTTTGTCATAGATTGCAGGGAGCCAACTTGTCTGTTCATAGGGCTTGGAGCCACAGCGTGTTAACATCAAATCAGGCAGACAGCTTCACCGATACGAAAAGGCAAATCTTTGTCTCGGCTGTGGTCATCTTCTCTTTGCAATGACTTTGCAAACATGTTTAGGAACATAAAATCTCCACAGTGAGTCACTTTAATACAATGCTGCTGCTGCATTGCATGCTGGGCTAATCTCACTTAATTGACTCTGTCTTGAATACATCCTATTTATGCTCATTTGGAGAGTTTGAGCAGATTGGTTAGACACAGGTTATTGTGTGCTCAATCTATGTTACAAAGAATGTGTTTATTTTCTGATACTGACGATCAGGTGGCCAATCGGCTACTTTAGAGCATTATATTTTTCATGGTTTTGTGTTGGTTGCTTCATTAGTTTTAATCAAAGGTGGCTGGCATTTCAGCATCTGTTCCCTCCCCTTATTCTTGTTAAATTTGATTCCTTTTTTCTGGTGGCAGGCATTCAGGCCAAGACCCCTGAGGCTTTAATTCAACATCCCAAAGACGTGCAGTTTTGTAGGTTAATTGGCTTCTGTAAATTGCCCCTGGTGTCTAGGGAGTGGACGCAAAAATGAGATAACATAGAACTAGTGTGAATGAGTGATCAATGATTTGCATGGACTCGGTGGAATGACAGGCCTGTTTCTATGCTGTATCTCTAAACTAAACTAACTAAACTAACCACAAATATAATGGTGAATGACACTTGGTGGAAATGCAAAAGGGGGAAATTGTTCTGGGAATTTTGGTACTAGAGATTTAAAAAGTTTTATTTGATGCCCAATTTATTATTGGAAAGCTACTGTCAACAAAGCTGATTGGGGTGTGATATGGAAATATTGGTACATGTAAAATTAGCACCCAGAGATTGAATTGCATTCAATTTTGCTGTGCCCAAAATCTCAATCTAGTAACCACCAAAGCCTAATTCTACACCTTTGAAAAAAATAATGAAAATTGGTCAAAATCCATTGTGAGGTGATGTTAGGGGGTGGTGCAAAAATGAATGCAATTCAATATAGTAGTGCTACAATCCAGAAACAAGAACTGAAAAAGGATCTGCACAAAATCCCACAGGACTTCACCCATTGGTAAGCATTTGCCAAAACCTTGCTGTAAAGCAGCAAGATTATGTCAACAGCCTCAAAGGCACAGTTCCCTTTGCAGTCACAAAGCAGCAACATACACACCTATGCTGATATGGAGGATAAGGAAGCTGCAGCAAAGCAGGGGATAATCCCCATGCTCACTCAAAATTATGCACGTTCCCTGCTTTGTGCCTGTCAAGGGAACTGTGCCTTTCAGGCTGTTGGCAAATTGTCTGCTTTACCGCAAAGTTTTGGGACATTGAGGCACATGCCAGGAGGTAGGTCCTATGCATCAGGAGGACCAAATGATCTACAAGGTCCATCATAAGAATAGGGATGGCACACAATGCTTGTGCAACTCAACGGGTCAGGCAGCATTCCTAGAGAACATGGATAGGTGACCATATTGGATCAGGACCCTTCAGCCTCCAGCATCTCTGGTTTCTTGTTTCTCCATCACAAGAGTATCCCAGCGGGGTGGTAACTACAGAATCCACACACATTGGGGAAAAACGTTGAAAGAATAGGCAAGCTGCAGTAAGCTTTGGGCCAGGACTGCAAAGATCAAATCATGAAAATTAGTTTCATATAGATAGAAGACCAAGACATTCACCCTATATTAGTGATTACTGATTATAATGTAATTCGATGAGGTAGAAGCAGAATAGGTTTATCCTGTTCAAAACATAAAGTGCTAGAGTAACTCAGTGGTTCAGGGATCATCTGTGGAGGGAATGGATAGATGACATTTGGGTCGGGACCCTTCTTCAGACTGATTGTTGTCGGAGGGAGAATGCTAAAAAAGAGAGTTGGGGTGGGAACAAGACTGGGAGGTGATAGGTGGATACAGATGAGGGGGGGGGGGGGGTCATTAGCAGATGGGTGGAGTAAGAGACAGGCTAGAGATGAAAAAGGGACAAAGTGCATCAGATACGGAGAGACGAAGAGTGAAATGTAAAACCACAGGGAGGGCTATAGGTAGACAGATGGAGACGGGGAGGGGTTGATGGAAGGTGGTGGGGAAGTGGGGCAGAGAGTAAAAGAAACGGACGTGCACTTGGGTTGGGATGGGCACATGTAAGAGAGATGGAAATATGGGTAAATGTGCCTCCAGTTTACATGTGGCATAATTCTGGCAGTTGAGGAGGCTAAGGAGGCTAAGGACAGAAATGTTGGAATAAGAATTGAAGGAGAGTCAAAATGGTTTGCAACTGGGATACATGGGTTTAAGGTGAAGGGGAAAAGAATTAATAGGAATCTGAGGGGTAACTTTTTCACACAAAGGGTGGTGGGTAAATGGAACAAGCTGCGAGAGGAAGTAATTGAGGCTGGAATTATCCCAACATTTAAGAAATAGTTAGACAAGTACATGGATAGGACAGGTTTGGAGGGATACGGGCCAAATGCAGGCAGGTGGGACTAGTGTAGCTGGGACATGTTGGCCGGTGTGGGCAAGTTGGGCTGAAGGGCTTGTTTCCACACTGTATCACTCTAAGACTATCTATGACTCGAATAATCAGGAATAATTTTTCACATTAATGTTCCCCAAAAGGCTGTGTACACTGGGCCTGTGGAAGTTTCAAAGTCTATAATACTTTAGATGATAACGCTAGCCTCTACTTCAGAAAGGGTCATAAATATGGGTAAAACAAAGTAAACTTGTGCATGGGGTTATTTTCTTTCAATACTCCTAGGTAAGAAAGCTATTTTACATTCAATGGCCTTTAGTCGATATTGTGAATGAATTGCACTATAAATAATAACTTCAAACCTGAATGAAACTAAGCAAAAATAATATGCAGAATTGCCTGGATGCACTTCACCTTCCATAGAAAGTACACTGCAATTTAAAAAGCAAGTGTGAGTAGCAAAATACCATTTCAGGAAGACTCTTTGCAATTTCAACAGCAGATACAGACTGCTTAAGCCCCAACCATTATAATATTATTTTAAATTATGATTTATTCAGAATGGGACCAGCTTACTCGTAATTATCTGAGCCGTCGGCATTTGCAATGCTGCACTCCTTGGACCTGTGAAATCTAAATTAAACACATGTGGAGCATGGACACCAGACGGCCAGATGGGTCATTTTGCCTTCATGCTGAATCTTGGTTGCCTGGAGAAATGCAAGAAGATCAAAAGCACACTCCAGCATGTAAGCAGGCATTGCCTTTGAAACCAAGGGCTTTGTTGTTTTTCTGGTATTAGCTTATCCCACTCGGTACCTGAAGGGATGTAAGAGATTTGACCATCTTATTGATTTACCCGCAGCTGGGCTGCAGAAACTGTTCTTTACACGATTATAAGAAACTTACTGATGAAGAAGGTCATTCAGTCCATTCCCATAATGCAGTTATTCAGAGAGAAATGACTGTCCCCTCCTTTATAAAAGTATCAGATTGTTTCTTAAACGTTTCCATCAATAGTTCAACTAAAAATCTGTTCTATGCATTGATCACCAATGATCACTCGTCAAATAATAACCTTTTACTAGTTTGGTTTTACCTAAGTTGTTCAATCCTAAATAGTGTTACAGACTTGCTTTTTCATATTGCTGATAGTCTCATCTGCTTCTCATCTGATACATCATCTTTCAACTTAGTGAGCAAAGTTGGTAATTTCCGAATTTGCTGCGTAACTGGGTTTTGTTTGCAGTAGCTTTTTGGCCTCATACATGAACCACGTGCATGATACGTGTATGAGATACTGGAGAATAGTACAGGTCCTCCTACTTGTACATTTGAATGAATGTGGGGAGTGTGTTACTGTAGATTCATCAGCTGTTATACAGGCCGTGGGAACTTGGTTTGTGGCAATGGTTGAATTCAACACCCTGGGTTCACTATAGCTACACCCTTGGTTAGTCTCTATTAGCCCTTAAAATACTTTGCCAGGCAGGTGCATATCCAACTTGTGAACTATTGGAGTTATGACTAGTTCTCAGGAACAGAACCATGTCATGCTGTGGGAAGTTCCTGAATTCCCAATGTATGGCAGGGTAGTGAGTGAGAGGGAAAGGAGAAAAATATAAAACAGGTGGTGACAGGACTTGGAACTTGTATTCGGAGAGTGGCTTATTAATATATATTTGTAAAATTTAAAAGGAATAAAAGCCGTGAAGATCAAAGAAAAACAACAGTTGAAATGATTATAAAGCTAGAGCGACACAGTGACAGCAAGAGAGATGCTGCCTTACAGCGCCAGAGATGGGATTCGATCCTGACTACGGTTGCTGTCTGTATTGAGTTTGTACGTTCTCCATGTGACTGCGTGGGTTGTCTCCAGCTGCTCCGGTTTCCTCCCACATTTCACAGATGTACAGGTTTGTAGGTTAATTGGCTATGGTAAAAAAATCAGTAAAAATTCTGAAAGTGTCCCTAATGTGTAGGATAGTGTTAGAGTTTGGGGCTCACTGGTCGGCACGAACTCAGTGGGCCGAATGGCCTGTTTCAACGCTGTATCTCTAAAATCAGTCTAAAGTATACATCTAACAATAAACCAACAAGAAAAGGACAAAAAAAGACACAACGTGCTGGAGTAACTCAACGCTTCAGGCAACATCTTTGGCGAATGTGGATCCCTCTGTGTCCTCCAGAGATGCTGCCTGATCCACAGTTACTCCAGCACTTCATGTCCTTTTTTGCAAACTAGGGTCTGCAGTTCTTTGTATTTCAAAAAAAAAGTAGATAATTTTGTAACAAAATAGGTTTTTATATACAGGAAGACCTCGATGTTCCTGCCTCCTCGTGATACTCTGTCTCGGACAGTTAGAGTGCACCAACATTGCCATTGTTCCAATGATCCTTTACCACAGCCACACCTAAGTTTGATATCACCAGAACTTACAGGATAACAAAGAGTGCCTGTTGGTTGATCAGCCTTTTGGATGCTGTTAAAAAAGAATATAAGACTTTACAATTTGAAGTAAAATATATTCCTGTTGAAATTGTGGTGAATTTTACAAAATTCAGATTTGTATTGTATTTTAATGACCACACAGCCAGGCTGGTGGAATTTGTTATCAGTACAGCTCGGTACAGGTTCCAACATTTCATCAACATTAAACACATAACATAGATATACATACAGACAGACACATTACATAATACATAAGTGCCATGCTTATTCTTATTCCTCACCGTACAGAGTTTAAAATGTTAATTGCAGTGGGAATGAAACTGTTTTTGAAGCGGTTTGTTTTGGAGGCAATTGGCCTGTAACGCCTCCCAGAGAGCAGTAGCTGAAAGGCATAGTGTGCAGGGTGAGTAGGATCAGAGATGATCTTGCGGGCTCTGTGTAGTGTCCGTTTGTGATAAAGTGATTCAAGGGATGGTAGGGGTAAGCCAATAATTTTTGATGCTCTGTTGATGATGCGCTGTAATTTCTTCCGGGAGAGGGAATCGAGACTGCCGAACCAGACTGTGATGGATGAAGTGAGGATGCTTTCGATGATGGCTGTATAGAAGCGGAGCATGAGATGAGACCTTACTCTGAACTTCCTGAGCTGTCGGAGATGGAAAAGTCTTTGCTGGGCTTTTCCATAGATGTGGTCTGCGTTTGTCCTCCATTTGAGGTTGTTGCTGATGTGGGTTCCAAGGAGTTTGAATGTGTCAGTGATGGAGATGGATTCGCCTTAAATGAGCACAGGAGTTTGGGGGGATGGCTGGCGTCTTGGGTCGATGATGAGTTCTTTTGTTTTTGATGAATTGAGTAAGAGATCATGGTCTGTGCACCAGGTCACTGCTTGGTTGACCTGTGCACGGTATTCAGTTTATTGGTTGTTGGTGATGAATCCAATGATGGTTGAGTCGTCCGCGTACTTGTACAGGTTGACGGAGCTGTGGTGGGATGTGAGCTGGTTTGTGTAAAGGGAGAATAGCCAGGGTGAGAGAACACAGCCTTGGGGTGTGCCTGTACTGAGGAACAGAGGGGAGGATGTGTTATTGTTGATCCTCACCCTCTGTTGCCTGTTCCAGAGAAAGCTGTGAATCCAGTGACAGATGCATGGGTCAATGTTCATGTCCAGTAATTTATTGAACAGTTTGGCCGGGTTTATTGTATTTAATGCGGAGCTGAAATCCATGAACAGGATGCGGGCATATGTGTTTGTGGACTCCAGGTGGTTCAGAATGTGATGAGTTGCTAAGTTGACGGTGACCTCAACTGACCTGTTGGCTCTGTATGCAAATTGGTATGGGTCCATGAGTGGGGCGGTGACAGTTTTCAGGTGATTGAGTATGATGCGCTCAAATGATTTCATGACTGCCGATGTCAAGGCAATGGGTCTGTAGTCATTGAGGCAGGAGATGGTCTTGGTCTTGGGAACCGGGATGATAATGGATTGTTTGAAGCAATTGGGTACTGAGCTTTGACAGAGGGAGGTGTTGAAGATGTTGGTAAAAACCCCAGCCAGTTCCGCAGCGGAGAACGGAGGGGCTGATGTTATCTGGGCCGGGGGCTTTATTTCTCTTAAGTCCCCTGAAGATGCTCCTCACCTCCTCCTCGTAGATGGTGAAAGGGGGGGGGAGGGAGGGGTTCGGGGGGAGATGGTGGTGGAGCCGGTGCCTGCTCAAACCTCCCATAGAAAAAGTTGAGTGTATCAGGAAGCTGATTGTCGCTGTCAGGTGTGGGGGTGGGTTTCTTTTTGTAGTTCGTCATGTTTTGGAGTTTTTTCCAGATGAAACGTATGTCGCTAGTAGTGATTTGTTCTTCTAGTTTAGTGGCATAATTAGATTTGGCTCTTCTGATAGCAGATCTCAGTTTGTATTTGGCAGCCATATATTGTTCTTTGTTTCCTGTCAGATGTGCTGAGTTTTTCTCCTTTCTTAATTTTTTAATGTCCTTGTTAAACCACGGTTTATTATTATTGTAGTGTTTGACTTTTTTGAGTGGAATGCACAGGTCCACGCAGTAGTTAACGTATGACGTCACTGCAACGGTGGCGTCGTGGAAGTCACCTGCAGCATGGAAAACATTCCAGTCTGTGCACGTGAAACAGCCCCGGAGTTTTTCGATGGCTTCAGGGGACCAGCACCGGACAAGTTTTGTTGGTGTCTTGGAGGATTTGACTTTTTGCCTGTATTGTGGAATTAGCAGCAGCATTGCGTGGTCGGACCTGCCCAGCGGAGCCCTCGGGAATGCACGGTAAGCCTCTTTGATGGTAGTATAGCAGTGGTCCAGTGTGTTGGTCCCTCTGCTGGGGCAAGTTACCTGCTGATGGTAGCCGGGGAGCTCAGATGATAAATTGGTCTGGTTAAAGTCCCCAAGGACGATGACTGCTGTGTCCGGGTGTGGGTTTTCCACTGAGGAGACGTAGTTGGCTAACTCGGCTGTGGTGGTGTTAGCGTTAGCCTCAGTTGGAATGTAAACACAGATCATAATTACTGATGCGAACTCCCGTGGGAGGAATGATGGTCTGCATTTGACAGTGAGGTATTCCAGGTGCGGGGAGCATACATGGGTGAGTTCTGTAGAATTTGTACACCAGCGTTCATTGATCATTATGCAAACGCCACCGCCTTTTGCCTTGTGCGATAGTTTGGATGATCTATCGGCACGATGTAATGTGAAATCGGGAAGTGTTACCAGCTTGATCAGGTACTGATTGATCCAGCCAGGTCTCTGTCAGGCAGATGGCAGAGCAGTCACTGTAGTCTTTGTTAGTTTGTATCATAAGTTGGAGTTCATCCATTTTGTGTCAGAGGGATCTGACGTTTGACAGCAGAAGGGCTGGGAGCGGTGGCCGGTAAGGGCGTCTCCTGAACCTGGCAAAGGTGCCGGAGCGGCGGCCCTTTTTGGCTGGCAGCCATGATGTAGAGTGGCTTGAGATGTTTAAGTCCCGTAATTTCGAATATTGGAAGGTAACCCTGAATGAACTAAACGTGTTTCAGAAGAATTTATTCAATTACGGGCTAATAATGGGAAAAAAGCTTATACTTAAATTCTGGAAAAATGCGCCTACACCAACAATAAAAATGTGGATATCAAATATGTTTGAAACATTACATCTGGAAGAGATGAGATTCCTCTTAGCAGGTAAAGCAGACCAATTCCAAAAGACGTGGTCTATGTTTCTGGACCTATTACAAGCATGAGGTGCAATAGTAATTTTAAAAATAAATAAAACTATAAATAAATGGTATGGTAATGCCTGGTAACAATGAGTAAAAACAATTGCTGGTTGGTAGTCCCTTTCTGCGGAAAGCTGCAATAATAGAGCGATAATCCTACTTTCTTTTTCCTTCTTTTGAGGGTCACTTTCTTACTTTACTTCCTGGATCTCTAAGGTTATTGTTTCTAAGGGGCTTAGACACACTCTTGCACTTCACGACTCTCGCGCACTTTCTTTAATTCCTTACTTCTATCTTTTTCTTAAAGCTCAAAAAAAATGAAGCAGTACAAAAAATGTATTAAGATATATGTGTTGTGTAGTATTGTAATTTACCGTACTTCTAATAAAAATAATTAAAAAAATAAAATTAAAAAAAAGTCCCGTAATTTCTCCTCCAGCAAGGATGTAGATGGGCCCGAATCGCTGAGGTTTAAAAGCTCCGAACGGGAGTACTGGATTAAGCACGACACTTTGCAAACAAATAACGCAGACACTAAAACGGCAGACAGGAACACTGCTTGTACTGCGACAAGCCTCACGGCCACCATCTAAATGCGGCGCGGATTTACAGACCGGATTTAAATGAGAATACAACTATTTGGGATGGTAATGCTATTTCAATGGTAATGCAATTGCTGCTCAAGTCTCTTAGAGACAGAAAGCTGCAATAAAATAAATAATCCTAAGAACCTCACCTGAGGCACATCCACAGTGGATCAGACAGGTTATGGTGCTAATAGACATAGACACACCTACCACCTGCCAGGAAAGTTCTGAAGAGAACTCCCATCACAAGCAGAAGTGCAACAAGGAGAGAGTGACAAAATGCTCTGAGACGGCAGCAATCTATGTCCAAGGCTACCCGGACACGGCGCCGACAGACGAGAGGCCGAAGCCAAAGAACCGAATAGAAACGAGGCCGAAATGCCAATGAACCGAAATAGTCCGAAGATGAAACGCCTACTAACCGAAAGGATGGGACGCCTAAATGCAAACTAACCGAAAGGGTGGGACGCCTAAGAGCCAACAAACCAAAAGGCTACGTCGCCTAAAAGCAAACTTACCGAATGGCCGCACTGTCGAAACGCCACCTACCCGAAAGGCGGCGTTGCCTACAGGCCAAAGGACCGACTGCCGCTCAACAGAAATGTTCAATAACGGACATGTCGTTGCCGGGGGGCGGGACTTGTCAACGATTGGTCCAGACCCCCGCGTCCATCACCTCACTGTGAAGGCATGAACATTGTCCCAAACCTCCGCTCCACCCGACCCACAGCCTGCGGAGGGTGGCCGTGGGAGAGTGGGGGCTGGCCCGAGCGATGCGCACCTTCACCCGCTTTCAACTTGGTGCTTGGGTTCAGACTGCCCATGTGGCTTGTGTGGGAAAATGAACCCCACCCTCCCGTCTCCCCTTCTCTCTCCCCTCATCTCTCTCTCCATTCTCTCTCCCCCTTCTCTCTCTCCCCCCTCTCTCTCTCCCACCCCCCTCCCGCTCTCTCTCCCTTCTCTCCCTAGTCTCTCTCTCCTCCGTCTCCACCCACAGGAGCGTCCCACAGTCACTGACCATGATGCACCGCCATCGTACCCCAACCTACACACCACCAGGGTGATTCACCCCGGCCGCAGGGACAGATGGTTTATTTATTACCATCTCGGTGTTTGCGGAACGCTCCCAAGCTCCCAGGCACAAAACAGGCAGCATCTCTGGAGCGAAGGAATGGGTGATGTTTCGTGCCGAGACCATTCTTCAGAGTGCGTCTGAAGGGTCTTGACCCGAAACGCCACCCATTCCTTCTCTCCAGAGATGCTGCCTCTTCAGCTGAGTTACTCCAGCATTTTGTGTCTATCTTTGGTGTGACAGGTGTGTCATTTCATTGGCTTCATGTATTGCACGCCCAGGAGAGGCGCTGTACGTGCCGCTTGCATCTATTCAAACAAGTGCGCTCAAATTGAAATCCCACATCTTTGTGAGGGAGGGTTGGAATAGATGTAATCACCAGCTAAAACAAAGGCCATTAGGACAGGGAAATAATGTCATCAGTTAATTAACCATGTTCCCGAATATAAGAACGATTGGTAATGTTAAATGCCCGCTAAAGTTGGCTGGCTTCTTTAAAGTATCACTAAAGGACTTACTTACCGTAACTGTGCCAGCTGTTTTTTACCTTCCTGTTCATCGCGGTGTGAATTTCAGACAGTGCTCCCCCGCTTTCCCCGGCACCCGCCTTTGCGATGTGTTTGTGTGTATGTGTATGTGTGTGCAGACAGTCGATCCGGCTTGCGGTTTCATCACGGACGGTAGATCCAGCTCGAGGTTTTTCAGGCGAGTGCCCTCGAGCTTGAAGGTCGAAGACAGTTGCTGAAGAGTCACGCTAGTGGGACAGGCCCTTAAAGACTGGACAAAAAACGGAAAAAGTTGTAAACACAGCAGATCAGGAAACATCCATGGAGAGAAAAACAGGGTTAATGGTTCAGGTCAGGAACTACAGGCGTGCTGTGGATGATTCCTTGAGCGCAGATCTGGTGTAGGGAAGAAACACAATAAGATGTACGACATTGAACATCACAGCTCAGGAACTGTTCCTTTGGCCAACAATATCCATGCTGAACATGCTACCAGGTTAAACGAAGCTCCTCTGCCTGCACATGATCCATAAGTTCTCAGGCACTCATATTTTACACAGTCATACATTGTATGAGATGTTGCAGAACCCAAGGCTACATCTGATTGACAATGTGACAGATATAATTTTATTTTATCCATTCATTGGATCCTCTCATCACCAGCAAGCATGTATTGTCCATCCCCTACTGAGCCATCTCAAAGGGTGATTTAGAGGTACATCTGGATTCTCTCCGAGACCAGATTGGGAAAGGATTGGCTTCCTTCTGTGAACCAATTGTGCAATTACCCTGTAGTTTTGTGGCCATTATTGCCCATGTATGTTTTGTTAAAGAAATCCCAGATTAACTTAACTACTTGAATTTATATACCTCAGCTGCTAGAATGGGATTGAAACTCATGTCCCCAAATTAACAGACTGGGATTCTTGCTCGTCCAATGGTGTGTTTCTGGAAATAACAAAAACAAGATATAATTCCTTATCTTGGGGAAGATTTCTAACTTCAACTATGCTCCTAACCTCTTGACAGTCAGGAATCCAAAAGTTTCCAAATTGCCTCTTCAGAGATGCTCAGATGTTTGGCCAATGGGTTTGGTGTAGATAGGTATAAAGGTCAGAATGACCGTGAAGGGCCGAAGGGTCTGTTTATATATTGTACAGTTCTGAGACTCTATGATTCTGTGTTGGGATACTGATTTTGAAGCCGAAACACGTTTACATCAGCTTGGTACACAGTTCAGGGATGAACTCATCACCTCTTGTAGTTAAATTAAATATGCAGACTGTGCATATTTTTCTTCAACTCCCTCCATTGCTGCTTCCTTTTAAAGGTTGCAACATCCAAATTGTGCTGCCTGATATTAAATGAAATTTAAATTCTATTTCTTCAAATAACTCCACGATCATAGAAAATACCATTCTTCTGCAATTTTAACTGTCATTGTCTAATTTCAATAACGGTCCTTTTTTCTTTAAAAAAACTTTGAAAGAATAATGATGAAGATAAAATTAAAACTAAAATGGGTTATGAATGGCCCTCTTCCTCTCTAGGAACACCACCCAGACAGAGAATAGGGACAAACTATAGAGGTGATTGGACACCTCAGCAGTGTGTTGCCTGAGCCAGCGGCAGAAGTAGACATCATCTCTCCACAGGTGAGGTGAAGTGGCGCTGGAAGTTCACTCTGTACACTTGCTGAACCACTCTGCTGGAGGAACTCAAAGTGCAGCAGGAACACAATGGATCTTTAGACTTTGGAGATACAGCGCGGAAACAGGCCCCACCGTCTGCACCAACCAGCAATCACCCCGTACACTTACACCATCCTACACACATGGGACAATTCACCATTTTTTCTACCAAAGCCAATTAAGCTACACACCTGCAAATCTTTGGAGCGTTAGAGGAAACCGGAGAACCCGGAGAAAACCCAAGAGGTTACATGGAGAACATACAAACACCGTACAGACAGCTCCCGTAGTCAGGAGTTAACCAGGGTCCCCGGTGCTGTAAGGCAGCAACTCTACCGCTGCGCCACTTCAGCCTGAAGAAGGGTCCCAACATGAAATGTTATCCATCCATTCTCTCCACCGCTTCCTGACCTATTGAGTTCCTCCAGCAGATTGTTTGTGAGTCCTTAAATTCCTGATAATGAGGTTTATCGTATGCAGAGTGAGTTTCCAGCATCACTTCACCTCACCAATGGCAAGAAAATGACTGACCCGTTGAATTCCTCCAGCAGATGGTTTGTGCATCCCAATTCAGCCTGAGCTCCTCCAACACTTTGTGCTTTGCTCAAGATTCCAGCATCAGCAGTTCCTTATATTTTGCAGGAGAAACTCAACAGGTCAAGCAGCATCTGTGGAGGGAAAGAAATTGTCCCTGCATAGGGACCATCCAATTTAGGAACTTCTAAATTTAGGAGTTACCAAAACACCAGTGCAAATTTTATTCTAACAAATTTTAGCTTATTACAGTCTGAAAACTGGCTTACCATATTGTGCTCAATCATTTACAGTAGTTTATAATGTTATTTATTTCTTTATTTTAATATATTTTTGTAGGCAATGCCGATGATATCAGAAAAAGGGAAGGCTGGTGAGTAGATCTGTATGTTACTTTTGGAATTCGTCATATTCCTTCAGCTCATTCCGTGGGCAGGCATTGCTTCTCAGATGATGAATAGGAAATATGAAACTATATTGTTTTTTGTAGAAATGTAATTGTATTTTTGTTATCATTTCAATTTACTTCGTAACCTCTTTCTGTGTGCACATTCTGGAGGCTACTTATCACATCTGTGGATGCAGAATATGATGCTCATTGGCTATAAATGGTTATGTCTCGGTATGAATAGAGCTGGCTTACTCCAGTGTGTGGGAAAATTTTCATTAATTTCTGAAAAAGTGTCCAACCTTTCAAATTAACATATGCGGAGTGTTTTTACTTGGTCAAGGATTCCAAGCGTGGACTTCAAAGAATGCAGCTTGAGTTCTTTATTCTCCGCATACAAATCTCTGATGCTTAAAGACATATTCTTGGGTGCAGAGTTTAGCAAAGATTTACATTCTGACAGAGCTTTCTTAATTCGTCAGTCACTGTGCCAAATTGCTGTGTGGGAAAGGATGCTGTTTTGTTTTGAAGGAACAAATGCTGCATTGCTCAAATGTCAGGGGGTAAATAGCAAAATCTGTATATCTTTGCATTTTTATACTGCCGTTCTTCTACCTTCTTTTCGTCAGGAATTTCCATACACAGTGGTTGTTCTCATCACAATCTGCTTTTTTGGCTATTTCCTAATGATTTTAATTTACATGCTTGGGGTGTTTCTTTTGTCGCCGGGTTTTAATTATTCGATGGAAGAAGTACTCACAGGTTTATTTTGTGTCCAAAACCAGGCAGATTCCCAATACAAAGGTTAAGTACTGTGGACATGGGAGTTGAACATAATCAGATACCTTTAACTATTTCCTGCAAAATCGGAACAGTCTGCCTTGAAACATTCAGTGCCAACGTCCCAGACAAGTTAACGATTCAAATGCATTGGCCCTTTGGTACTAAGCCATTTTATGTATAATCCCAATTTTTTTTCCCAGTTCCATCTGAGAATTGTTGAAAGTGTGTCTGGTGTTTTTTCAGGTTTTGCTTTTTTTTAAATGAGACATAGGATTGGGCTGTATGTGAGTCAGAGATTCCTAAACCCAAACAAAGCAACACCATGTGATCTTTCTTTCAGCAAACTCCATTCTCCTATCCCAAGGACGTGAACATGTTGACAACTTAGTCTCATCTGTCTCCTGGCTCTCAGAGCTGACTTGTAATGAGTTGGTGCATTTCCAATTGAGTTTCTAGGGAGCCCGTAGTGCAATAATGCTTCTAATCAAAGAACATGAAGTAAAGAAGTCAACAATGCCACATTGGTGCAATAAGTCTGTTGTAAAAAGTGGAGGACTATCCGTATTCTTCAATGAGAGTGACCAAAGCACATTATTGAACAGGGTAGAGTCGTATTGATAGCATCCAAATACTTGTCTGGTGATTCATGTGTGATGGTTCCATGCATAACTAGCAATGCCAATGCTATGGCTCATCCCCAACTTCCTTTGCAAACCTCATGGCGAGGGACCATCTGAACTGCTGCACTGCTAGTTACATAGATTATTTATCACGGAAGGTTGATGCTGAAACCAGAAATGGAAGGTCCTCCCATTCCCATACCTCAACACAATTTGTTTTTAAATGATTAAGACATACCATTCATAAATTTGCGCACTGACAGAAGAATTAGTTACGCATATTAATGCCCTCACCAGCTTCTTATCTAGTCAGTGTGTCATCCCTCATATGTTAATGTACTAGATGGCACCTTGGAAATGAAGCATCTTCCGCACTCCACGGTAAATCCACGCTGTAGAACTCAATGTTGCACCCATTCTGTGCATTGTGAGTCTTATCAGTTAATTTATTGGGGCCGGGTCAGCTGAAAGGGACCAAAATACCTTTCTCTCTTTTCATTCAAATTGAGAAAATAGGCCAAGATGTCTCCTGATTCCTTTGTTGACTGAAAATATATTAAGAACCGAGATACATAATCAGAGTGACTCAATTTATGACTGACTGAATATGTGTGTATGTGTTGTAATTATTCTGTATTTCCACTTCTTGCTGAGTATGTTTGTACAAAAGTCGTTTTTTGTTGTATTTTCTGTTTAAGGTCATTAAATAGCTCTGCAATGTGTCTCATTCTCATCCCCTCTTGCATGCACACTTGTATGTGAAGACATAGAGTGGCCGAGATCATGGGATGAGTCCTGATCACAACTTTCAGATATTTGTATGAATTAAGCCCTGGTCAGTTTGCCCAGAATTCTACACAAGATCAATGGAGCTCATGAGTAAAAATCATGAGGATGACTGCTACAAAGAAACGTATTGCCACTCGGGTACAGAGAAATTGAATTTTGGATTGGTCAGATAATCCTGTCACCATGCATATCTAGAACGACCTTAATGTGTGGTGTACATAATCTAAGAATGCTCACTTCAGGTTTCAACCTCTGTTAGCAGCCTTGCCTCTGAGATGGAGGATTGTGGTTCAAGTCCCACACCTAGATAAATCATTTTTACAGTCCCTTGTGTGAAGGATGACATGCTTTCACTCCAGTTTTGTTGGCTCTTTGGTTATTGATGAGACCAATGTGGGAATGACAGATTGTTCAACAGATGAGTCAAGAGGTGTTTGAGGGGGTGGGCAAGTGAGTGGTTTGTGGTGGTGTATTCCTTCTGGCTCTGTTGTGCTCCTAATGCATGGACTCAAGGTTCTCATTGCCATCCCAAATATTCCATCTCTATTTCACAGGTCATGGGTTAGAGATAGCCAAAATGATTGAGCACATCCTTGAAACTTTTGCTCTATCTGCCCCATAATCCCATGAGAGAGCTCAGAATGGAGACACGAGGAAGTGCAGATGCTGAAATATTGAGTAAAACACAAAATACTGGAGTAACTCGGTGGATCAGGCAGCATCTGAGGAGTGTTTAAGAGGGAACTGCAGATGCTGGAGAATCGAAGGTTACACAGAAAAGCTGGAGAAACTCAGCGGGTGCAGCAGCATCTATGGAGCGAAGGAAATAGGCAACGTTTCGGGCCGAAACCCTTCTTCAGACTGATCGGGGGTGGGGGTGGGTCGGGACAAGAAAGGGAAAAGGAGGAGTAGCCAGAAGGCTGGAGGGTGGGAGGAGATAGTAGGGGAGCTGAGGAAGGGGAGGAGACAGCAAGGACTAACAGAATTGGGAGAATTGGTGATGTTTTGGGTGGGATCCTACTTCAGAGTGGACTCGTAATGTTTTGGGAGTCTGCTGTCAGGCATGTGATTGACCTGACCCGTAACTAAGGGAGTACTGCACGATCAGAGATACCATCTTCCTGTAAATTGAGCCCATGAATTCTCTCAGACATGGACATGAAAGATCCACAAACACCCTTTAAAGAGTAGGAGAGGTCTTCTTCAACATACTCACTTATCCTCGCTGAAATATTATCTATTCATTATCCCCTTGCTGCCTATGGAAGTTGCCAGGATTCCTAGAATGTAGGTCAATTGCATTTCAAAAGTGGTTAAATTGTTGTAAAGTGGTTTGGGATATCCTGAGGTCAGGAAAGATTATTTAGAACAGAGTGAAAATTAGAGCATTTAAAGCTGCAAGTTTATATCCTGAAAAGCATCAAATAAAATGCAATTATGTTATATTCTTTCATGTAAGTAATGTGAAAAATTGAAGAACGTATAATTTGTTCCTTCGTTGGAGCTGAGAAGAACATTTTAGTATGGTGTCAGTGAATTACATTATTTCTAGCTGACAGTTGTGCTAACAGTTATTTTACAGCTAAAATAATGTTATTACAAGAGAATCTTAATTCTGACATGGATTAAACCTGATGACCTTTCATTATATGATGTCACAGTACCTTTTATGGAAATAGTTTGAAAAGGTCAATGTGGCATACATACTTTTAAATATTCTGAGGCAACAAACTTTAGTTGTACTACAAGAAGAAGCAACATGACAATTTATATTAATTATTATTTTAAAATGGTGTACATAACATTTAATGAAATTTATCAAAAATGCGCCTCAATAAAGTCTGGATTGTCATGAATGTAAAAATAGAGCCAGTAGACATTATATTTATATTATACTAGACCAAGTGGGACCCGTTGGGTCCCCCAAATGCACGGTTGCAGGGGGGGAGGGGGGCTGCGGTGTCACACACACACACTAACCACCCCTCCCCACACACACACTAACCACCCCCCTTGATATTATATTAATATTATTCATTGGCTCCTTTACCCTATACCCACACTATCCACTGACGCATAGCCCCCAACTCGCAGAGAGAGGGGCAGAGACAAGGAGAGAAAGTCAGGGACAGAGGAAGGGGGGGGGAGAGGGGGGGAGGAGGGGGGAGGTGAGAGGGGGAGGAGGGGGTAGAGGGGGGGAAAGGGAGGAGGAGAGGTGGGGGGAAGGGAGGGGGGAGGGAGGGATGGGAGAGGGAGTGGGGAAGGGAGCGGGTAGGGGGAAGGGAGGGATTGGGGGATGGGAGGGGGAGGGAAGGAGGGTAGGGGGAGAGGGGCTGGAGGGAAGGGGTGAGGGGGTGCAGGAGAGGGATGGGGGGAGAAAGGGAGAGGGAGGAGAGGAGGAGGGGGTAGGGGGGGGGGGGGTAGGGAGAGGGAGAGAGGGGGAGAGAGAGAGTAGAGGGAGAGTGTGAGGGGGGTGGTGGTGGTAGCTCGCGGCTCTGGGGCAGCACGTGGGGGTGGCAGCAGCTCGCAGGGGTCGGCAGCTCGCGGGGGGGACGGCAGCAGCTCGCTGGGAGACATCACTCGCAGCGCAGACGCAGCACGCAGAGCCCGCAGCACGCAGAGCCATTGTGACGTCATCAGCCAAAGCTGCTCGGTTTCTACTTTCAAAGACATTTCAGATTTGTGAACATTTTCATAAATAACTTGAGAAATAAAACATGAATTTTTCAGACTATGTAAAAATGTTCCCGTTCGTGCGTCGTTGTTTTTTTTGAGTAGATGTGATCACACACACACACACACACACACATCCAAGATCAGAGTTTTATAGTTATAAGGATATTACATATGATCTCACAGAGGTGTAAAAAAGAAATTGATGTAGTCCGAGCTTTTCATCATACAGGAGGACATTTTAGCAGTGAAGCTAGAGGTGAACATGTGAGAAAGGAGGAGAGAGTTTGATTTAGTAACACTGAAGTGGTTTAAGGCTACAATCATGGCAAAATGTTGAGCCAGAAGAATAATTGCAGGACCAAAAGTATTGTGAATAGATAGTGAGACAGATGCAATAATGGAGAAGGTTGTGAACACCCAGGCACAAACCTGACATTATACCAAGGTGACACACAAAATGCTGGAATAACTCAGTGGGTCAGGTTTTTTCAGAGATACTACCTGACCCATTGAGTTACTCAAGCATTTTGTGTCTATCTCTGGAGAACATGGATAGGTGAGGTCTCATATCCATGTTCTCCAGAGATGCTGCCTGACCTGCTGAGTTTTTTTTTTCTCATAAACCAGCACCTGCATTTCCTTGTGTCTACGTTATACCAAAATGCTCAGGATCCACAGATTTTGATGAAGGACTATGGTCCATGACTCAAAAATCATGCGGACAAAATAATAACCATATAAGTACCAGTCTGTGAAACAGCTCTACCAACTTTTTGCACCAGACCAAAGATCAATAAGGTCATCTGAGCCAGGTTTGGATTTGGGACCAAGGTTGTGATCGAGTGGTCTGGCTCTTGTGATTGTTAATATTCCTGCTAGGCCACATCAAAGGACATTTGTGCTGAACTGGAGTCATACAAAGAGTGGGCCGTGTAGGAGAAAGAAATTCCATCCGTACATGCCGCTGGACTGTTTAACAGCATTAAACAGCAGTGTATTCACTTTTGCTGATTCCAGTCATTTACTTTCAAATGTTTTATAGCGTGCAGAAATGTGAACTTACTTTTTGTAATTAAAAGTAGAAAGAGGATATATTTGATGATTTACAACAAAAGGCAATTGAGTTCAGATCCAACGCCTCAAGGCTGCAGTGGTAGACAGATTCCACATGGAACATACTCAGGTCAAAAAGGCACTTTGTTGCGGAGAAATCAGCCCCTTTATAAATTTTAATAAACGCAGGACAATGGAAGCGCGTTTCCATTTCATGCTAAAATCTGCAATGAAGGGCTTGCATTTCTCCGTAGCACAAGGCGATGATCTAAGGGTCAGAGCACAGCATAGGGAAGAGGCAGCATCATGTGACCTTGCAGGCCAAGGTTCACAGCATGATGACCTTTAGCAGCAGGTTGACACATCAGCAACTGTGATACATCAAGGCCCAGCTGGTCCCTATATTCAATGGAATGTTTTTAATCTGTGCTGCAATAAAGGTTCTAATTACAAGGAACGTGAGATGGAAGAGAGGTGAGGTTCAATTTTTGTTTAATATCCCGATGATTGACTTTCAGAAGATTATTTTATATTGCACAGTTAATTAGTAACAGTCCAACCCTGATGATAGAAATATCAGGGTGAGTGTTTATATGAACGAGTATCATGGCAGAGTTCAAAACTATGAACACAATAGCAAAAGGGTAGATGAGATTTGACCTACTCTTTCCATAGTGATAAAGAAGTTTGAAATGGAGCATCCAAATCATGGTGGCCATTGCTCTGTTGCTGGGCTGAGAGCCAATTTAGTCATAGAATCATAGAGTTATACAGAATGGAAACAGCCCCCTCTGGTCTAATTCTTCCATGCCATCCAAGATGCCCCATGTAGGTTCATCTCATTTGCTTGCATTTGGCCCATATCCTTCTAAACCTTTCCTATCTATGTACCTGTCCAAGTGTCTTGTAAACACTGTTATAGTACCTACCGCAACTACCTGCTCTGGCAGCTCGTTCCATACACTCACACCATCGGCTGTTCGAAAATTGCCCTGCAGGACCCTATTAAATCTTCTTGCTCTCACTTTAAACCTATGTCCTCTGGTTCTTGAAGAATATACCCTGTTGATTAAAGATTTTATGTCAGAATTCAGTGCTGTAGTTAGCTGTACATGGTACTGTATATACTGTGGATATTGTTAGCTCATGAAATGGAGGGACCACCTTATCTTTATGCATTTAACTTAGGTCATTGCTCCAAGAGCTCTACCTCTCCCAATTGTTGGTCCTCCCAAGAGCCTCTTCCACTGGCCAGTCTTTCCTGCCCCTGTGGTGGCTCGGAGCCATTGGTGCACCTGGAGTAGCCCAGCAAGCAACCAGTTCCAAACATACACCAGGTCTCATCACTGAGAAAAATCGATCTAAAAATATCGAATCCGCAATTAATATTTCTCCCATCTCCTCTTCAGAAGATGGCACACAATGCTACCAGTCATCTAGTCACGTTTTCCTTCATGTGCGTCCACATATTGAGCATCCTTAGACTTTTCAATTCGGGTTGTTATCACAACCAACTTCACTTAATGTTATCAGAGGAAACATCAAAGCAGGAACTCTGCCTGATAACCTTTGCACACTCAATGTCCGCTGGAATTATTTGAAATAGCTCAGGATATAATCAAGAATCAAAATCTGTTCTGCATCGTTTAACTATAATTTATCTTGACAATGAATCTGGGAGAAGCAGGCAGAATATGAACAGATTTCAATTTTAAGATAAAGGAAACAACATTTGATAGCTTTGCATTATTTTATCAGGTTTAACATGACTATGGAAAACAATTATGTACACCATAATCATGTGCCCAAACATAATTGGATGTGCAGGGCTCAGTTGGGTTAAACATCATCCGAATGTTCCTGATTATGACATAAAACTGATGTTAGGCACCTTGCATCCACTTAGCAGGGATCTAACATCTAAAATTGGGCATCCTTGCATTTGGTTAGCCTATATTGTTTCATTAGAGATAATGCGTGGAAACAGACCCTGTAGCCCACTGACTCCATGCCATCCAATGATAACCCATACATTGGTTTTATCCTACACACAATGGACAATTTGCAGTCCTACAAACCTGCAGGTCTTTGGAATGTGAAAGGAGACCAGAGGACCCAGAAAAATCCCTATGCGGTCACAGGGAGAACATATCAAATCGGTACAGATAGAATGCACAGTCAGGATTGAACCTAATCTCTGGAACTGTAAGGCAGCAACTTTATTGCTGTGCCACTGTGCCAACCCAGCTCATTCTGCATCCCGATCAGTGGAAAGCTTTGAAGTTGACCTGGAAAATTGAATATATAGTGTTTCTTCTTGCCCTCATGTGACACGAGTTTTGCTCCTGGATTTACCGCAATCTCTGTGGGGTCCCTTCTCCCTGTCCTGTGACTATTGTAGGGTTTTGTCATTGTTGCAGTTGGCTATAGTTGGTTCAGCTATATAGTAGGTACAGGTACTCGCAGAAACTTAATGACCTGGTTTCCAATCTCTTATCATATTTAGCTTGCACTTGCCAAGCCAATATATTTGTCTCAGCTCCTACAATGTTATCTTGCTTAAATAGTTCATTATCAAACATTTCTTAAAATCAAAGTAGTAGTTTAAATCTTAGATACCAGAGGCTAGTCACATTTGTTTGCATTTGACCCATATCCTATCCATAACTCTTCCTATCCATATATCTGTCCAAAGGTCCTTTAAAAGTCGTAATTATATCCACATCTATAGCTTCCTCCCTCATGAGTATAGCTAACTCATTCTGGATACTGACTACCCTCTGAGTGAAAAAGCTGCCCCTGAGGTGGCTTTAATCACCCCCACTCACCTGAAACCTATGCCCTCTAGTTTTAGAATCCTCTGAAGCTAAAGCGTTTATACTATCTCAATCCAAATCATGAACATTTTCTAGTCTGACACAAATCATACAAATGACAAGATTATGTTCAGATTGCCCCGAATGCCTGTAACAACAGTTAAGCTGAAATATTGACTAGCTTCCTCCTAACTTTGTTGCTTGTTGATTACTGGACATGACTTCTGAAGTCACTCCCTGATTTATTCATATTCAGTATTTCAATATACATTCATTGATATAATTTTGCTATATCATTAATAATGTGATCAAAGTATTGAACTATCCAAAGAGTGCGACAGATCAAGATTTATTTACAGAGTGGATGCTAGGGTTTGGGTATTTACTGAGGCACGTTGGGTCACTAAATGTCGGGTGCCACGTCCTTGCTCTTCCAGTTTTGGGGAGACACTGTCCAGGAGGTTTTGGCGAGTTGCTGCAGTATATTTTGTAAATAGTACATGCTGCATCATGGAGACCCAATGATAGAGAGAATATATGTCTAGTGTCATGATTTATTATTGAGTTTCCTGAATTTGTTTGAATCTCTAATCATCTGGACAAACACAGCATTCCCTTCCATTGTCTTCTGCAATAAGGTTAAAAAAAACATATTTAAAAAAAATAGAACCTATTCTAGCGAGGGTCCCCAATGAGGTAGATGGTAGGTCAGGACCACTCTCTAGTTGGTGATAGGATGGCACAGTTGCCTAATAACAGCTGGGGAAAAAACTGCCCCTGAATCTGGAGGTATGCATTTTCACATTTCTGTACCTCTTTCCTAATGGGAGAGGGGAGAAGAGTGAGTATCCGGGCTAAGACCCATCCTTGTTTATGCTGGTGGCCATCCTGAGGCAACGTGAAGTGTAGATGGAGTTCATGGAAGGGGAGGTTGGTTTGTATGATGGTCTGGGCTGCGTCCACAATACTCTGCAATTTCTTGCGGTCTTGGATGGAGCTGATCCCGAACTGAGCTGTGATGCATCCCGATAAAATGCTCGCTACGGTGCAGCTGTGGTGTCAAATACTTCCTTCACAATTGCCCCTCAATGTTGGTAACAGGAAGGATTGTGTGTTACCCAGAGATGCTCCCAGAGTGGTTGCAGTAGGAGCTGTGTGTTTGGACTAGCCTGAGGAACAAGTGGTTTCATCCAAACTAAAACATTTATGAGCAGTAAACCAATGATCATGTCCCTATATGTGAGTAATAGAGTTAATCTATCCTCTTAATCCATCTCAATGATGATAAAATGACAACATTTTCACCAAAATATTGACATTGATTGCTGCTGAGGTTCTGATGGAAGGCATTGACTGAACTATTGGTTTAATCTATGAAGTTAATAAACATACGTTTGTCTGCAAGGATAAAATCACAGCCTAGAGGGCTTGGCTTGTAGGTGCGAGGGGCAAAGTTCAAAGGAGTTGTGCATGGTGTTTTTTACACAAAGTGCGGTGGGTGCCTGGAACATGCTGCCAGGAGTGATGGTGTAGGTAGTGACAACAATGACATTGAGGAGGCTTTTGGATAGGCACATGGATAATCAGGGATCAGAGGGATAGGGTTCATGTGCAGTCAGAGGAGATTACTTTAACTTGACATCATGTCCGACATTTAAATTGTTGGCCGAAGGGGCTGTACCCTTTCTATTTTCCTATGCAAAGCAACACTCTCTTTGATTTTGTGGGTCTTTTCAAGCAAAGAACTTTAATTTGATGTTTGATTAGTCCAGCCTGTTCATACATGTTTACATTCCTTTTAACTTCAATATGAGCCTTTGCTGACAGTATCTCCAGCAATGTACATGCTCATTTGCAGCTGGAGACGCACATGCTTGTTGACTCACAAAGTATGGACCGATGAACCCTCAATGACAGGAATGTGTTACGCCCACCATTAAAAGTTTATCATAAGGTCATAAGGTCATAAGATATAGGAGTACTATTAGTCCATTCGGCCCATCAAGTATATTCCGTTATTCAATCA
The DNA here is from genome assembly GCF_028641065.1 of Leucoraja erinaceus. Lineage (NCBI taxonomy): Eukaryota > Metazoa > Chordata > Chondrichthyes > Rajiformes > Rajidae > Leucoraja > Leucoraja erinaceus. The sequence goes on from NC_073377.1 coordinate 63,150,497, forward strand.
TACCTGATCTATCTTTCCCTCCTAACCCCATTCTGCTGCTTTCTCCCCATAACCTCTGACACCAGCACTGATCAAGAATCTATCCACTATGAAGGAGAAGTGAGAATGGTCTTTAGTGGCAGCACAACAACCCAACTTTTGCAAGCAAAGATTGGAAGGTGTGGAAGAAATGATTTGTCCTGTTTGGTTCTTTAATGATAAATTGCTTCACACAAATACCTTAAAATGAAACAAATATCATCCAAAGGTTGGGTGCCTATTGTCAAAATGCATACAGCAAAATGATAAAAGCTAAACATTATAACTGCCATTGAATATCAAAAGTAAGGATCATTGTGCCTCATCAGAATAAACTCAGAATAGTTTGCTTCCATGGTCATTTTCTTTATTCTTAGATCATAATATTTTTGTAAATGATTTATAACATAATTTTTCTAAATGCAATATTTCAGTTTTAGTGACAACACTGTGCCATTGACTGGCGTCAGCCAGAATGGCAAGCATAATATTAAGATTAATTTACCATTGTTCAGAGAAAGACAGTTTAAGATGACAAGCAGCCACTATTCCCACCCGTGTTTACTGTATCATGAAGGAACGTGCTGGGTTGCCATGATAACACTGGTGAAGATAAGATCAGGATCTGGTTCAGCTGCGATGGCCCCCAGATTCACATCATTAACCAATATTTATTATCTAGCTTGCAAAATCAACCACTTTTAAAATGTATGTCTTTGGCCGCAGAATGCTCTGAGAATTTTTGTTTGGATGCTATCTAAAAGCGTAGTAAGGAACTGCAGATGCTGGTTTAAATCGAAGATAGACACACATGGCTGGAGTAACTCAGCGGGACAGGCAGCATCTCTGGAGAGAAGGAATGGGTGACATTTCGATCAAGACAATTCTTGTCTGCCTCAGAGGGCGGTGGAGGTCGATTTTCTGGATACTTTCTAGAGAGAGCTAGATAGGGCTCTTAAAGACAGCGGAGTCAGGGGATATGGGGAGAAGGCAGGAACGGGGTACTGATTGGGGATGACCAGCCATGATCACATTGAATGGCAGTGCTGACTCGAAGGGCCAAATGGCCTACTCCTGCACCTATCGTCAATTGTCTATTGTCTATTCACCCAAAACATCATCCATTCCTTCTCTCCAGAGATGCTGCCTGTCCCGCCGAGTTACTCCAGCCATTTGTGTCCATCTTCTATCCAAAAGAGCCTTCTATCTACTTAAGCTCACAGATGTAAATGGTCGGCATCATTTTCTGGTACAGACATTGTGGACCGAAGGGCCTGTTCAATGGGTTTTTTTAATATGATGTGTACCAAGGTACAGTGAAATGCTTTTTTTGCATTCAGATCAACAAGACTATCACCATATATGACCACAATCCCCTGGTTTGTTCAGAATGCACTGAACAATGCGCTAAATCTGTATGCAAGAGTCACATTTTAGCTCCATTTTACAGTCCCAGCTGCTGCCGGCCAGAAAGGCCCGCTGCAGCTGTTGCCTCCATTCCTGTTGTCGCATGAACCGTCATCCCTCTCCTTGCATGGCCCTCTTCTGCCCTTGTTCAACGGGGGGGCTCCAGCAGCCAACCTTGAGAGTGCAGAAGGTAAGCCCTCTCGGTTCCTCTTACCGGCTCGTTGTCTAGCATCTGCCGCCATCACCCGCCTCCATCCTCTTCTCTGATTCCCGGTCTTCAGGGGCGAGTAGGGGCCGGGCTTGATGGCTTCCCCCCCGGGTGGGTTTCCCATTTCCATGGTGGGCAAGCCAGGCCTGTTGTTGGGATATGGCCACAGCTCACCGTGAGACAGTCTCGCCATGTGCAGCTTGCTTTTTGTGCTGTACTGTTCCATTATCTATTAAAACAAAATTTGATGATTTAAAAAACATAAATACTTCTGGGTGGCACAGTAGCGCAGCGTAAAGTTGCTCCTTTGCAGCATCAGAGACTCGGGTTGAATCCTGTCTATGTGTGTTCTCTATGGAGTTTGTACATTCTCCCTGTGACCGCGTGGGTTTTCTCACGGTGCTCTGGTTTCCCCCCACACTCCAAAGGCCATAGAGGTTTGTAGGTGAATTTGGCTTCAGTAAAAATTGTAAATTGTTCCTAGTGTGTAGGATAGTGCTCGTGTACGGGAATCGCTGGTCGATGCAGATTCGGTGGGCCGAAGTGCTTGTTTCCGTGCTGTGTCTCTAAACTAAACTAAACTAAACTTTTAAGGACGAGAACATTAACAGAAACACTATCAATTAAAAAAAATGTAAATCACCGTATTCAAATAAATGGGTTTGCTGTTCCTACATCAGGTTTAGACAATAGACATAAACAATAAGCAATAGGTGCAACAGTAGGCCATTCGGCACTTACAGTCAGCACCGCCATTCAATATGATCATGGCTGATCATCCACAATCAGTACCCTGTTCTTGCCTTCTCCCCATATCCCCTGACTCTGCTATCTTTAAGAGCCCTATCTAGCTCTCTCTTAAAAGTATCCAGAGAACCGGCCTCCACCACCTTCTGAGGCGGAGAATTCCACAGATTCACAACTCTTAAAAATAGCAGTCAGGGGATATGGGGAGAAGGCAGGAACGGGGTACTGATTCGGGATGATCAGCCATGATCACATTGAATGGGGGTGCAGGCTCGAAGGGCCAAATGGCCTACTCCTGCACCTATTGTCTATTGCCTATTGTCTATTTTTTAACTCTCTGTGTGAAAAAGGGTTTTCTCATCTCCATTCTAAATGGCTTACCCCTTATTCTTAAACTGTGGTCCCTGGTTCTGGACTCCCCCAACATCGGGAACATGTTTCCTGCCTCTAGCATGTCCAAATCCTTAATAATCTTATATGTTTCAATAAGATTCCCTCTCACCCTAAATTCCAGAGTATACAAGCACAGCCGCTCCATTCTTTCAGCATATGACAGTCCCGCCATCCCGGGAATTAACTTTGTGAACCTACGCTGAACTCCCTCAATAGCAAGAATGTCCTTCCTCAAATTTGGAGACCAAAACTGCGCACAATACTCCAGGTGTGGTCTCACTGGGGCCCTGTACAACTGCAGAAGGACCTCTTTGGTCCTACACTCAACTCCTCTTGTTGTGAAGGCCAACATGCCATTTGCTTTCTTCACTGCCTGCTGTACCTGCATGCTTGCTTTCATTGACTGATGAACAAGGACCCCCAGATCCCATTGTACTTCCCCTTTTCCCAACTTGAGACCATTTAAATAATAATCTGCCTTCCTGTTTTTGCTACCAAAGTGGATAAACTCACATTTATCCACATTAAACTGCATCTGCCATGCATCTGCCCACTCACCCAACCTGTCCAAGTCACCCTGCATTCTCATAACATCATCCTCACAGTTCACACTGCCACCCAGCTTTGTGTCATCTGAAAATGTTCTAATGTTACTTTGAATCCCTTCATCTAAATCATGAATGTACATTGTAAATAGCTGCAGTCCCAGCACCGAGCCTTGCGATACCCCACTAGTCACTGCCTGCCATTCTGAAAGGGACCCGTTAATCCTTACCCTTTGTTTCCTGTCGGCCAACCAATTTTCTATCCATGTCAGCACCCAATACCATGTGCCCTAATTTTGCCCACTAATCTCCTATGTGAGACCTTATCAAATGCTCTATGAAAGTCCAGGCAAACTACATCCACTGGCTCATCCTTGTCCATTTTCCTAGTTACATACTCAAAAAATTCCAGAAGATTCGTCAAGCATGATTTCTCCTTCGTAAATCCATGCTGACTCGGACCGATCCTGTTACTGCTATCCAAATCTGCTGCTATTTCATCTTTTATGATTGACTCCAGCATCTTCCCCACCACCAATGTCAAGCTAACTGGTCTATAATTCCTTGTTTTCTCTCTTCCGCTTTTCTTAAAAAGTGGGATAACATCAGTTAACCTGATAGAGGATCAGCGGGCAGATTTGAATGGATAGTATATGGGGAAATGCAACTACATAATTGTCCTCCATTGGACTCCATGTGAAAGCAGTGGCAGTGCATCTCGCTCACTGAGCTCAGGCAGCAAGGTCAGTCTGAAGAAGGGTCCCGACCCAAAACATCACACATCCTTTTTCTCCAGAGATGCTGCCTGACCCGCTGAGTTACTCCAACACTTTGTGTCTATCTTTGAGCTTTCTGCCATTGTGTGAGAGTGCCAAACTTTTGACAGTCGGGTAAATGCCAGCAATTCAGCACAGAAGTGTCTGCATTTCCCAGCCAGTGCTAGCCCTAAAAGTTATGATTATTCACGTCCAAAGTGCTGGAAAAAGAAAAAGTTGACGTATGTAGAAATTTTCCAGCATTGAGGATTTTTAAATATCTACAAACATATGGTAAAAGAACACAGACTGTTAAATTACCCATATATCTCATTCCTTTTCAGACACAACATTCCCAGTTGTGATTTTAGTCAATCAAGCACAAGATTCTTTAGCTATTAAGGTATGCAGAATTTTTCCCAAAAGAAAGGATACATTTCTGACCACATGGTTAGTATATGCAAGGCTTTGGGTAATTTCTAGCCTTCACAGAATACAAAAGGGCAGAAATGTGATTCTGGTGGCAAATGCTGGAATGGTGTGGGTCTCTTCGTCATCCACTGCCATGAGAAGGAGAAGATTAAACTAGTTTAACAAATGTATTAAAATGCAATCCTCTTCACTAAGAGAGAACATTAAAACTAGCTGAAACACCAATGAACCGTACATTTGACAAAAACACAACAAATGGCTTTACCATTGGCATGTATAATGCAATTGAAACAGTACATGTTAACCTCTCTGTGTGGAATGGCATTTGGAACATGAACGTTTGTTAACTTTTTAAAATTTCACATTTTTAATTTCCCTTTTGGTAAATTTCTGTGCATAACTTAATATATTTTGTGAAAGTTGAGGCATCTACTTCCAATGACTCCAGAACACCAAGCAGTGGATATATTCACATGTCTGCCGATATTGAACAACAAATAAATAAATATTTCTATCTGTAACATTTGTGCCATTATTCTACAAATTGGTTCAGGACAATAGTAAAATAAGGTGTTTTAAAGATAATATAAGAAGATGCTGGTTTAAACCGAAGATGGACGCAAAAAGCTGGCGCAACCCAGCGGGACAGGCAGCAACTCTGGGGAGAAGGAATGGGTGACAATTCAGGTCAAGACCCTTCTTCAGACTGGACCATCTACCTGTGATGTCATTTTCAGACTGAAGAAGGGCCTCGACCCGAAATGTCACACATTCCTTCTCTCCAGAGATGCTGCCTGTCCCGCTGAGTTACACCAGCTTTTTGTGTCTATCAGGACAATGGTATATGGGACTGGAAACATAAGCACAGACATTGGAAAAGGTAGGCGTGGAGACAATGGCTCGTTCTTCAGTGAAGTATTAGACAATTTACTAAACAAAAACTGGAGAGGAAATTGGCTGCAATCCTATTCTTCAGCTTTCTGCTAAGTATTTAATGCACATTTATCGTACAAAAATAAGACGGTAAGTTTGAGATTAGATGAGAAAGATAACGTTACAAAAAAAGCTATCTTTAAATATTAAGTAGGGCTTGGGAATATCACCACCACCGAATAAGGATTATTAAGAGCTTGTCCCACTTGGCGATTTTTTCAGCGACTGCCGGCATCATTGACTGACGTATCGGGTCACCAAACAATTTGCGGCGTGATGCGGCGGTGACGCGGGGTGATGCGGTCTGATGACGTATGGCACGCGGTGTTTTTTCAAGTGTCGCAACATTTGTTTGTCACAGCTGGATTTTGAAATGTTCAAAATCTTTTGGCGACACTGACATGACGCCGGCAGTCGCCGAAATATCGGCAAGTGGGACAGGCCCTTTACTGCTTCACACCCAAATAGGATCCTGACTGATTCACACAGAAGGACCTAGGTGGAATGCATCTTACAAATGCTGACTTGAAGAGATCCTTTGGGGAATTAGATTCACAGGGTAGCAAGACTTGGACCTATGGATCAGCGTTCTGAATGGTGTCTAGACTAAAGTGCTGCAAATGACGAATGATAATTTAGCATTCTGCTGATCCTTGATGTTCATTGCCACTGTGTCAACTACACACATTTGAGTTCAATGAGGATCATTGCCAAGTTAGGCTGATGGATTCTGCTGGGGGGGGGGGGGGGGGGGGGGGGGGAGGGGGGGGGGGGAGGGAAGGAGTCAGTCTGACTAAAAGCTAACACTGGAGAAAGGAGAGAATAGAGAGAGAAACAGCAAACTACAGTGAGCCTGGTTTTATGGCCAAAAAACTGCAATTCAGAATATATTGCCAGGAATTAAAGAAAAAGTCAACTGACAATGAAAATATAACTAAATCAGCGTGAAAGATTATTATTATGGTTTGTTTTTTTACATGAGAATGAGTGCTGTTTACAACCGGTAAATTCAGTAAATTCATCTTGACTGAAAAAGGAAAGCAGTTTAACAATTCAAGTTTGTCCTGAAACTACTCATTGTTTTCTCAATCCCTCTCAGAAAGATTGCAAAAGCTGGTTTGAAGAAGTATAAGTACTGAGGGTAGATGACAAGGGGACGTTATTGCCAGATTCCTGCCTTGTGTTATTATAGAATTTGGTAGAAGGTGAGTATGGGGTCAGTGGCTTGTTCTCTGGTGAAATATTTTGAAACTAATCCTCAGGCTGCCTATAAGAACACCAGCTAAACTATCTGGAGCAGCCTAAATTAGTAACAAAATAGGATGAATTAGCAAAGTAGTAAGATATTGAGTTTAAACAGTAAAATATTTCATTAAGATTCTTTTGCCATATCAGGAGAAAATGTTCAGATTATTCTTTCCTCCTTTCACATGCGTAGAGATTTGCATTAATAGCATTGGCTCATTTTTGTAAGGTTTGTTTGTACATTCTTTAAAAATCTGAAATAAACACTGTGGGAGACACCACTCTTGTGGCAGGGAGCCAGAAGGACCATATTATCTCCTTGTGTCCTCAGGAAGTATGAGTCGACCCAAGAGGATGGAAAGAAAAAGATGGGTCATTTTATTTTTTCCTTTCGGAATATAAGCTGCAAAAGCAATGGCAACATCAATGGGAACCCGTGGAGTCGGCTGATTTCTCAATAGGTTTTCACATCTGGAACATCTTTAATGCAGCTGTAACTTTTACACGCCTTGATTAATTCAATATTTGTTCCCAGGCCTCATTCTTACCTCTGTCCTCGCGTTCACATGGCTGCAACAGTCTTTAAAAAGCACAGGAAGTGCCAGCTTATAATTAGAAATATGCAAAGGTTATAAAGAAATGCAAAGCCTCACTTGAGTGTTGTCAATGTGCAAGGGCTGGCCATTTAGATGGCGACTCTCCGTCTAAGATGGAGCTTGTCTATTTTTTTTTAAATCACTCTTGCTTTCCTTCCATTGATCTTCCCGTTACAGTTGCACTTCATTGTCAATTTATTAAAGGGAGGAATTCATCCAGTATGTTCGTGTGAATTCAGTGGCAGTGACTTTATCAGTGTGTGAACGTGTTGGTATGTTCACTCTGTTGCGGTGTCAATTGCTTCAAAATTTGTCATAATCTCATGTGATTCTTTACGCCATGTGATACTGTGCTAAATGGTCTTTTGGAATAGACTTCACTTCTGAAACAATATGTTAATTGAACATTTTTATTGAAGAGTTCTCTTCCTTCACACAAATGTCTGTATGGTATTTGTACGTTCGCCCCGTGACCTGCGTAGCTTTCCTCCAGGTGTTCTGGTTTCGTCCCACACTCCAAAGACGTATAGGTTTGTAGGCCAATTGGCATAAAGAAATTGGAAATTGTGCCTTGTGTGTAGGATAGTGCTGGTGTGCAGAGATCGCTGGTCGATCCGGACTCGGTGGGCCAAATGGTCTGTTTCCATGCGGTATCTCTAAACTAAATTAAACTCTTATTTTGGTTGCAGTTGCCTCCGCCTTTCCTTCAGATGTTAATTCTATTCTTCCCATTTTGGCTACACTGTTTCGTCTTTCTCTTTCAGATCCTTCCTTAAAACGTTTTAATTTCCTGCTGTGCTCCACTGTTCCTCATTCTCCCGGGATAAATTGTTAGTGCAGTGAATGCATCCTGTTTGGATTTGCAGTTCACAATAATAGGCTCTTTGCCAACTCTATTTACTGTCCTGGTCCTGTAGAGCATCCATCTGCGAGTTTAACAGTTTCTGCCTTCAGCAGAATTTATTATTATGTGCATCAACCTTTGAAATGGCTTCTTTGATGGAAGTTACAAGAAGTCCCCAGGTTATGATAGGATCCCATTCTCGAGGACTGTTCATAACCCAAGCAGTTCGTAAGTTGGAAAGGACCAGGAACAGGGTGTGGGAGAGGAACTCGGGGACAGCTGTGACGGGAGATTGAACAGGCATGGGAACTGGGCCAGATTTAGATGAAGAGAGGCCCTAAGCTGTTCCACTTGTGAGGCCTCCTCCGCGTTGGTTTTCAGCGCTGGCGGCGAGGCAGCGACCGGACAGCCATGGCGGCCAAATCTCCCACAATTCAAAGCGAGGGAGAAAATGCCCAGCTAGTTGCCCTTGCAGTGCGCATGCGCAGGGTGGCCAATGACGTGGTGGCCGTGGTTGTGCGCATGCGCAGGGCGGCCAATGACGTGCTGGCCGTGGTTGTGCGCATGTGCAGGGCGGAGGACGTGCTGGCCGTGGTTGTGCGCATGTGCAGGGCGGAGGACGTGCAGGCCGCAGCAATGTGCATGTGCAAGGCGGCCTGCCGTGCCGGCGGATGAGGAGCGAGCGGAGCCCGGCGGCCCGGATACGGATGGCGGGGGGAGATGGAGAGAGAGAGATCGAGAGGGGGGCCGCCCAGAGTTGAACGGCAGGTGTCCTGCCTTGGCCGGGGCCCCCCTAGATTTTGAGGCCCTAGGCTTCAGCCTATGAAACCTAGTGGTAAATCCGGCTCTGCGAAGCCCCCCTAGACCTCGAGGCCCTAAGCTTAAGCTTGTCTATCTTATAGGTAAATCCGGCCCTGCTTGGGAAGAGCTGCTGCCAACCTGCTTCACTAACTCAGAGAGTGAGCATGTCAACCCGGTCAGTACCCTCAGCTGAAGCTGTGCCCTCTTGTCCTAGATTGTCCCATGAATGGAAACATCCACTCCTCATCCATTCATATGCTCAGGGTATCCATAAATCGTGTGCTCATAACAAAGGAAGGACGTGTATCTAGATTTTTGTCTTACCAACCTAATAGTATTCCATTTAAATAATCTCTACTGAATGCAGCTGCACAATATATTCTGCAACATATTCTTCGACAATATCATTGAATTTCCAATATCTACTGCACCCTGTCACACTGCAAGGCAAAGTTTGACATTAAAGTCTGGAGTGTACATGTAGGCAGTAGACGTTCCCCTTTGCTGGCCTTTATGTGCCTCTCAGTTTGACGAGCAATCATGGAATTATTGATCCTCAATGTGGGGTATGTCTGTTAGCAATTAAGGGACCAGCTACCTTAAGAGACTGTGTCATGTGGTTTTATCTCATGGTGTTGTTTTTACCAGTTCAGTTGAAGATGCCAGCCAGAAATAAAGTTGTGTTTATCTAAAGCTTCAAGTCTACGTGAGTCAATGTATGGCTCCATCCTAGAAATCAGTTCAGATGAACCCACAACACGTGACATCGCAGTGCAGAATGAGACCATCTGGTCCATTATGTCTGTGACAGTTCATTTAAAAAATTGCCCAGTCAGTCCCACTTGCCCGTTCTTTCCCCATGGTGCTGTAAATTATTTTAATACATTTATATATCCATGTTACTATTGCATCTGTTTTCATTTCCTTTACAACTAATGCAGATAGTAACAACTCACAGTATAAGAAACATTACCTCATCTCTCTGGTTACTCTATCAGTTTAGTTCAGTTTAGTTTATTGTCACGTGTACCGAGGTACAGTGAAAAGCTTTTGTTACATGCTAACTAGTCAACGGATAGACAATACATGATTACTATTGAGCCATTTACAGTTTGCAGATACATGATAAGGGAATAACATTTAGTGCAAAATAAAGCCAGTAAAGTCCAATCAAACATAGTCTAAGGGTCACTAATGAGGTAGATAGTAGTTCAGCACTGCTCTCTTGTTGCAGTAGGATGGTTCAGTAGTTAACTGTCGGCAGGCACGGAAATCGCTATCAAAACATGGGGGACACACACAATTTCTTGGCGGCCGCTCGCACGCATGCGCATGTGCGCAAGGCTTCGGCCATGGGCCTTGTGGACGGTAACATCGGAATCTGACCTGGTTGGTGACCGACTCCGAACTCCAGCAACAGTGCATCCCCTACGCAGCATATACATGGTGCACTAAAGCAGAGTGGCTGGTTGGTAGTAATGTGACATTAATTAGATGGCCTTTGACACCACAATCTCAACAGTGGTGCATGCATGCATGCAAATTGGCAAATAGCATTAGCTTCAATCAGGCAAGCTTAACTGAGCCATCTACAGAGACTCCATAACTCTGGCCATAGGGCTTTCTACTTGCGTTGTGTGGAAGGATGAGAGAAAGGCCACTCAGAGCCTTGCCATGGATGGGTACCAAATGAGTGTTGGGGAACGTTGAGAACCGCTGATTAACTCTTTCCTGCCGCGATCCCTGAATTTCTGTAGGCTAATGACATCGCTTAAACCAGGCATGAACAAAAATCACTTCCTTAAAATCTATGAATCAAAATAAAGCAACGTGTATATTTTTGTTATAGAAGATAGACACAAAGTGCTAGAATAGAAGCAGCATCTCTGGAGAAAAGAAATAGGTGACGTTTCTGGTCAGAATCCTTCTTCAGACACCGCTGCATAAGTTGGTTGCGATTAGGTTGATGTGCATGTTTCAGTTACTTTGCTGCTTAGTTTCTCCTTTGAGTTGTTTTATGTTCTCATTCAACTTACATGCGCTTTACATCGGTGGCGCAATACAGATTTACCTCAAAATCCGCAGATAAATCGCCTGCATCCACTATCAGGGGAATTTTGGCACACTTTTTAAAAATGTTTGAAATAAGTTCTAGTTCTAATGATCCTATGGAAGGATCAGGGTTTATTTTGGGCGCCACAGTGGTGCAGCGGTAACGTTGCTGCCTTACAGCGTTTGCAGCGCAGTAGACCACGGGTTCAATCCCGACTACGGGTGCTTGTCTGTACGAAGTTTGTACGTTTTCCCCGTGACCTGCGTGGGTTTTCGCCGAGATCTTTGGTTTCCTCCCACACTCCAAAGACGTACAGGTTTGCCGATTAATTGGCTTGATGTATGTGTAGATTATCCCTAGTGTGTGTAGGATAGTGTTAATGTGCTGGGATCGCTGGTCGGTGTGGACCCGGTGGGCCGAAGGGCCTGTTTCCACTCTGTATCTCTAAAATAAACAAAGCTATACAAAATACATTTCCCTCCATTTTTAAACTTTGAAATGGGAAGTGATCATTATTGCCAGGAATGTTTAAGAAAGAACTGCAGATGCTGGAAAAATCGAAGGTAGACTAAATTGCTGGAGAAACTCAGTAGGTGAGGCAGCATCTATGGAGAGAAGGAATAGGTGACGTTTTGGGTCGAGACCTTTCTTCAGACTGATGTCGGGAAGGGTGGGGGGGGCGGGAAAAAGAAAGGAAGAAGTGGAGACAGTAGGCTTGTGGGAGAGCTGGGAAGGGGAGGGGAAGGAGGGAGAAAGCAAGGACTACTTGAAATTGGAGAAGTCAATGTTCACACCGCTGGGGTGTAAACTGCCCAAGCGAAATATGAGGTGCTGCTCCTCCAATTTACGCTGGGCCTCAGTCTGGCAATGGAGGAGGCTCAGGACAGAAATGTCAGATTCAGAATGGGAGGGGGAGTTGAAGTGCTGAGCCACCAGGAGATCAGGTTGGTTAATGCGAACTGAGCGGAGGTGTTGTGTGAAGTGATCGCCAAGCCTACGCTTGGTTTCGCCGATGTAGAGCAGCTCACACCTGGAACAGTGGATGCAATAGATGAGGTTGGAGGAGGTGCAGGTGAACCTCTGCCGCATCTGGAAAGACTGATTGGGTCCTTGGATGGAGTCAAGAGGGGAGGTAAAGCGACAAGTGTGGCATTTCCTGCGGTAGCAAGGGAAAGTACCCGGGGAGGGGGTGGTTTGGGTGGGAAGGGACAAATTGACCAGGGAGTTACAGAGGGAATGGCTGCTATAGAAACCAGAAAGGGGAGGAGATGGGAAGATGTGGCCAGTGGTGGGATCCCATTGGAGGTGGTGAAAATGTTGGAGGATTATCTATTGTATGCGACGGCTGATAGGGTGGAAGGTGAGGACAAGGGGGACTCTGTCCTTGTTATGAATAGGGGGATGGGGAGTGAGAGCTGAGCAGTGGGATATAGAGGAGACCCTGGTGAGAGTCTCATCTATAATAGAAGAGGGGAATCCCCGTTCCCTAAAGAATGCGGACATTTCCGATGCCCTGGTAAGCTATTTCCCCTTTCTCTTACCACCTACCATCTCTGGTCTCTAAATACTCCTTATTGACCATCGCAGCTGGTCTATTCAAGCTTGCTTCAAGCAAATCAGAGCAATAATTAGCATACTGAAAATAATTGCCTTCTTCCTCCGCATTTCACACTTTCGCCTTTCACCACTTCCTCACTAATTTCATGTTAGCGATCCTCAGTCTGTGTTCTTTTCTCGTTTAAAACCTCTGCGGCCAGCAATGAGTGACATTTGCCCATTCACCCTTCAGCACAACCTGCATTGCTAATTGGATTACTTGAGTGTGCGAATGTGGCTACGTTTACACCACCTGATCTTGAAGCCATTAACAGTTGGTTTCATTTTTCCTCTGTCCTTCCAGAGCTGCCTAACATGCAGAAAAATATACTGTGTTGTTAAGTTTCTGCGTTGCAACACTGATGAAAAATGCATATAAGTAGAATGAGGATGTAAAACAACTGAAAGGAGAAATCTTCCGTTGACGGGATGATCTTGACTCCCGTAGCAGGTGGCGTTTGGGCCCTCTGCGTTAGGGCAATCAGCTCCCGCATTGCGGGGATGTCAGCTGCCCCGCGCAGGGTGATCGGACCCCGGGTCGGAGCTTGTCGAACCTCTGTGTCGTTAGAGCTCCCGACCCGGCCTCTCCCAAGACTGCTAGCACTCGATGTAAAGTCCGCAGGCCACGGTTGGAGCGATCCCAGGCAAGGGATCTGCTCCGATGTAAGTCCACGCCCCGCGGTGGGGCTCAAAGTCAGTCCGAGGAGACCTCCAGCTCCACGATGTTAGGCCGCAGAGCGACCGGAGATACGATCCGGAAAGATCGCATCTCCGGCAAGGTAAGAAACTGGGAAAAAAAAGTTTCCCCCGACCCCCACCCCCTCCCCTCACAAAAAATAAACCAGAGAACATTTACACAAACTTATAAAACGCACTAAAAATGAAAAACATGACAAAAAAACAAACAGACTGTTGGCGGGGCTGCCAATCGTTCGGCGCTCCTGCTGGTGTTAATGTATAACTCAATGCCTATTTGTGCCACCTCTCAGAGCCTGGAAGGCATGCCTTGAGTACATGCATCTTAGTTTTTTTCTGTGCTGTATTCCTAAAGTCTAAAGTCTAAGAGTCAGGATGGAACCTATGTTGTTGGAGCAACTAGGCAACAGTTCTAAAAGCTGCATCACTCTGCTGCATGTGTAAGAAAGAACTGCAGGTGCTGGTTTAAATCAAAGGTAGACACAAAATGCTGGAGTAACTCAGCGGGTGAGGCAGCATTTCTGGAGAGAAGAAATTGGTGACGTTTTGGGTCAAGACCCTTCTTCTGCCTGGCAGGTAGAGGTGAATGCATAATACTCGAGAGATGATGAATGCACTTTGGGAATATACTGGAATTGGAGCTCATCTGGCAGACAAACAAAACATTAAGATTCTCCATCGCTGAGAACAAAAAAAAAATTGCAAAGGGAACCAGGGCCACAGAAAAAAAATCAAAATACCAAATCACAAATACTGGTGAGAAACAGTTTAGGTCACTGACTTTGTTCAGAAAATCTCACGACTCTTGGCAACAGATGAGTAAAAAGATCTCAGTCTCGTTATCCCCCAGAACTTCAGGAGAAGCCAATTGATACAACATTAACCCTCACAGTGGAAGAGAAGGAGAGCTGGGTTCAAATAGCACATCATGGCAGAAACCATATTAAAATCGTATCTTGCTTCACATATACACGGCATGAAAGCTACATCATCCTGCTGGCTCTTTCTCTCCCCGGGGGGGGAATGAAAAGTTTCTAAATATTTTTCATCAGGATGATGTCTTGTTCATTTGGCTGACAGATGTGTTCAGAACCACTCCAGGCCAGTGCATTGTATAGATTACAGAAGAAAGTCTGAACCTTCCATCTGTGGTGTTTTGAGACGGGCAGTAACCCAATCAAAATAATGTCGATTAGAAATTGACAGTGATATCAGCAGTGAAAGTCGGTCGATGAGGGTGTGGTGGGACCACCGTAATGTGGAAGAACAATGGAGGTCTCGGCATGGGGGACCGCTGTGAGGGGGGGGGGAGAACAAAGGAGAAGCCGGCGGGGGCATTTCCAACTTTATAAGCGCCGTTTATGTCCCGACTATTTGCATAACTTGGGTATGTAATGAAGCAGAGATGTTCACTGTGCCTTGTCACATGTGAAAATGAAGTATGCATTTCCATTCCATCCAAGTTACCTTTGAATAAGAGATGCAAAAAGCTGGTGTAACAGAGGGTCAGACAGCAATTCTGGAGAAAAGTCTTACTTCTGCTCAGTCTGCCTTACTGATCGGTCTGCTACCTGATCTCCCGGTTGCTCAGCACTTTAACTTCCCCTCCCATTCTCAATCTGACCTTTTCGTCCTGGGCCTCCTCCATTGTCAGAGAGAGGCCCAGCGCAAATTGGAGGAACAGCACCTCATATTTTGCTTAGGTAACTTACACCCTAGCGGTATTAACATTGACTTCTCTAACTTAAAATAGCCTTTGCTTTCCCTCTCTCTCCATCCCCTCCCCCTTCCCAGTTCTCACACCAGTCTTACTGTCTCCAACTACATTCTATCTCTGTCCCACCCACTCCCCTGACATCAGTCTGAAGAAGGGTCTCAACCCGAAATGCCACCCATTCCTTCTCTCCAGAGATGCTGCCTGTCCCGCTGAATTACTCCAGCTTTTTGTGTCTTACTTTTGATAAATATTGATTCCAGAGAGATATATCCCATTTTATCAATCATTTAATAAAATAATTGCTTTAACTCTTCCGATTTAGGTGGTCCATTCATCTTGGGTTTGTTTCATTGTACATGTTTAAAGAACAAATGTAACCTACAGTGTATCAGGGGAACCAGATTATTATGTGAGAGTGTGTTTCTAATGAGGTGTAAAGACTTGCCTGGAAGATTCAAAGCAATTTCCCATGGAATTGGTATGACAGGTATGTGGCACAGTCCAGGAAATATCACTCAAAAGCTAAATTATATCTGGAAATTATGTCCCATTACCCTTTTACAAGCCTAATAAAGAAATATAACTTGTTCATTCACAATCTTTCTGTTGCAATGAAAGCCAATTTACAAACATGATTCATGCAATGTGCTGAAAAATCTGTTCTTTAATCACCAGCTTGCTACACCATCCTGCAGAACACTGAACAACAACACCAAATAATTCTCTTATTAACCCTCCACCAGTTGTGACAACATTCTGCAGTATGATTTTATTTCCTTTCATAACTTCACAATTTAAAAATCATCAAAATATCCCTGAAGATACAAGAGCGATAATTGATTACTAAATTTCTACCCAGAGTAATGTTCATAGAAACGTAACAGACTGCAGATGTTGGAATTCTGAGCAAACAAAAAAAGGCTGGAGGAATTCAGCAGGTCAGGCAGCATCTGTAGATGGAATGGACAGCCCAAAGTAAGGTCTCAACCCAAAACGCCTACCATTCCCTCCACAGATCTTGCCTGACATACCTTTTGGGGTTTTTTGGCTCAGAATAATGTCTAGTTTAAGAAAATATCTCATTCTTTTGAGCCCAATTAAATATTATTCATTAAAAGTTTGATTTCACTCATTTGTTGACAACTCTTTTAATGTGCTTTGCAAGACTCTTGAAAATGTAAATGTGTCTGGTTCCACATCCCGAGACCACCTCTGTCTAGGAACTATTTCATATCATATTAAATGTTCTTACATAACCATTTCAGTAGTTTGTCAGGCGGAGTACTTTTAACATCATAATTTATCAGAACATTTGTATGAATGACTGGCAATCTTATGTGAAACACCTCTTACTGGATAAAAGTGCCCGACACATTGATGAGTGGACTGTAGCTTATAGCTAACATGCATAAAATGATAACTCACCTTATCACTATGTTGACTAGGTTGTGATATTAGCTTTCAAAGAGTTAAGGATAAGGGCAGGGCTGGTCCACAAGTTAAATTTCTCAATTGGAGCAAAGCCAAATTTGATGGTATTAGTCAGAAACTTACAAAGACTGATTGGAGTAGATTGTTTGCGGGCTAAGGCGTGTCTGGACAACAGGATGCTTTTGAAAGTGTAATAGTGAACCTTCCAGGTATGCATGTTCCTGTTGGAGTGAAGGATGATGAACAGTAGACAGAAGAAACTGCAGATGCTGGAATCCAGAGGAAAATGCTGGAGTAACTCTGCATTAATAACTCAGATTTAACAGTTTGAAATTTCAATCGATCATACCAAGTAAAATTCTGTGCTCTTCTGATAACGCAGTGGGATACTGGACAGGCTTGTGATACAAATAAAGCAGTACCGATGAAACAAATTATACAGGATTATTAGATTATAGCAGGACATTTAAAAGGAAATTTACTACTTCAATGATCCTGGCACACACCAAGACTGTCTATTGGTGAGCAAAATTCATGAGTAAAACATCATGAGCTGATGCGCACAATTTCTTAACGTGCTTTATGCTAGGAGTACCAAAACAGGTAATCTTCTTCCAGATATCCAGAGACAGGACATGGGTTTTATTAATGACACAATTCTGGGAATGCTTCCACCGTTCTGCAGTGTGTGATCTGGTTGTTGGTGTCCAAAATATCACTTATTTTCCGTGGTAGTGAAAGCTAGAAAGCCTCTGTATCATATGGGCTCACAGGTCTGCAGAAGGAATTCTTCCGAGTTTGAGGAGAGATTTATTTGGCAAGAGTGTTAAACGTGGTGTGAAAGAGCAAAACAGAGCCTGCAATGCCAATCAATTCAAATGATGCCCTTGTTTCTATTTTGCCCTGGAAAGCACTTCAGTCAGATGATTCTATTAAATGATATTTACAATGAGTCAGACATTTTGCAACGACTGTTTGCAAAGGAAATCTATCTCCAAGACACGGCCATATTATGATATGGACATAAAAATTCATGCCCCATGGTTCCTTTGGCAAGGTTATCAAAAGCAACACATAAAAATAGGAAAACACTTCCATTTATAGACCCCCTTTCATGACCTAAACGCTTTAGAAGTATCAAAGTGCTTTGAAGTTGTGGGAAACCCAGTAGCCAGTTTAGACAAACAGAGCCAGGCAGACTCTGTGGTTTGTGTTGGATTTGCAGATATCTCTGGCGGTGTCTGTCACAGTGGCAACACTGACGTAACTGTCTCTCAATTAAGGAAGTAAAAAACAAACACCAGGTTTTCCAACTGTGAAGAAGGGTCTTGACCCGAAATGTCACCTGTTCCTTTCCTCCAGAGATGCTGCCGGACCCGCTGAGTTACTCCAGCATTTTGTGTCTCTCTTCAGTGTAAACCAGCATCTGCAGTTACTTCCGACACACCAGGTTTTTCCATAGCTAATAAAAACATGTTAGAGGCCCACCAGTCTATCACTAAACATCAGAACGATGAGGAGAACCTATCTAAAATGTAATCACCGTGTTTTATTTTGTAATTGATAACTGACCTACGGCGTTTCATTTCAGAAAAATAGCAATTAGATTTATAATATTGTTTAATTTCGGCTCATAATTTTCAGTCTGTGACCCGTACCAGAAATCGCAGCTTGAAGGACTTTGCATGAGAAGAAATTTGCGAGTAATTTGGCTCTCTGACTCATCGATAGAAATGTCAACATAGATAGGGTCAACACAGAGTCTTTGCCCAGAGGAGGGGAATCGAGAACCAGAGAACAGATTTAAGGTGAGGGGGAAAGATTTAATAGGGACCTGTGGGATAACCTTTTTACACAAAGGGTGGTGGGTGTGTGGAACAAGCTGCAGGAGGAGGTGGTTGAGGTAGTTTCTATCACAATGTTTAAGAAGCATTTAGACAGGTACAAGGTTAGGCTAGGTTTAGAGGCACATGGGCCAAACATGGGCAAGTGTGACTAGTGGAGGTTGGTGTTGTCAAGTGGGGCTGAAGAGCCTGTTTCCACACTGTATGACTCTATGACTATAACTCTATGACATGGTTGGGGTTACCAATGGTATCTAATCCCTGAAGGTACCCAGACAGCTTGGATTGGTGGAGAAAATGAAATGAACTGCACATTGGAAGACTGCAGATTGCAGACTGGAAATTTAAGATATAAACAGAATCCTGGAAACACACATCAGGTCAGACAGATTTTTTTTCTGGAAGGAGAAACAGTGTTAACGTATCAGGATGAAACCATTTCTCAGATTAGCAGACCAGTGTGTTATTTTGAAATCCCAAATTCATATATTACCTTGAGACAGGAGAGATTGTTGTTGCTGGGATTTTCTGCAGCAAACAATCTGCTGATGGATCTCAGCAGTTGAGCAGCATCTGTGGGTGGATAGGACCCACTGGGTGTTGATGCAGTGTTTCAACCAAAGGCCTTGACCATTCCTTTCCATTTATAGACCATTCACAGATGCTGCTCAATCTGCTGTGTTTCTCTGGCAGATCATTTGTTGCCGAGATTGGGAAAGTGAAAGTTAACAGTCCTAAAGGTCCTGTGTGCATTAATATTTGGAAGTGTTAATGCACCCAGCTTTCTCTTATTTTGCAAATAATCAACAATCTCTCTCAGGAAACCATAGAATGGTTTTAGAATAGAATAGGTGAGGGGACATCTATTTGGTAACCCATCAGAAAATAATAACTCTCTGCATTTCTGCACCTCCCCAGTAATGTTAATATTGTCTTCAAGATGACAGAACCAGCCCATCCCTTAGACCTGGTGTCAAAGTTTAATAGATTTTAGTTGTAACAAGTGTCAGAAAAGAGTCAAAGTTGTCATGCAACACAGACTTCAGATTCACACATGTACAGTAATTGCACAAATTGAGCAGCCTTTGAATAATAATAAAAAATAGCAAATTGCAGTTTGTAATTCATTAGTTTTATTAATCAAATAGAGCAGTTGCCCTTTGTTACAGAATTCTACAAACAGAGACCTTAAGATGATGCACTATGCTATTCTTTAATATTTCCTTGATTTATGGTTAGTATATCTTTTTTTTTTCTATTTTCTCATTATGCAAATATTGTTATCAAAAAGCAAGGCTAGCCTTCTATATTCAAACTATCTGTGTAATGTCTTAATAGCAAATTACAGGCATTAAATTGGCCTTCAGCAATGATGTAGTACAGGTGATTATAGCCTGCCCGCTCCTTTCAGGCCTTGAATAATTTATCTTTCCATTGTAGTTGTTGGAAAGTTACACTTGGTCTGATCAAATGTTCCTCTGCTCCTAATGAGAGACTCAAGAGCATTGAAAGGGGAGAATCTGACCCTGATTCTTCTCTACATCTGTGCTTCTGTTCAGACAAACAGAGACCATCACCATTCCCACCATCAACACTATCTATACTTCACATTGCCTCGGAAAATCAGCCAAAATGATCAAGAATTGTTCCACCCCAGTCATTCCTTCTTTATTCCAGCTCTCGTCTGGATATTCTGAGGCTGTGGCTCCTGGTTCTAAACTCTCCCATTACTGGGAGCATTCTTTCCATGTCCACTCTATCTAGACTTTCATTATCTAGTAGGTTTCAATGAGATCCCCCCTCATCCTAAACTCCAGCGAATACAGGCCCAGAGACTTCCAACGCTCCTCATTCTTAACCCAATCCTCCCCGGGATCATTTTCAGAAACCTCCTCTGGATCCTCTCCAGAACCCAGCACATCCTCAGATATGGGGCCCAAACTCAGATATGCGGCCCAAAACTGCTCACAATATTCTAAATATTCCAATATACCAGTTGGCCTCTGACTTACTGAGTTAGCACTTAGTGACTTAGTGAGTAAGCGAGTGGGTGAGGCTGCTCCTTGCTCCTAGCTCTGTTCGGCTCAATGCAGCCCCTGATTGCCGTGCAGGAAAGAACTGCAGATGCTGGTTTAAATTGAAGATAGACACAAAATGCTGGAGTAACTCTGCAGGACAGGCAGCATCTCTGGAGAAGGAATGGGTGTCGTTTCGGGCCAAGACCCTTCTTCAGACTGATTGCTGTGGTGGGTGGTGAGGCAGGGGTGATGGAAGGGTGGGAAGAGGAGGCACATGGAAATGCCCCATTCCTACCTGGAAGATGATGCTTGCAGCCCCGCAAATCCAATGCCGCCCATCCCACCGGTTCTCCAAATGCACCCTTTGTATGGACAAAGCCTCCATAAGTTGGTGTTCGTAACCTGGGGTGAATATATTCAGTGGAAGCTGTGAAGCTCCTAAGGTCTACACCAAATGTAATCAGTTGTTAGTTTCCAGCCTTTGGTTGCAAGGCATGGCTATGTTCAGAGTCAAAACCTTGACAAGGATGGCATGTGATGATTTGATTAGTACGGGTGTCAGGGGTTATGGAGCGCGTGAAATGTAGACCAGCCACGATTGAATGGTGGAGTAGGCTTGATGGGCCCAATGGCTTAATTCTGCTCTTATGACTTATGAATGAATGGATTCAAAAATTGAGCAGCAAATGTGAATTTCAACCAAAGTGGCTTTTAGTGGGTATGCTTTCTGATGTGAAATTGTAAATTAGGGGCCAGCACAAGGAAAGGAAGTTGTTTACAGCTCTTGCCCTTGGTTATGTATAATTAGAGCAGATGTCTTTTCCAGACCACCCCCCACCCCCATCTCCTCTCCCCAGAGCACAGGCACAAGTGTCTGCACTGAAGTGCAATAGCAGATGGCTAGGTGGCGTCACCATTAAAGTACCTGCAGGGATATACTGATAATGCTGAGCCTCTTAAGGTTTATTATGCTTCAACAGGTAGTTTTATATGCTGTACATACTGCTACAGCCAGGCACATCAGATGGCCTAATGGGATCAAATGAAAACTTTAATGACTTCCTTCCTTCCTACAGGCTCACATTTTCCCCAGTGCCACCAGATCTCCGTAATTACACCTCATTTCCTCATAATTGTAAAATTCTGCTGATGCAGTTATTGATAGCAGGAATGCATTTATATTCGCTAATTGTTTCGAGTATATTTAACAGAAGCTTCAAATCACCCTCGTGGTTATTAATATGCCCCTTTGACGAAGGCCAGAAACGACTGTAAAACACTGACCTGGAGGGATGCACTGAAGCAGAGCCACTGCACAAAGTGCTTGTTTTCATATTTTCTATTCTCTAGACATTTGTAATGGGCCTCATTTTGTGAATCAAGGAAAAACAGAAAGTGCTGGAATCAACAGCTGGCCATCAACAGCATTCAACACTGCCCCCAAAAACAGCTGAGCTGCAAGTAATTTTGTGAATTTCTAGGTGGATTTTTTTGTTCTGAGCTCATTAGTGAGCAGCTGCTTCAACATGACAAATTACACCAGCTACAAATCCTACTCTCTAAAGCTCTACTCTCTCGAACCTTTTCATTTCCTTCCTTTCCCCACTGTTACACTGCAAACTTAAAACCTTCCTTTTCAACTATGCTCAGGGACACGTCATATTTACTCTTTTTTCTTCCCCTTGGTGTCTTTCCTTTTCTTGTGAAGTTTATTTTAGAATATGTATACTTTTACACCAGAGACTTCATTATTAAGTGTAGATTTATTACTCGTGTTATAGTGGACATAATAATATTGGGGTCGGGATGAAGGACTTTACATCCAGGATGTCCTCCTTCTCTATAACACTGCCCGCAGCCAATAACATTAGGAAATCCATTTTCATAGGGGCAGACAACTTAATCCTATTTCTTTATTCAATATTATATCCCAATGGAACTTTGGAACTCCAGCGACTTGGAAGAGATGTCCATGGCCTTGTTTTCTCAATGATACTCAGAATACCACAATCCACTGATAATGTGAACCCTAGTTAAAATAAACGGTTCAATTGATTTAAGCATCATATGCTTCCTTTGTAACCCATTAAGGCAAAAGCATCAATTGTCTCATGTAGACATTTTTCCACAGTGACTTGTGCTAAATATATGATACCAAGCAGAACTTGTACATTAAAAGTCAGAGCAGGAGTAGGTCTTACCATTGTTCGTGCTGCCATTCATCTGCCATTCAATAAGATCGTGGCTGTAGAGTGTGGTGAATTGTGTTTCAGAAACAGTGTCAAAATGCAATCAATATTAAATTGTTCATCTCGCTGCTGTGACCTAGAATAAATCACTAAAACCAGCCATCTCCCCAGCTGTGTAAAACACAGCCCCAAGATTGTTTTAAGAGAGTAAATCATTCAGGTGACTTCATTCCACATCCACCAGATAATTTTGAACATCCCAACCACATCCCCGACTATATTCTTCTGCAGTACTGATTTATACTTGAATGCCTAGAAACAGACTGCTGGAAGATCTCAGCAGCTCAAGGACGATCTGTGGAGGCAAAAGGTGTAAGTGGATTTTGCAGGCTGCAAGCCTGCAGCAGAGCTGAGAGGGAAGAGGAAAGTTTGCCAGTACTGAGGGTGGAGGGAAGAAGGGGGCGAGGCTACTGGTGATAGATGGGAACCAAGTGATGGGAGAGTCAATAGGAAAGATAAACAAGAAGAGAAAATAACTAGATGGACGTGTGTGAGAGTGTGTGCGTGAGTGTGTATGTGGGATGAAAACACTGGGGATGCAGGTTTCCTCAAATAGGAACATTCATTGTTCATTTCGTTGGGCTGGTGTGGAGCATGAAGGAGAAGCTCAAGATGGCCTTTGTGGAAACAATGCAGGTGCTCCACAAAATGGTCATCTCGTCTACACTTGGTTTCTCCATTGTAGAGGAAGCCACATCATCAGCATCAAATGACCTACTCCTACTTACATAGAAAACATAGAAACATAGAAATTAGGTGCAGGAGTAGGCCTTTCGGCCCTTCGAGCCTGCACCGCCATTCAATATGATCATGGCTGATCATCCAACTCAGTATCCCGTACCTGCCTTCTCTCCATACCCCCTGATCCCCTTAGCCACAAGGGCCACATCTAACTCCCTCTTAAATATAGCCAATGAACTGGCCTCAACTACCCTCTGTGGCAGAGAGTTCCAGAGATTCACCACTCTCTGCGTGAAAAAAAGTTCTTCTCATCTCGGTTTTAAAGGATTTCCCCTTTATCCTTAAGCTGTGACCCCTTGTCCTGGACTTCCCTAACATCGGGAACAATCTTCCTGCATCTAGCCTGTCCAACCCCTTAAGAATTTTGTAAGTTTCTATAAGATCCCCTCCAATCTTCTAAATTCTAGAGAGTATAAACCAAGTCTATCCAGTCTTTCTTCATAAGACAGTCCTGACATCCCAGGAATCAGTCTGGTGAACCGTCTCTGCACTCCCTCTATGGCAATAATGTCCTTCCTCAGATTTGGAGACCAAAACTGTACGCAATACTCCAGGTGTGGTCTCACCAAGACCCTGTACAACTGCAGTAGAACCTCTCTGCTCCTATACTCAAATCCTTTTGCAATGAAAGCTAACATACCATTCGCTTTCTTTACTGCCTGCTGCACCTGCATGCCTACCTTCAATGACTGGTGTACCATGACACCCAGGTCTCGCTGCATCTCCCCCTTTCCCAATCGGCCACCATTTAGATAATAGTCTGCTTTCCTGTTTTTGGCACCAAAATGGATAACCTCACATTTATCCACATTATACTGCATCTGCCAAACATTTGCCCACTCACCCAGCCTATCCAAGTCACCCTGCAGTCTCCTAGCATCCTCCTCACAGCTAACACTGCCCCCCAGCTTAGTGTCATCCGCAAACATGGAGATATTGCCTTCAATTCCCTCATCCAGATCATTAATATATATTGTAAATAGCTGGGGTCCCAGTACTGAGCCTTGGGGTACCCCACTACTTCTTTTATGGTGCTCCAAAGGCAACTTCTTGTGCAAAGCAGGTGATAGATGGAACCAGATTTGGCATGTAGCCTTCTTGCAATAAACACTGACCTGTTGTTGTGTTCCAAATTACAAGGTGTTGCATTCTGGAATATCAAACCAAGGCAGGACCTTCACAATGAATGGCAGGGCTCTGGTAGAGCAGAGGGATCTAGGAGTGCAGCCACATTGTTCCCTGAAAGTGACATCACAGGTAGATGGTCCCGTCTGAAGAAGGGTCTCGACCCAATACGTCACCCATTCCTTCTCTCCAGAGATGCTGTCTGTCCCGCTGAGTTACGCCAGCTTTTTTTGTGTCTATTACAGGTAGATCGGATGCTCAAGTAGGTTTTTGGTTCAGTAGCCATCAGTCAGGGTATCGAGTACAGAAGTTGGGATGTTATGTTACAATTGTACAAGATGTTGGTGAGGCCACATTTGGAGAATTGTTTTTGGTTATGGTCACCTTGCTACAAGAAATATCTCATTAAGCTGCAAAGAGTGCAGAGGAGATTTACGTTGATGTTGCCAGGACGCAGTGGCGTAGCATGGGGGCGCCAGAGGGGCGGTTGCCCCGGGCGCTAAATTTTTAGGGGCGCAAAAAAATTGTTGGATAAAAAAAAATTATAAAATGGCAAAAAATTTTGTTCTAAAGGCACACTGCACCTCTTTGGCAGCCTTCCCCTGAATTATTGTAATAAAATGTAAAATTATTTGCCATTTTATAATTTTTTTTTATCCAACAATTTTAACCAACCAGCGATCTCCACACACAACCTTGGAACAATTTACACTTATACCAAGCCAATTAGCCTACTGCCTACAAATCAGTAGGCAGTACCCTTCTTATTCGCCCTCTGCGCCGAGGCCGCTGCCGCTGTCCCAGCCGCCACTGTCGTCCACTGGGCCCGCGGTCGGGTCGAGTGGCCGCTGCCGCCGGAACGTGCCCCAGCTCCGAGTTCTGGTCGCCGCTACAGCTGGTCCAGTTCCGATGCCATGTGGCCGCTGCCGCTGCCCCCGCTCCGAGGCCAGGCCGCCACTGTCGCTGTCCTCGATCCGAGGCCAGGTCGCCGCTGCCGCTGCCACCATCCCAGCCGCTGCCGCCGCCGTCCCAGCTCCAATGCCGGGCGGCCGCTGCTGCTGTTCCAGCTCCGATGCCAGGCCACCGCTGCCGCTGTCCCAGCTCCAATGCCAGGCCTCCGCTGCCGCCGTCCCAGCTCCAATGCCAGTCCGCCGCTGCCGCTGTCCCAGCCGCCGCTGCCGCTGCCCCAGCTCCGAGTTCTGGTCGCCGCTACCGCTGCTCCAGCTCCGATGCCATGTGGCCGCTGGCCGCTGCCCCCCCGCTCCGAGGCCAGGCCGCCACTGTCGCTGTCCTCGATCCGAGGCCAGGCCGCCGCTGCCGCTGCCCCAGCTCCGAGGCCGTCAGCTCCGCCATTAGGCCTCGGCGCAGGCGGAGACGGGGGATACGACAAAAGAAGTCGCATCCCCCGAAGGAAGAGACCAAAAACATGTTCCCCCCCCCCCACATACACAACATAATAAACCAAAAATCAACTAAACAGGACAAAAGAACAACACAAAAAAAGGAAAAAAAAAACAGACAGACTGCAGGCGAGCCGCAGCTGCTAAGGCAGCGCCGCCATCTTTTTGTTAGGTTGAGAAAATAAATACAAAACTTGGATTTATAACAGCTCATGGGCCATTGCTAGCCGCTAATGAGAAGGCGCAATATTTTAAACTGCCCCGGGCGCTCAAAACCCACCCTACGCCACTGCCAGGACGTGAGAACCTGAGCTATAGGTAGAGGTTGAGCAGGCTCAGACTTTATTCCTTGGAATGCAGGAGGCAAAGGGATGATTTTGGGAAGTGTATAAAATCATGATGGGAATAGTTAGGGTGAATACATACTCTTTGACCACATTAGGGGAATCAAGAACCAGATGACTTAGGTTTAAGGTGATAGAGGAAAGATTTAATAAGAACCTGAGAGGCAACTTTTTCACACAGAAGGTGGCGAGTATATGGAACGAGCTGCAAGAGGAGGTAGTATAAGGCATGAGGCAGGTACTATAACAAATTTAAAAGACATTCGGACAGGTACATGGATGGGAAGGGTTTGGTGGAACTAGTGTAGATGGGCATCTTGGTCGGCATGAGCACAAGTTCACTAGTTCACTAGTTATAGGAGCGGAATTTGGCCATTCAGCCCATTGAGTCTATTCCGCCATGCAATCATGGCTGATCTCTGCCTCCTAATCCCATTTTCCTGCCTTCTCCCCACATCCCTTGACAACTGTTCTAATCACGAATGTGTCTATCTCTGCCTTACAAAAGTATCCACTGACTCCACAGCCTCCACAGCCCTCAGTGGGAATGTGTTCCACAGATGAACAGCCCTCTGATTAAAGAAGTTCCTCCTCACCTCCTTTCTGAAAAAGTGCTCTTTAATTCTGAGGCTATGCCCTCTGGTCCTAGACACTCCCACCAGTGGAAACATCCTTTCCACATCCACTCTATCTATGCCTTTCATTATTCTGTAAGTTTCAATCAGGTCCCCCCTCAACCTTCTAAACTCCAGCGAGTACAGGCTCAGTGCTGTCAATATGCTAACCCACTCAATCAATGAAAAACTTGCTGATATCGTAAAGAGAAGATTTGCATTACATTGGGAATCAGCATATAATGTTCGTTTTAATATTGACAAGGTTTTGTTTTAGTTGTTTTTTTCTGGAGAAACAGAAGGATAACATCTGAGCAACAAAATGGTTAAAAATGCCATTATTCCAAGTAGAAAAATCCAAACAGAAAATGCAATTGATGCACACGACTACTTGTAGATGTAAATGGGAAGTGGAGTTAATATTCCGGGTCAATGACCTGGAACGGGAATCAGAACGGGAAGAGGTGAGAAATGAAATATGTTTTAAGTTCCAGAGAAAGTGGGGGAAGGGCAGAGAGACAAAATAGGAGATTGTCAGTATTTTTTATATTTTGTATGGATACAAGAAGATATAAATGAGATATACGACATGGAAAAATACACAGTGCAATAGTCGAAAATAATGAAGAATAAATAAAATCCTACTTATTATTGTAGCAGATTAACAACCTAGAGATTCTCAATAAGAACTATCTGAGCTTTTTTCATTATTAAACTTTGCCATGGGTTTGGCTGAAATCCAATTTCATATATTCATAGAGTTAGTCAACACAGAAACAGGCACTTTGACCCATCTAGTCCATGCTGCCCAAGTTGACATACTGGTCTGGTTCAATTTGCCTGCACTTGGCCCACATCTCTCTAACTCTTCCTTTGCATATATTTGTCCAAAGGTCTTTCAAAAGTCATAATTATATCCAGTTCTATGGATTCCTCTGGGGAACCTCACATTCTAGAATCTCACATTCTAGATTTGGACTATTCTCTGAGAGAAAAAGTTGCCCCTGAATTCCCACTTAAATCTCTCCTCCCCTGCCTCCAATTTTAGAACCCACTACTTTGGGACTGGAATGCGAGTGTTCACTTTATCCTTTCCCATCATGATCTTGCACACCTCTATCAAGTTCACCCTTCAGCCTTCTACGCTTTAAAAAGCAAAATCCCAGCCTATCCAACCTCTCCCTATAACACAAATCCACAAGCTTCAGGTAACATCTTTCATGAATACAGTGCCTTGGCTAACTTTGTTTGTGCAGAAGTGAAGATCAGCTGCGGCCATGGGAAAGATCCTGGAGTCAAAGTGACCTCGATCTCCATGAGACAGTCATGTGAGGCATGTCTTCTTGAAGAACACCATATGTTTTGGCCATGACAGCCGTGGAAAAAAATAAAATCTGCAAATATATTACTCTTCAGAGAGGGCTGGGTAAGATGTGATGTCTCTGAAGAAGTTATAGCTGCCTGAGATGAGTGAAGAGAGGAACAGTTATTTTTTTAAGTGCAACAAAAGGTTAGGATCTTGATTGTACAGGCAATGGTGGTAGTGGAATCAGACATAGAACATAGAGCAGTACAACACACCAACAGGCCCTTCAGCCCACAATGTCTATGCTGACCATGGTGCCAAGTTAAACAAAACACCTCTTCCTGCTCTTAATCCATATCATCCCTCCATACCCTGCCTACCTATGTCCAGATACAGAAGCAGTTTAAATGCCACTATCATGTTTGAATCCAACACCACACCTGAGAGCACTCTTCTGCCAGCCACCTGGGGGAGAAGGCAGGAAAATGTGGTTGAGAGGGAAAGATAGATCAGCCATGATTGAATGGCGGAATAGCCTCAATGGGCTGAATGGCCTTGTTCTGCTTCTTTGACATGAACTTATGAACCTTACTTCTGCCATCCCATTCACACTGCATGTTTGATGATCGCATATCGTTAGGTCAACGGGACTGGGCAATTATGCTTTTAGTGCAAATGGGATATGAGAAAGAGGAGATGCAGGGAATTAGGAAAGAAAAAGAAAGAGAAAGGGAAAGAAGTCACTCAGATAGTGGATACATATATTGTTATTGTGCCTGAGGAGAATAAAACTGGTATACATTGTTTAGTATTTTATTATTTTTCATTTTTGAGGGAATGATCTATCTGGATTGCTCCATGCCATGCCTTGACCATTACTCTTTCATCCACTGCCATGCTAATTCTAAAGAGAGGCAAAAATCTAACAATTATTTTACATTTTTAATAGCACAGATAAAAAGTAGCTTTAGTTATCATAAAGGATCAGATTAAGCAGGAAGGAAATTATTTTCATATTTGCTTACTCCATTGTGGATCAGAAACTGAGGATTGAAGTCCATTCTAAGAAATTAGTTCATAATCTAACCTGTCATACTGTCAGTTTGCATCACAGCTTGGTTTGGGAACAGCTCTGCCCAGAACCGCAAGAAATTGCAGAGTTGTAAATGTAGCCCAGTCCTTGAGGGAGACCAGACTCCCCACCATTGACACCATCTACATTTCGCGATGATTCGGAAAGCAACCAACGATGTCCCACCTCAATCATTCCTTCTTCTCCCTGCTCCCGCCAGGCAAATGGCACAGAAGCTTGAAAGTGCACACCACCAGACTCAGGGACAGGTTCTTCCCCAATGTTATCAGGCTCCTGAATGGTTCTTCCAAAACCTCTACCCCATTGCAGCCATTAGAGTTTGTCTATGGAACTAATGCACTGCAATGCTGAGAACTATATTCTGCACTCCAATCTGCAAAACAAAGGTTTTTTACTGTACCTCGATACATGTGACAATAATAAACCTAAATTTAAACAATGTGAAAGAGGTGTTGCATTGATTGGAATTGTGCTTCTCTGGGTAAGATTGCATTTTGAGGTCAGAAGGATTTATCCTGCACGATTCACAGACCAACTAAATCAGCCAGCACTCCACACGCAACCACTATCACCAAAATAGATTTAGCATTTCGTTCATTGCTGCTATGGATTTTTATTTCCTGTGAAACAATGGCTGCAATTTGTTCAAAAACACGACAGCAACACTGAAACAACGCAGCTCTGGAAACATTTTTTAAAAAGTTTCCTTTACTCTGGGATTTTGCAGAAATGCCAAAAAAAGAACTAAACTGTAAAAGTAAAATTTCCCATTCACCCATATTATATGAGTCTTCGGTGGAATGTTTAAGGCTATTTGTTGATAATTAAAACAGCTATAGTTGTCTTAACATGTGGAGGGCTTCATTGCTTCGGTGGAAGGCATTTCACAGGAATGATAACTTCCAGATGTTGCTCGATGTCTGTTTAGTTCAGTTCTCATAGTTGTTGCCATTCCTCTCTGTTTGTGGTCTGGACCTTCTTAATAAATGAGTGTTATTAAAACAGCAAAGGAGAATTTCTTCCTGGCCTGATGCCAATGTAACTGATCTGCAATATTTATCATTAGCAGTGAAAGTGATGTGATTTTACAGAATGTGCAGTCTGTGAGGAGGAGGTCAGCTTTGATTCCTGTTTTTATTTAAAATTTCTCATGAAGCGTATGCACACACATAGAGCAGTACTGGCCAACTCTTGGCATGGTAATCAAATGACGTTTAAAGTCAACGCAGTTCATTCGCTGCCAAAGTAAACATGAGGCCATTTCGGGATTTCACATCTTACATTTTGGTGAAATAAAGGGGTTGAAACTCAGGCAATTGAGGTTCAAGATCACTCACAACCTTGGGACCACATCTGACCCTGAGATGAGCATCTGATCAATAACCGTGTCCTTCCCAGATCAACAATTCCACCTCGATCATGTCATCCAACCCCACCTTGCCTCAGCTAAACTGTTGCTGAACCTAATCTCACTTTTGTTATCTCTAGATTTGGTTCTAAGGTTCAATGGGGTTATTCCTATACACTGCTGGTTGCCTTTTACTCCCCATAAATTGAATTATATGAAATTCTACTGTTGGGGTCCTAGTTTACACCAAGTCTAATTTACAGCTCATTCAACTAAAGGAATGAATTCAATCATCTGAAGAAGGGACGATTTTTCCAGAGATGCTGCCTGTCCTGCTGAGTTACTCCAGCGTTTTGTGTCTCTCTGTTGTAAACCAGCATCTGCAGTTACTTCCTACACATACAAACCTACGCCACATTTTTAAACATCTTGGCCAAATAGATACATCTTCAAATCCCACTATGACCTTGATGACCTTACCCTTCCTTATTTCATAATCGTCTCCCCAGCCTTGGAACTTTGTGACATATCTGGCCTTGTGGACATATCCAAATTGTTCAATCACAATTATGCCATCAGAAGATGCTAGGGCTAAATCTGGATTCCTTTTTCTTCCTTTAATGAGGGTCTTCATTTCTATTTCTAAAAACTATTTTATAGTTAGATGTCAAATTTCACTTCATAGCACTCCTATGAGACAGTTGAATATGGGTTGCTGCATTAAAGGCTCTATGAAAATATAAACTGGTTATTTTATTAATATGTTAGTTGCTCGTTGGTGAACCTCGGTTGTATGGAATGATGACATTTCATCTGTGAGCATGGTCTTGCCTTAATAAAATGATAAAGCACGCCATAAAAAACAAGATAAATATCAGAAATGCTGTCCACAACTAAATTAATCATATATTCATAATTCTGTATTTTGAATTACCCACCAAATCAGCATGACCCTTAACTCCCTGTCAAAGAAGAAATATTTCTATCCCATCTTTGAATATCTTTGCAAAGTCACCAAGTATTTCAAGCAGGAACTTCCAAAGGTTATAATTCTCCAAATGAAGACATTTCTCTTTGTCAAATGATGCATTACAGTCTGGGCCTGGGACCTGACTCACTGACATCTGCCTACCACTTTGCCAGGCTTGTTCCCACCTCCACCTCTTTTCCAGCTTTATACTCTGACTGCAGTGTGAAACTTAGAAACATAGAAAATATGTGCAGGAGTAGGCCATTCGATCTTCGAGCCTGCACCGCCATTCAATATGATCATGGCTGATCATCCAACTCAGTATCTCGTACCTGCCTTCTCTCCATACCCCCTGATCCCTTTAGCCACAAGGGTCACATCTAACTCCCTCTTAAGTATAGCCAATGAACTGGCCTCAACTACCCTCTATGGCAGAGAGTTCCAGAGATTCAGAGAAGGCTCCCAACCCAACACATTGCCTCTCCATGTCCTTCGGAGATGCTGCCTGGCCCATTAAGTTTCATCAGCACTTTGGGTCCTATACATCACAGTTCTAAGTGGCTGATTTGATCCTGAGACAAAATGGTACAATTCTTCACATGCCTATAATATTTATATGACCAAAAATCCTAGTAGCAGAAATAGAATCAGAATTAGCAAAGAAAAGATACATTGTTTTAGATTAGATTAGATTCCTTTATTTATTTATTTGTCATTCAGACCATTCGGTCTAAACGAAATTCCGTTACCTGCAGTCATACATATAATAATAAACAACAAAACACACAATAAACACAAATTAACATCCACCACAGTGAGTTCACCAGGCACCTCCTCACTGTGATGGAGGCATAAGTCTTAAAGTCACTGTCTCTTCCCCTCCTTATTCTCCCTCTGCGCTGAGCCGATCCAGACCTCCGATGTTATTACCCCACCGGGCGATGGTGATTCAGTCCCGCGGCTCAACCGAGCTCCGCGAACGGGCTAGTTCAAGCTCCGTGGCCCGGGGTGGTCGAAGCTGCCGAAGATGTCGCCCTCCAGTCCAGCGGACGCAGCTGTTGCCGCAGAAGCTCTGTAAAAACAGGCACCAACCTCTAACCTGCGAGCTCACGACGATGTCGTCCACTGGCCCGCGGCCGAGCCCCGGATTCAGGTTGCCGCCGCCGGAATTTATTCTGAGTCTGTGCCCTTTGGTTCTAGACTCTCCCATTCTTGGAATCATTCGCTCCACGTCCATTCTATCTGGACCTTTTATTATCCGGTAGGTTGATGGGATCCCCTCTCATCCTTCTAAACGTCAGCAAGTACAGGCCCAGAGCCTTCAAACGCTCCTCATACCTTGACCCAAATAATGGCTATTATTTGACTATGTCCTTGACCATGTAAAAATCTCAAGGAAGTCATAACTGATGCTGGCAGAAAACAGTAATTTTCTAACATAAGTTTATTCTATGCCCTTATGTTTAATGGGACAACTTAGTGAATAAAAATACATGGAAGGAAACAGCTTTAAACCTTGGTGTTTCTGCAGACCACGTGCATATCTGTAGTCATGACAACAGGTCGTACTTAAAATCTCCAAACTTTTAGCACCTGACCCATGGATTTAAATGTTCCTAAACATATACAGGTAAGTAGACCTCCATCTTTGGCTGCTTAAATATTGCAGTGACCAAACAAAAATAAAATTAAAAATAATATTTATTTTCCCATAATATTTTTGCAGCGGTTGGCAGAGGTGTTAAATGCAACAAAAAAATGTGGGGGTGTGGAAAAAACCCCAATCCAGCTGTGAAGGGGAAAGGTTATTGATGGCAAATGGCAAGAATGATGTGAATGAAAACAGTCACATAGAAAGCAGAACTGTGCAAAAATACGTTGATATAATGAGAATGTCGTACAGCTGAAGTTAGAGTCTGTATTTCATCATGTTTCAGAACCTTATAGTAATGGATTTAGAGATGGAAAAATAAAGTATTTGTGTGCTTTTCCACATGAAGTAAGAACAGACTTGTTGAGTCATACCTGTATAACTAGAACATTCTGTTTAAAGTTGAATGACGGCATCTTGTGCAGGAATTTGACACGTGAACTCAGATAAGCAACCGTTCCTTCCTAAATGAACGATGCCAAAGCATTTAGGGATATTGTTTTGAATCTAGCCACTTTGCAGGATGAGAACTATTCTTTTTTGCTTCATCTTCTCTAAAGTGTCATAGTCATAGAGTGATACATGGAAACAGGCCCTTCATAGAGTGATACAGTGTGGAAACAGGCCCTTCGTCCAACTCACCCACACCGGCCAACAATGTCCCAACTACACTAGTCACACTTGCCTGTGTTTGGTCCATATCTCTCCAAACCTGTCCTATCCATGTACCTGTCTAATTGTTTCTTAAACGATGGGATAGTCCCAGCCTCAACTACTGCCTCTGGCAGCTTGTTCTATACACCCACCACCCTTTGTGTGAAAACGTTACCCCTCGGATTCTTATTAATTATTTTCCCCTTCACCTTTAACCTATGTGCTCTGGTCCACGATTCCCCTACTCAGGGCAAAAGACTGTGCATCTACCCGACCTATTCCTCTCATGATCGTTTACACTTCTAGAAGATCATCCCTTATCCTCCTGCGATCCATGGAATAGAATGCCGTGTATTCTCATCCAATTCATTGATATAGATGAAAAACAACAATAGGCCCAGCACCGAACCCTGAAGCATCCCATTTGTCACAGGCCGCCAGTCCAAAAAGCCGACCTCTCATCTTCATCTCAGCCTCCTACCTGAAAGCCAATTCTGTATCCAGTTAGCTAATTCTCCCTGGATCCCATGCAATCTAACCTTCCAGAGCTGCCTACTATGCAGAAGCTGATCAAGAGCCTTGTTGAAGTCCATATAGACTATATACATTCCCCTGCCCTCTTCAACCATCTAGTTGGTCACTTCTTCAAAAAAAGGCAATGATTTGGATGAAAATACACAAGGCATGATTAGCAAGTTTGCAGATGACACTAACATAGGTTGCATTCTAGACAGTGGTCATCAAGAATTACTACAGGATGTTGTTCAGTTGGGCTTGTGGGCCAAGGAATGGCAAATGGAGTTTAGGCAATAGACAATAGACAATAAACAATAGGTGCAGGAGTAGGCCATTTGGCCCTTCGAGCCAGCACCGCCATTCAATGTTATCATGGCTGATCATCCCCAATCAGTACCCCGTTCCTGCCTTCTCCCCATATCCCCTGACTCCGCTATCTTTAAGAGCCCTATCTAGCTCTCTTGAAAGTATCCAGAGAACTGGCCTCGACCGCCCTCTGAGGCAGAGAATTCCACAGTCTCACAACTCTCTGTGAGAAAAAGTGTTTCCTTGTCTCCATTCTAAATGGCTTACCCCTTATTCTTAAATTCAGGTAAGTATAAGGGATTGCATTTTGAGAAGTCAAACCTAGGCAAGACCTTCACAGTGAACAGTTGGACCCTGGGGAGTGTTATAGAGCAGGGGAGATCTAGGGGTACAAGTGCATAAATCCCTGAATGTGGTGTCAAAGGGGGAAAGGATGGTGAAGGCGGCTTTCGCACATTGGCCTTCATTATTCAGAGAACTGAATATAGAAATTTGGGACATTATGCTACTGTTGTACAAGTCATTGGTGAGGCTACACTTGGAGTATTGTGTTCAGGTTTTGTCACCCTGCTTAACGAAAGGTGCAGTGAAGATGGAAAGAGTGTCGAGAGGATCTATAAGGATGTTGTCTGGACCTGAGGGCCTGAGCTACAGGTAGAGGTTGGGCAGCCGAGGACTTTATTCTTTGGAATGCAGGAGGCTGACAAATGATATTACAGATGTGTCTAAAACCATGAAGAAAATAGATAGTTTGAATGTATAGGGTCTTTATCCCAGGGAAGGGGAATCAAGAACTAGAGGCCATAGATTTATGTTGAGAGGGGAAAGATTTTATAGGAACTAGAGGGGCAACATTTTGGGTATATGGATGATGGGTATAGGGAACAAGCTGCTTGAGGACGTAGTTAGGCCAATAACAACATTTTAAAGATAATTGGATAAGCACATGAATAGGAGAGGTTTAGAGGAACATAGACATAAAATGCTGGAGTAACTGAGCGGCGGCCCATTCGGAGAAGGAATGGGCTGCCTGTCCTGCTGAGTAACTCCAGCATTTTATGTCTATCTTCGATGTAAACCAGCATCTGCAGTTCCTTCATACACAAAGGTTTAGGGGGATATGGGTCAATTGGCAGTAGCTTGATGGGGCATCCTGATTGCAAGGACAAGTTGAGCTGAAGGGCCGGTTTCCATACTGTATGTACTCTAATTCGTTCCTTGTACATGTTGTACCATAGAGAGAAGAACATGGAAAATCTGCTCCAATATCAGAGCCAAAGATGTACTTAAATTAAATTGATTGCACCTGTAATTGTCCTCGTTCCCCTCAAAAACCTGTTAATTACAATAGAACTGAATGTCAGTGAGACCCAGAACTATTAAATGTTTATGACAGTGTGATGGAAGAATCATGGATGGCTGTAGGTCAATGTCCACAGATAACATTTTGTTTTTCTAAAATCCAATGCTCCCTTTGGGTCTTCATACACCTGACCTTGTTAGGGTCCTAAATAACATGGGCAGATGCTTGTTTTTGCACGATTTGTAAGTGGGAAGTTGTGGTCATGAAGGTGGAGTGGTGTTTTGCAAAAGGGGCTGTGGTTGTGAAAAAGGTGCTATGACTAACCTTTGAGAATTGCAGTTGTAACCATTGCAACAAACTCACACAATATAACAAACCATTATTTAGCCTGGCTGCATTTCAGAAAGGTTAATGACTTCCGAAACTTGATAAGACAAATTTCTAGCCTTGCAAAGGTGTTGTATGCCTCCTCTAATGCAGGTTTTGAGCCTCAGTGCAAGCATTCTTGGAGTTGAAGTTCCCCACGGTTTCTCCCTGTTTTGTGGTATCAGTTTTATGTGAAACACACATTGGAAACATGTTACTTTACCTTCAGCTCTGTCTAACAGCTCAACTGTATCCTCAATAATGCTGCCCTTCAAGCATTGCAATGTGGAGTAGCAGCTTTCTGTCAAATACAACTGTCTTCTTTTCGGATTGATCCTCTTCATGACAGTATTCCTAAAGCACTGGCTGCAAGTTTTCCATCCTTTAGCCTCCATTATGTAGCCTGTCTTCAAGGGGAAAAAATGTAGAGAGACTAAAACAGAATAAAAGAGAAACCAAAAAAGTGCTGGAGTAACTCAGTGGGTCAAGCAGCATCCCTGGAGAACGTGGATAGGCGGCATTTCCAGTCGGGACCCTTTTTCATACTGACGAATCTGAATATAGAGTCTGGCCCGAAACATCGCTTATCCATGTTCTCCATAGATGCTGCCTGACCTGCTGAGTTACTCCAGCACTCGATGTCTTTTCTTGTAAACCTGCATCTGCAGTTTCTTGTGTCCAAAATAAATACTGTTTATTGGAATATAATTTTGGAGCTGGAAGTACAAGAAGTTTGTGTACTGCTGCATACATGTCTAATACATGGTAACCACTGTGGGAGGATGATTTTTCTGTGTGTAGTCACTATGTTAGTCTGTGTCCAAGATGGCTGTCGGAAAAGAGAGAGTGGACGCTGGCGCGCTTTAGCTGCCGCTGCTCTCTCCTCACATTGTATTTTTTGATTTTTTTGATTTTGTGTCTTTGGAGCGATTTCTATCTTTAATTTGTATATTGATGATGTCCTTATTATTTATTTTTCTCCGACTATATGTTTTTTTCTCTTCTGTTAATCTTTGTAAAGTGTCCTTGACATTTGAAAGGCGCCCGGAAATAAAATGTATTATTTATTATTATTAATACATGTATAATTTGTTGTAGCTATTAGAAAACGGTTTCAAAATTATCAGTCTAAATTGGTCCAATAATATTTTATTAAAACACGCATGATTCAATGCATTAACAAGCCCCTCCAATATGGCCTGGCTGCTGGAAGTCTTTTATTGTAGAAAAATAATTCAATATTGCGACACCAGTCCATGGGAGGTTAAAGAAAATATCAAAATAAGTTACAGCTTTGAAGGATCAAAGCTATCCTCCCATGTTAATATTTATATTAGGATAAGCAAGATAAGTTATAAGAGTAATTATTCATTTTGATAAAAATGGCCATTTTAATTACATCAATGATTGAAACCTAAATTCTGTGGAGTGCTAATATAGAATGCAGTTCAAAGAGGATCGTTGCTAGTTGGTCCCAGGTTTCCTGCCCACTCAAATATTTCTCCAGATAAAATTGTAGTAATGGTTTCATGAAAAGCCAGGAACAATATTGTTACTGTTTTCTTATGTTACACCAAAGAGCAGCTTCAATCATTGCATATGTTCAGCAAGTATATGTAAAGTGCACCCTGACTTCTGAGTTTAGTAAGCAATCTTGACATCTGTTGGAACACCTATCAGTATTCAGTCACTAAATTAATTATCACGAGAGTTTACCTGCGTAATCATAGTGATCGCACCTTAAAAGAGATTTAGCATTTGCAATACTTGGACGTGTTCCAAAATGATAAAAAAAAATACAATATAAACGATAATGTCATTAGTTAACAAAATAATTTAAGTTTCCTTTATTTATCTGTTCAGCAACATGCTCTGAAGCAAGTCATAAAATGATCAGAAATATTCTGGAATAATGCACAGAAGAAAATTCATGTTCACATGCATTATTGTTCACCCTTGTCTGTTTTTCAATACAAGGTCATCATTTAAAAGAACTGAATTATGGGGAAAAAAGATTTGAGCAGTGTTGGGCCTTAAATGTAAACAACTAACGTTGAAAGTGTAGTTTTGTTTCATTTAGAAAAGGGACGGATTGCATCTTAACAGGTGGGGGACCAGCATTCTGGCAGGCAGGTTTGCCACTGCTACACGGGTGGTTTTAAACTGAATAAGGGGGATGGGGTGTCAAATGGGAT
Organism: Leucoraja erinaceus; assembly: GCF_028641065.1. NCBI lineage: Eukaryota > Metazoa > Chordata > Chondrichthyes > Rajiformes > Rajidae > Leucoraja > Leucoraja erinaceus. Next base: position 63,188,957 of record NC_073377.1, read on the forward strand.
AGTCGAGGACGGAGTTAAAGGGAAAGAGAGTAAAGGGATGGTTAATAACCCCAGAATTAAGGGGAAAGGAAGCTCACAAGGGGATAGGAGAGTATGGCCAAGTGTAATAGGGATCGATGTGAAAGGTGAGATTGGTAAGGAATTAAAAGTATTGTATATGAATGCGCGAAGTATAAGAAGTAAAATAGATGAGCTTGAGGCTCAGTTAGAGGGTGGTAGCTATGACATTGTGGGGATTACTGAGACGTGGCTGCAGGAGGATCGGGCCTGGGAACTTCATATTCAAGGTTACATATCCTTGAGAGAATCCATCAGCTTGTGACAAGTAACAAGAGTAAAGATCTAATCTCGTGTGCTGGTGTCCTGGTAATTATTTCAAGCTGCAATAAAACTATATGACTTGCATCTATTTAATCTACCCATTATTTGATCATTTTCCTAAAGTTAGGAGAAAATGACGTGGGAAAAGATATCATATAAGAAAGTGCACCTCTGAAATTCCTCTTGGATTGCTTGGCATACCAAAAATCAGCATTTAATATTAATTCAGAGAATAACATGTATTGAAATATGTATTGAAATTAAGTTGTATTTTACCTGAGTAACATTATTTAGAATGTTAAAGAAGTTAGCCGGTTAAAGATGTTAGCTGGGACCTGTTGGCCGGTGTGGGTAAGTTGGGTCGAAGGGCCTGTTTCCACACACTATCAATCTATGACTATGACTCTAGTGGTATCAGTTCTTAGTAGTGTTATCCTTTGAGGAGCAAGGGACAGTTAGCTTCAATGAAACAAAATGTCTTCCAAGTTGAAAGAAAAATTATTATTGTGTTATGCATAAGAAATAGTAAGTCATAACAGAAAGGATGCCTGAAGCATAACCTGTGTTCATTCAACAGCTGGAGAAGAATGCTATTTCTTGTATTATTTTAAGCTGCAGTGCAAAAATTATTTGCAGACCTCACAGAAATGGTACATATGAAAATAGATGACTAGAAATCTGACTTCAGGCAGTTGCACTGAATGAATTGCTCCTTATGTCCTCTTCCAAAATTCTGTTGATCTGAAGTCACTGTAATCAAATTTTACCAATGGAATCCAATGTGTTCCACTACAATATTGAACTATTAATTATAGAACTAGAAGTAAAATCCTATCATGATATTTATTCATCAATAACATTTTTCATGAAATGAACTATCAACAAATCTTGACTTTTGTTATATTGACATCAGCTCAAGGCAATCTCATGCCATTAACATTCATTCATTGCAACTTAAATGTATCTGTTGTTATGTGAGAACTTTAGAGTATAGTACGGGGTCTGTACTGCCACATTGAAATTCAGAATATTTAATGAGTGACTGCCAAAGACACTTTCTCTTTCCCAATCAGTTATTGTTGAACACAAAGAATCCCTGCCTTGACTAACATAGCAAAAAAAAATCTGGGTAGGATCTTTCCAATTAGTTAAACCTAGTTGAGGTTGTGTTTGGTGCCACGTTCTCTGTTGGTACACTCTCTTCAAAGCACAGAAAAGTCTGTCCAAGAATAGAAACAATAAAAAAAGACTGGAACAATGCAGAAATATATTGAGGCCTGTTTCATGTGATTGGAATATACATGGCACGATTAGCAAATTTACAGATGATATAAAAGTGGGTGGTATTGTAGATATTGAAGATGGTTGTCAAAAATTGCAGCAGGGTCTTGATTGGTTGGGGAGGTGGGCTGAGGAATGGTTGATGGAATTTAATACAGAGAAATCTAAGGTGGCGCCTTTATGTGAAGTCTAACATGGGCTGTACCTACACAGTATAAGTGGGAGTCCAGCTGCTGGAGGCGTGGCGTGAGCGTACTTGGGCTGGGCGCGGGGCTTTAGTCCACAGCGGCGGGGGGGCGGGGCCTAGAGGCAGGTGGGCCTCGATTGATGGGAATGTGGGCATTGTGACGTCAGCAGCTCAAGCGGCGATTATACTTTTTTTAAAGTGAATTTTGTGATCAATATTATTCAAAATCTGGGGAAATAATTGACCAAGGAGTGGATTTCTGAACTCATAAGGTAAATCCATACCGAAATTGTAAAAATCTCTGCGTTTTTGCATCTGGTTTTCGAGGAGATACGTTGCAAACACAAAATGCCGTACACCCACACACACACACAGAATTTTACAAGTATAGATGAGCTAAAAGCAGGCTGGTTGGACTAGTGTAGATGGAACATGTTGGTTGGTATGGGCAAGTTGTGCCAAGAGGCCTGTTTCCACACTGTATCACTGTGACTGTATAACTCTGTGACTCTATAACTCCATAACTCTGTGATTCTATAACTATGTGCTTCTGAACTTCTCTTGACCGTATGGCAAATAAAAACTTCGCTGAGCAAATTATATTCGTATGACTGATGGGCAAACTCTTGGAGATTTAGAGATATAAAAATAGTAAGTCAGCACATTCTGAGAACACAAAAGAAATGTCTCCTATCTTAGATAGCAAATTCTTGTTGTGTTTTCATTTTTATTTGAACACAGATAGGGTTAGAGGATTAGAGTCAGTAGATTATTAAAATTCAAACAGGGTCATTAAGACTACTTTCCAAGCAGCACATAATTTGTCAACGAACAACCTTTTACCTAAATTATCTGGGTTTGTGCCTGAATACGCAACTGATATATGTAAGATGACTGTTTAAATAGGCAAACAAGGAAAATAACTTAAAAAAGACCTGGTTATCTCCATGGACCAACCTAATATTGATTGAACATGTTAATCCAAGCACTTAACTGGGATGTAGAAATAAATTTGACTTACGATAAATTCATTAATTAATTAAACACCTCTCTATTCAGTGTTATATCCAGTGTCGCATGAATTACATTTATTGGTGAGCAAGGTCTTTGTTCATGTTTGGAAGAATTTAAGTAAAAATAATTTTAAAATCTTCCTGAATTTGTTAAATTGGATGGTGAAGGCAGGCTGACCAAATGCCTGCCTCTCCAATGTAAGGGGGCAATGGACTGCACCCCAAGGTCTCTGTGTATCAGCACTTCAAAGTTCCCTGCCATTTACTCTATATCTGACTTGATTGGACAGCACGCAAAACAAGACTTTTCACTGTACCTCGAACCACGTAACAGTAAACAAATCTAAACCTAAACTTGTACATGCTTACATAAGTTATATAAATCTGACTACCCAAAGTGCATTACCTCACAATTGGCTGGATTAATTTCCATGTGTAACATTTCTGTCCAACTGATATATGTGCTACTATATCCCAGAACAATCTTTTTCATTATCTGCAACGCCACTAATTTCCTTTAATCTGCAAACATACCGTCACATTTATCTATAATGGAAACAACAAATGTCCTGGCATTGATCCATGTTTACAGACTTGTTCCAAACTTCCAGTCAGAGTAATACCCATCCTTCACTACCCTCTGCCTCCGATCACCAAGCCAATTTTGGATCCAGTTTGCCAACGTACCTTGTGCCATAACCCACTGGACTAGCCCACCACACGGGACTTTGTCAAAAGCCTCACTGAAGTCCATTTAAATCATGTTCTCTGCCCGCCGTCACCAATTTTCTGGGTTATTTCTTCAAAAAACACGGGTAGTTTTTTAGTTTTAATGATACAGCGCAGAAACAAGCCCTTCAGCCCCAACGAGTCCACACTGACCAACGATCCTCGCACATTAACACTATCCTGCACATACTAAGGACAATTTACACATACACCAAGCCAATTAAACTACATACCTGTACGTCTTTGGAGTGTGGGAGGACTCGGAGAAAATCCACGCGGTCACGGGGAGAACGTACAAACTCTGTACACACAGCACCCGTAGTCGGGATCAAACTCGAGCCTCTGGCGCTGCAAGCTTTGTAAGGCAGCAACTCTACCGCTGGGCCATAGTGCTGCCTTAGAGTGCCAGTGACCCAGGTTCAATCCTGACCACCGATGCTGTCAGTGTGGAATTTGCATGTTCTCCCTGTGACCGCATGGATTTCCTTCAAGTGCTCCGGTTACCACCCGCATCCTAAAGGCGGCAGGTCTGTAGATTAATTGGCCTCTGCAGTGCTTAGGGAGTTAATGTGAAAGTGGGATAACATGGTACTAGTGTGAACGGGCGATGGATGATTGGCGTGGACTTGGTGAGCCGATAGCCCTGTTTCCATGCTGTATCTTTCAATCAATCAAAAACTGCCCTGCATCAAACCATGCTGACTCCTCCTAATCAGTTCCTGCCTTCCCAAGTCAACTTTAGTCCTGTCTCTCAAAGGTTTCTCCAACAATTTCCCTACCACTGATATGCAACCCGCAGCAAGTAGTTTCCAGACTTATCGTCATTGCACTGTTTGTACAAGTGGACCACATTAGCTGTTTGCCAGTCTCATCGGTGACTAATAAAGTTGCAATGATATCCATGACAACCCCAGCAATCTCTGCTGTTGCTTTCTTTAGCGTCCTGGGGCATTCACATCTTTCCCTGAGGATTTATCCTATCACTGGGAAAAATACTCCCTAAATGGTGATGCTTTCTGTGTTCAATATTTGTGTACTGTATGTCCATACTTGCAGCGGCCTGAAATTTCCACTTAGCTGCTCACTGCCTATGGCTGCTGTTCATCTCAATATTACTCCTACCTAGAGCAGGAGATGCTCATCAGTTCATAAGTTATAGGAGAAGAAGTAGGCCATTGGGCCCATTGGGTGTACTCCGCCATTCAATCATAGCTGATCTATCTTTCCCTCTCAACCCCATTCTCCTGCCTTCTTCCCATAACCCTTGACACCCTTACTAATCATGAATCTGTCAATCTCCACCTTAAAAATACTCAATGACTTGGCCTCCTCAGCCATCTGTGGCAATGAATTCCGCAGATTCACCACGCTCTGACAAAATAAATTATTCCTTAACTCCTTTCTAAAGGTATGCCCTTTTATTCTGATGCTATGCCCTCTAGTCGTACTATCACGGTTAAATATCCAGAAAGAAGCAGACTCCAAGTTGATCGACCAACCCTGGCAACAGATGTTAGGCAGAATTTCCCACTCAATTTTCAGCACTGATCCAGAAGAGCTTTGTGCAATTTAACTAGAATGCAGCAGAAAATTCTTCACTTGATCCCACCTCATCACCACATCATCTGGCATTCTCCACTGAGAATGACATAATCTGTATAATACGTAAGAAGGAACTGCAGATGCTGGTTTAAACAGAAGATAGACACAAAAAGCTGGGTCAGACAAGATCTCTGGAGAAAAGGAATAGGTGACATTTCAGGTCGAGACCCTTCTTCAGATGACCCAGATCATCACCTATTCCTTTTCTCCAGAGATGCTGGCTGATCCGCTGAGCTATCCAGCTTTTTGTGTCTATCATCTGTATAATATATCCACTCGCATATTCTGGCATGAAGCAAATGACATAAATATATCATTCAAGTGAGTGTTGCCATCTCTTGCATCTGGGCAAGTGCGAGAATCGCCTGCTTATCTCAGAATCACACCTTTGTGCAACTAAAGATTTAAATCTTACTCTTAAATAATAATTTCACTCACCAAAAGGGAATGATTTAATCCATCATATTTTCAATAATAGGTTCTGAAGCGATTGTGGTCATTCATCTATCCCCCTGGTAACACCAGTTAAATCTTGTCTTGTGTTGCCCTTTGCTTCAGTTTTTAAGCATCCAATCTCTTGCTCTGTCATCCCTTGAAACACATGTTGCTTCCCTTGATGTCTATAATATGATGTGAAGCAATATGGCAAAACTGGGACCTATCGGCAGTGGATTAAGACCTTTAGACTTTAGAAATTCAACATGGAAACAGCCCGTTCAGCCCACTGAGTCCACGCTGACCAGCAATCACCCCATACACTATCCTACACACTAGGGACATTTTACAATTTACAGAAGCCAATTAACCAACAAACCTGTACATCTTTGGAGTGTGGGAGGAAACCGGAGCATCCAGAGAAAATCCACATGGTCACATGAAGAACGAACAAACTCCGTAAAGCCAGCACCCAGAGTCAGAATTGAACCCGGGTCCCTTGCGCCGTAAGCCAGCAATTCTACCGCTGTGCCACTGCGCCGCTCCTGTTTCCGGATAGCACGAGTGGGGAGAAGTGATGATGTGACCTAAACGTTCAAGGAAAATTAATTTTTACAGAATAACAGGAACAGATGCCTAATGTGATCATGTACAAGATGCAGCAAAATCCTAGAGAGCAAGGGATGAGAGACCTGCATTAATAGGTTTGGGATGCATGAGCCTGGTCATAGTGGAAGGCTGGAGCACAAATGCAATGGCACTAAATGCATGAAGGATCGTTTTGTCTTGAAGTTTTGGGAAGAGCTTTCCTTTCCATAACACTGCAAAGGATGCTTCAATGTTTAAGAAAGAACTGCAGATGCTGGAAAAATCAAAGGCAGACATAAATGCTGGAGAAACTTAGCGGGTGAGGCAGCATCTATAGAGCGAAGGAATAGGTGAAGTTTCGGGTCGAGATCTTTCTTCAGACTGAAGAAGGGTCTGGACCCGAAACATCACCTAGTCCTTCGCTCCATAGGTGCTGCTTCACCCGCTGAGTTTCTCCAGCATTTCTGTCTACAAAGGAAGGTTCAATAATTGCAAAAATGGGCAATATGATGCTGGGGTCTGGACTGGGGTCTAGATTGTGGTCTGGAGTGGTAGGTAGCTTTTGGAGACTCAGAGGATCCCATTGTTTCAAAATACTTGAAATCCTTGCCTTCAGAAAGCACTGTAGGTTAAGACACTAGTTGAACATAGAAGTAAAATACCAAGGTCCAATAGAAGTCTTTGTTAGGTGTGCCTTGTTGATCAAATAATGCTGTTTCCAATGTTGAAAATTTAATAACGCAGGTGAAGTTACTGAATATTACAAAACTGAAAGATACTAGAGAGCGTGGCTTTAAGATGATTGGGGCAAAGGCAAAGTGCAAGCAGGTTTACTTGCACACAGAGTGATGAATGCCTGCCCACGCTGTCACGGGTGGTGGTGGAGGCAAATATAATAATCGCACTAAAAGCCCTTTAGATAGGCACATGGATATGTGCATGAGTGAGCAAGACTGAAAGAGCCAGTTTCTGAGCTGCACGACTCTACAATCCTATAATTCTATCAACAAAGGAATATGAAAGTGTATATATTTTATGATTATTTGTTGTCATTACCACATGCTTCTATTTCGGGCCATCTATGAATTGAACATGTTTAGATCCATCAGAATTGTTTCAAACTGCTGGTCAGATTCCTTGTTGCGGCTTTTACCAAATGTAGTAAACGAGTATCTAAAAAAGGAAAAATAAAGTCTGAGGTTAAGGATTCATAAATTGCCCTTAATTGGGGGTAAAAATAGACTACTGCTTTATTAGTCAAAGGGCTGTTTGTTCAAAATGCAATGAAACATGATTAACTGAGTAGGTGCACCACACTCAGCTGACTATTGAATTGAAATGGAATTGAAAGTTTATTTTTGCTGTGCAAAAGCTGTCATAATACAGTTATGAACAAAGGAAAGATCAGGTTACTCTAAAGTTAGGAAATGCTTTAATTATTCAATTAACTTATTATTACAGCTGGTTCAGCTGAAGTGTTGCTCCTTTATCCCTGCTTTTGTAGAGTTTAAGTGTTTTCATTTCTCCCATTTCCTTGCAATGATCTGTCTTACTTCTGAAAACCGATTAAGTAGAAGGCTCAATAGTGGTCTGGGGATTGTATGCACATTGTCATGCACAGATCACTCTATTTACCCTTTCACTAGCTCACCAACTAAAGACGTGTTGACTTGGCTGCTTGAACAAAATACTTGATAAACAAAGTAACCACTTAAGAAAATGTAGTATTTGGCACGGGATTGGGGTAGAACAGAGTTTGTTTCCAGAAGTGGGAGTATAACCAGTCTCAAAAACAGTACCGTGCTGCCAGTGTTGTGCTGGCGTGGTAAGATAAACCTGAGGTAATTCCCAAATGTGGTCACTCAGGCTGTCTGCATGCTCAAGATTCAAGATTCAAGAGAGTTTATTGTCATGTGTCCCTGATAGGACAATGAAATTCTTGCTTTGCTTCAGCACAACAGAACATAGTAGGCACGAATACAGAACAGATCAGTGTGTCCATATACCATTATATAAAGATATACACACATGAATAAATAAACTGATAAAGTGCAAATAAACAGATAATGGGCTATTAATGTTCAGAGTTTTGTCCGGGCCAAGTTTAATAGCCTGATGGCTGTGGGGAAGTAACTATTTCTGAACCTGGATGTTGCAGTCTTCAGGCTCCTGTACCTTCTACCTGAAGGTATTGGGGAGATGAGTGTGTGGCCAGGATGGTGTGGGTCCTTGATGATACTGCCAGCCTTTTTGAGGCAGCGACTGAGATAGATCCCCTCGATGGAAGGGAGGTCAGAGCCAATAATGGACTGGGCAGTGTTTACTACTTTTGCCAAGCTCCTGTTAGCAAAAGGCAAATGCAAGAGCTTTTCACCCTGCATCAGTAATTAAAAGGATGATAAGAGCAAAGTTTCAATTGACATTTCGGGAAAATATCCTTTAATACATGAAAGTAAATAATGGTATCACAAGGCCTCTGCTATTAAGTGAATCAACATACTCTTCCCATTTTTTTTCATGAAAATTGTTCTTAAAATGACGTAAGGTCCCATCTAGACTTGGTTTACTGAGCGCACATCACGTGTTGGAGCAATGCTCTATTGTTTTAAAAAGACCATCATTAATAAGTCAGAAGAAGGGTCCCAACCCAAAATGTCGCCATCTATGTTCTCCAGAGATGTTCTCCAACATCTGCAGTTGTTTGTGTAATCATTAACATCCGTTCTAGTCATGGATCCTAAATAATGAACATCAAGGCTGTATCAAAGTGGTGAGATTGCTCGTCCAACCATTTACCTTCTTCCTGCTCCACTGGAGAACTCGGCATCTGTTTAAATGCCCAAGAAATCTTCTTATTCTTGCAAATGAAACATAAACCAAAGGAATTGTTAGATCTCAAGCCGAGTGTTGAGCAGCCAGGTTGTTGTCTCTGCGTCAATGTCTGCCAGGCCCTGAGCTCCATTTGGTGGGTGGTAGAGCGGGCACCCAGAGATGACATGGTTGGCTGTCTGTTGTTCTGCTCTGCATTCACGGGCTGGGCTCTGGCAGTCCCCATCTCCACATGCTGGCATTGAAATGCCCAACTCCAGTATGAAGTCTGTTGAGCTTCACCCATGCTCCTCTGAGGAGGTCAGACCCTGGACAGCTTTGATCTGGTGAAGAGACGTAGCTGTGTAATGGAGATGAGGTTGCCTTCCACTCCTGTGACCACTTGGTGATTATCCAGTGTGCTTTTGTCTCAGTTGGCTGGATGGATGCTAGTTGGCTGGATGGATGCTAGGAACTGTTTTGCATGTGGAGCAAAGGGGTGACGGGACTTCAGTCGATTCAACTGATTAAATATATATCTAATTCTGTTTGATGAGTTTTTCTGCAAATCAATATCAAAAAAGAGAATACAGATGAAGGACTTACAAAATATTTTCACTGGGGTAAAGTTGGACTTACTACAATTGTGACAGGCACAGTCCTTTTTAACATATTTACTGATTATTATTTCTATTGAATTCAGCATTGTAACTATCAGGGAGCCTTTCAGAAATTCCAGTACTGCTTTGTTGGCCCCGTCAGAACTAGCAAAGGCATGAATTTAGAGTGTCGTGAGTTTAAATGTTACCACTGTCTTACTCTTCCCTATCCCTTTCACCTCCTCTGAAACTACAAGTTTGCTCAAACTCTAGCTTTATGCTCAGCCCAGGTTTTACTCAACAAAGGCAACCACATCTTCAACCATCAATCCAAAGAGGTAACAAGGACGGTCAATGCGTGCTTTGCAACTGATCTTGCCGGCCTGGATCTTAGCGAGGTTTTTGAAAAGGTCTCACATGGCAGAAAAGTCAAAAATGAAAAATATAACTAGAATCAAAGGATGTGTCTTGAATAGGATCCAAGCCTGGCCCTAGGGCAGGAAGCAAAGGGAAATGGTAGGCATGTGTTTTTGTGACTGATAGGCTGTTCGCAGCAGGGTTCACTGGACTCAGTAACTCAGTCCCTTTCAATTGTCGTATATATTAACAATTTAGACTTAACTGCAGGGAAAACTGTAAAAAAAAATTTAAGATGAAACAAAATCTTGCCATGTGTTTGACAGTGAGGAGGAAATATTTCACCAGCAGTAGAATATCAAAGGAACGGACAACGTGGCAAATGTGATTCTATCCTGAGAAGCGTGTGGAAAAAACATTTTGGTATTTGCAGCAGGGAAAGGTAATATCGGCATACAAAATACTAAGAGTTGTGAAAGAATATAGAGTGTATGCCCACACTTTCATAAAGGTAGCGAGGCAGGGCAATAAGGCGATTAAAAAGGTCTACAAGATTTCCGTTAATAACTGACATATAAAATGTAAAGTTATGTTCGAACTATAGAGAGTAATAATTAGACCACGCTTTGAATACCATGGGGCGTTCTGAACAGCACGTTACAGGAAAGATGTGATTGCACTAAAGAGAGGAGATTAATGAGGATGTTATAGGACTGGCAAATGGTATATATGAGAAGAGATTGGATAAACTGGGGTGGTTTGCCTTGGAACAGAGGAGACTAAATGGAGATTAAATTCAGTTGTTAAAAATTGAGTCAATAGAATAGATTGGAAGTTCGTAAACTTGGAGTAGTCACTAAGAAGATTAGAAGGGAGATAACCATATAACCATATAACAATTACAGCACGGAAACAGGCCATCTCGACCCTTCTAGTCCGTGCCGAACACATAATCTCCCGTGGACTTGCTGTACCCCATGACACCTATCCCCCTCAACCTCCCACCACATGGCCAGGCTCTTCACTTATCCTGAAGAAAGACACAAAATGCCGCAGTAACTCAGCGGGACAGGCAGCTTTCAGTCTGAAATGCGGTCTCGACCGGAAACGTCACCCAGTGATGCTGCCTGTCCTGTGTCTATCTTTGGTGTAAACCAGCATCTGCAGTTCCTTCCGACATATTTCGTCTTCACTTATCTTGGCAGGATGTGACTGTGTGGGTCGCCATGGTGACAAGGACAATCCATGGCTTTGCACTCCCTTCAGTTGAAGATTATTTTATCTCTGCCACATTCTTACCTTTTAGTACATTCACAAGAGAGCCAAGAGTTTAAATGTTTCTGGATCTCAGCCTCTGGACGGATAAACGCATCAGCATCTGCTTAGCAACCTGTCTCTCTTGCCCAGTTTCTTGACTGTTATGTTATGAACATTGGCTGCAAAGCAAAATGTTTACTCAACTTTACTACATCATTAAAAAAATCTCTTTTACAACTATTGAAAATAACTATCAAAAATAATATGCTCAGTCCCCAGCCGTGTCTATATTGCTCATCTTTATCATGGTTTCCACTCCTGTTTGTCAGCTTGGGAGAATGTCATGTTATAAATGTTTCCAGGCAAAAATGCAGCTTTAAAACATGCCCAATTTCTGAGTTCTTTTCGTTTGTTGGATGCAATCCATCCATTGTACCTACTCTGATCAACATTTTGAAATGTTTCCATTTCTCCGGATCACACTTCTCCTGAATCCAGCACATCTTTTCCAACCTTCCACGTCACTCTTCCACCCTCCCTGGCCCACTTTTATATGGAAACAGCAATTTTTGTTATATTACATTCAAGACTAAAGGGCCTGTCCCACGAGCATACAACTCCATGCGGCAAGCGCGACCTAACGTGGTCGCTTAAGCCATACGGCCTCGCGGGGCCAGTCCCACCGATCGCTGGAGCCGTATGGAGTTGTGCGGAGCTGTTCCCGACATCCCACGGGGCTCAGAAAAACTGACCGTGTTCATAAATTCCGCGCGGCAATGGCCTGCCGGGCCCGCAGCCGCCTCGATGCCGTACGCACCGCCTCGACGCCGTACGTCACGCGCGAACTTCCCGCGGACTTCGCTCGAACTTCATGTCACTCACTTGACCTCCGCGCGGCCCCCGCTTCTGGTTTGGTCGCGCTTGCCGCATGCAGTCACATGCTCATGGGACAGGCCCTTTAGGTTGCGCTTGCCGCATGCAGGTCGCATGCTTGTGGGACTTTACACTACACGTGGTGAGTAACCCATCCAGCAATGAGCGGCAATTGCTTTGAACATTTTAAAATAATTTGAAGCAAATTGTTCATTGAAAACTAAATGAGCAGCTGGAAATTCTGCTTTTTATACAATGTGAGAATAGTCTTATCAATTTCTTTGTTACTTTTACAAAAAGCTATAAAATAATTATAAAATGTATTGATGCCCTGATGTAAAGCAGCACTGGCGAGCTTCCTCGTATAAAGCTACTCGGTTTCAGTAACAGTGAACATAAGAGGTCGCCATCTTCCCTCTACTGAACTTTTGATAAAAACAATCCGTTTGGACAGTCCAATGGGGCAGCTGGTGGGGCTGTTGCCTCACAGCACCAGAGACCCGGGTACGATCCTCTGGGGAATTTGTACGTTCTCCCTGTGATTGCGTGGGTGTCCTCCAGGTGCTCTGGTTTCCTCCCACATTCCAAAAACATGCGGGATCTGGAGGTTAATTGGCCTCTTTAAATTGCTCCAAGAGTATTGGGATTGGATGCGAAAATGGGATAATGTTATACTAGTGCCAACAGATGATTGATGGTCGGTACACAAAAAAGCTGGAGAAACTCAGCGGGTACAGCAGCATCTATGGAGCGAAGGAAATAGGCAACGTTTCGGGCCGAAACCCTTCTTCAGACTGATCGGGGGCGGGGGTGGGCGGGGACAAGAAAGGAAAAAGGAGGAGGAGCCCGAAGGCTGGGGGATGGGAGGAGACAGCAGGGGGACTGAGGAAGGGGAGGAGACAGCAAGGACTAACAAAATTGGGAGAATTCGATGTTCATGCCCCCAGGATGCAGACTCCCCAAACGGAATATGAGGTGCTGTTCCTCCAATTTCCGGTGTTGCTCGCTGTGGCCATGGAGGAGACCCAGGACAGAGAGGTCGGAGACGGAGTGGGAGGGGGAGTTGAAGTGCTGAGCCACCGGGAGGTCAGCTTGGTTATTGCGGACCGAGCGGAGGTGTTCGGCGAAACGATCGCCCAACCTCCGCTTGGTCTCACCGATATAGATCTGCTGACAACTAGAGCAGCGGACGCAATAGATGAGGTTGGAAGAGATGCAGATGAACCTCTGTCGCACCTGGAACGATTGCTTGGGTCCTTGAACGGAGTCGAGGGGGGGAGGTAAAGGGACAAGTGTTGCATCTCTTGCGGTTGCAAGGGAAAGTGCCCGGGGAGGGGGTGGTACGAGAGGGAAGGGAAGAATTGACCAGGGAGTTATGGAGGGAGCGGTCTTTGGGGAAGGCAGATATGGGGGGAGATGATTGATGGGCGTTGTGGACTCTGGGGCAGAGTGGCATATATCCATGCTGTATCCTTCAGTCAATCAATCCCAATTTCTTGGTTTACAACAGATCCCGACATATTTTCCCCCTAAAGCTGATTTTCAGAAGTGCAGCTAGACCACAAAAGCAATCATCAGGGCACAGTGGGTGCAGCTAGTAGAGCTGCTGCCTCACAGTTCCACCAACCTGGGTTCATCCTCACCTCCAGTACTGTGTGCATTAGAGTTAACATTCTCCCTGTGACTACATGGATTTTCCCCAATGATCTGGTGTCCTGCTACATCCCATAGATATCTGAATTAGTATCATTCCCATGGTAAATATCTCTAGTATGCATGTGAGAGGTAGAGTCATGGGGTGTGGATGGGCCAGTGGGCCTATTTCTCCACTGTATGGCTGACTGAAAATTCAACACCAAATCAAGATTCCATACAGTATTTATATTTCCCAACATTGCAACAAAAAAAAACACACACACACACACATCACGCTGTGCATTTTCTTTTCTCAATGCATCTGCACAGTTTTCTCCCAATGGCTGAAGAATCTCAGTGACTGGACTCTTCTGGCTTTAAACTTTGAATAAAATTCATCCCCATCACATCATAACAATATTTCCATCATGGGCTTTTTGCTTTCTCTTCCTTCACATTCACCCCACCACTCTTAGAATGCATGTATGACTTGCAATTGCCATCTCGAGAAATCTCTCAAATACAAGAAGTGCATCATAGCAATGACGTATGGATGTCTTTTTATGCTTTTGTTACTCTTTCGACAAAGATATTTAGGAGCATCGAAACATTTTTTTAAAAACTATATTAATTAATGACAAATCACAAGAGATGTTATTGAAATTCAAAGAGGAAAGTGAACCAATTTATGCTGAAATTGCTGAAAATAAACTGGTTCACCTATCTTTGCATTTCCTGGTCTCATTTGCGCACCTGTATTCTCTCTCAATGGCCTGGCAGGCACGTTACTAACTGCACCTACTCCTTTGCTGCTCTTGAGGCAAATGCAATTTAAATCTGCTGAAGCTATGAAACCATTTCATCATTGGTCTTAGTGCACCAGTCAGCAGTACTCTCTGAATCTCAAAACCCAAGAGCTTGAAGTGCTTTCTCTAACACAAGCTAGAGGATTGAGGCATCTCACAGGTCACATTCAAATGGCACCCTGTGCCAGGCGCACATAAACAGAAAGGCATAAAGCAGTACCTGTATTGACATTCATTTCTATCCCCAAAAGAGCTGTGTTTTGTTCTGTCATTTTATAATGCCAATTAAAGTTAGTTTAAATAAATAAAGCACATTCATTCTGAATATTCAAAAAACATATTCTCCTGCAGTTCACTGTGCAATGTATTTGATGGATTGATCAGTTTCCAATAATAAATTAATAGGGATGGGGGTGGACTGGGGAGTATTTAAAATGAAGCACATTTCCTCAGTCCCACTGGGATCAACAGTTCCTCGAATTACTGCTCATAAATAGCTTCAAGCCATTCCTCTCTGCTAGGGGAAGAAAGTGAGTTTGCACCCAATAAAATGCAGTTGAGTTCATTAATCCATGTCTGGCAGCCCTGCAGAGCGGGGCTGTAAAAGGGCAGTGAAAGATGAAGGAGGATGGCTGTGTCGCCGTAAAGGTGTGAGCTCAACACTCTTGAACTGATCAAAAAGAGTTAGAGAAATCTGCATTGCACAGGTCCCTCTGGATCTCAGAATTACCAGAGGGAGGGAGCCATTGCTGGCAGCAGTAGTCAAATTAGCTGCTGTTTGTGAAAAACCTGAGCAGCAACAACAGGTGGGATCAAAGGAGTGCTTGCTGTGTCGGTATTGTCTGCCCATCTGTTTCTCAGACCAACGTGTTATTTTCTTGTTATTTAGTGACTTCAAAGATGCTCCAGCTGTGATTTATTTAACTACAACATGAAGCTGTATCGCAGTCACCTGCTTGTATGCCATTGCAAGAAAATTCTTTCAGATTTGAATATTTCTGAAAGGAAGGGCTTATAGATAAATAAATCTCTCCACATATTCTGCCTCCTTCCTCCAATTTACTGCAGGCAGTGGAACGCAAAAAGGCCATTCTGAAATGAAAACATAAAATATGGATCAGAGCATTTTACTTATTTTAGGCTTTAATGATACAGTGGGGAAATTGGTCCTTCGGCCCAGCGAGTCCGCATCGACCAGCAATCACCCCATATACTAACCTACACACACTAGGGGCAATTTTACAACTTACCAAAGCCAATTATCGTACAAACCTGCACATCTTTGGAGTGTGGCAGGAAACCAGAGCACCCAGAGAAAACTGACGCGGAGAACTGACGAGGAGAACATACAAACTCCGTACAGACAGCACCCGTAGTCAGGATCTAACCTGGGTCCCTGGCACTGTAAGACAGCAACAACATACATTTATTTATTTGTCACATTGGTACAGTGAAATGTGTGGTCGCCATACAGCCATACGAATAATAAAGAGCACAGAACACGTTAGTTTTTAACATAGACATCCCCACACAGCGGGATCAAAGTTTCCCACAGTGAGGGAAGGCTCCAAAACTCAGTCATCCTCCTCCATTGTCCGCCCGTGGCCGGGGGGCTCCCGAACCCCCTGCTGTCGCCGCTACGGGCGGCCCGATACTCAGGCCCACTCGCCAGGGTGATAGAAGTCCGACGTCGGGACTGGAGGACATCCTCCGCGGCTTGGGCATCCGAAACGGCCACCTCCTACCAAAGTCCGCGCGCCGTGAGGAGATTCAACGCTGGCGGCCCTCGGCAAAGGGTCCCAGGTCTCCGCGATGTTGAAGACAGCGCCGGCCGCACTGCAAGCTCTGCAGACCACAGCTCCGATGTAGATGCAGCAGGCCCAACACTCCGGAGTTCCCACTATGAACCCACGTAAGGCATCGGTGGCTCCGCGGTGAATCCAGCGCTGCGCCGCCGCTTCTGGAGTTCTGGTCCAGTCCCCGGCAAGAAAGGCCGCTCCAATCCAGGTGGTAGGCCGCAAGGAGGGGTCAAGGACTCGGAGAATAGTCACGTCCTCGCCAGGAAGTGACTGGGAAACGGTTTTCCCCTTACCCTGCACCCCTCCCCCACATAGAAAAGTTAAAGAAACTAAAGAAACATACTTTTAAAACTAACTAAAAATAAAATAAGATAGAAAAACAAACAGACTGTAGGCAGAGGCTGCCTTCAGTGCGGCGCCCCTAGTGGCAACTCTACCCCTGCGCCACTGTGCTGCCCAAAGAGAGAAACTGAATTAGCCTTTCACACCGATGACCTTTCATCTAGAAGTTAAAAAACAAAATTATGCCAAGTTGCTCGGAAAGTGAGTGGTGGAGAGAATAAAGGAAGAGTCTGTGATGCTGTTCTGAAAAGGGAAGAAGTTTTTCCCTGGTACCAAATGCAACAACAAACTAGAGCAGTGCACCAGTGCAGCACAAACTAGAGCAGTGCACCAGGGCAGCTTTGAAGTGGAGTCAGTCAATATTGATGGAGAGCTAACCAATATGTGTCATTCACTTTTCTTTTAGTATCCTCTCTATCACAAAGTATTCTCTCCAATCCTCCCCCTTTCACTAAAACCTAACACATGTTAGATTTCTAACCTCCTTCGCTTGTCATGAACGGACATCTGCATGAAATATTTACTTTATTTATCTCACCATTGATACTGCCTGAACTTCCTAGTACTTTCCACATTCTCTGCTTTTGTTTCAGAATTCCTGCATCTTGCAGGTTTGGTTGTCCAATTGCCATTCTTGATTTGTGAACCCAGATAGTTTAATTGTGGTGATTATTGTCACATGTACAGAGAGAGATACAGTGAAAACCTTGTGTTGCATGATATCCAGTCAACTCATACTATGGATGACACAAAGTGCTGGCATAACTGGAGAACTCTGTGTCTTCTTTGGCAAGCCGGCATCTGCAGTTCCTTGTTTATATAACTCATACTATGGATGAGTACAATAGATCCTCTTCTGGAACACCATGCAGAGTTGCTAGGTTCCGGTACCATCTTGAGATGTTCAAGTCTCTGAAAGTCGGATTTTAACTGAAGGAGATATGCAAATGTACCACCGGATGGAAGCAACGGCTGCAACGGGCCTTTATGGCCATCTGCTGTTGGGACTGTAAAATGGTGTCAAAGCCTGGTGACTCTTGCATATAAGCACAGTGGGCTGTTTCTATACATTATGTACTTAACCAGGGATTGTACTTACGTATGGCAATAATCGTAGTGATCTGTGTACAAAAAAAGAATCACTCTGTACCTTGATAAAATTGAACCATTGAAGTTCTTGTATTCACATTATAAGGCCTGGTGGGTGCCACTGGATCAATGATGGAGGAGTCAACCTGGCCCAGCGCGATGCCGTCGGCTCCTTCCGCTGCCACTCCATAATTTAACTGGGCTCCCATACAAACATCAGTCCACCACCAGAGTCGCAGCAAGTTGCAGAATTGATTCCTGCAACCTCTCCTCTCCACCTCTCGATGCCTTCAGGTGCTCCTTAAAACCAGTGAGACTCAAAAACTAACAGCTGGGACCTCCCTACCCCAGATACTCACTACCCTACCACCTTTTGAGATTTGCGCTCTGATCCATGAAGGTCCAAAGGGGAGAGTCATGAAAAACCACGGTAAAAATAGTTAAATGCTTCATTTCAGAAGTTGAGGCTGTGGCAGCTTCAAGCACCATGGCAAAATCAGGAACTGTGATGAAGCCACATTATCACAGTAGAACAAGATCATTCATCAGAGGGAGAGAAAGGGCTTTTGAATTATTTATGTAAAATAGTTGCTATCCAGATATTTCACTTCATGCAGTTCACTTTTCTACTTTTCTTTTCCTATCTAAGAAATTACCCAGTGCCTTTGCAAATCCTGTTATTAATTTGGAGCCTGGACATTCTCAGCAGCAATGAAGAATTGCATGTTCCAATGAGGCACCAGGGATAAACTTAATCTAATTTCCTGTATGGATCTAATGTTTATTTTTTGAGATCAAAGTTTAATGTTTTCTGATTTACCTTCCATTGGGAATCTTACATATATGGTAGCCTTCACTGTTCCGTTTATCATGTTAGCATCTCTATTAAATCCCTTCAATCTCAGCAGTTTGACAAAAAGCAGCTCGAGTTTCTTTAATCTTTCATCAAAGCTTAGCTGCTTCAAAAAGCAGTTTATCGGATGCAACGGTTTCTGTTCCCTTCTTTCTTTTAAATTGTTTTTTTGTTGTTGTTGCTTGACAACACTAGGGTAAATTTGCTGCCATTATTCCATCCCTTATATAAGATTCCAAACAGTACATTCGGGATGTGGCCAGCCTATTATTTTGCACAGAGTTATCATGACCCGTTTGCTTTTGTGTTCAGTCCTGAATGTTCTGAAAGTTTACGAGGCTCACATTTTTCTGTCTGACACTGACTAGTTACTTTGTGTGTGGGTCCAGAATGTGCACAGTGAGTTTAGTTTACAGCGTGGGTTGGAAGCGCAGGGCTGTAGTCTTTCTAAAACTAGTCCCCAGACACCAACAGGCTACACTGCATTTAAGTTGCAAAGTTGGGAAATGGCAGGAAACAAACTAGGGATCTGTTTACTTTGATTTAATATAACTTGCCAATGTAATTTTGTTTCACTTGAACCTCTAGACAGCGAGTAGAGATCGGGACCTATTGAATATACTCTTGAACACTTGTTCAACCAGGTCCACTTCACATCCATCTGAATGGTTCACAAGCAGTTGGGCCTAAAATGCAGGATCTCGCCAAATCTTTTCTATCCATGTACGTCCAAATTTCATTAAAATGTTGTTATTGGACCTGCTTCAGCTACTTCATCTAGCAACTCAATTCTTACATCCACCTCCCTCTGTGTGAAAAAATGTCCCACATTCCTCGTGAATGTTTTAATCTTATTTTAACCCAATGCCTTTCCCTATCCCCAATGCTGGAAAAAAGATTATGTGTAATCTTGCCATCTGGTCTTTCCTTGATTTTAGACACATCTATAAGATCACTTCCTGTGCCCCAAGGAATAGTACTAACATGCCCAAACTCTCCTTACACTTAAGCTCCCTACACTTAAGTTCCAGCCAACTTCCTCGTAAATCATCTCTGTATGCTTTCCAGCTTCATGTCATCTTTCCTACCGCATGGTGACAAAAACGGAACACTGCTCCAAGTGTGGCCTCACCAATATCTTTTAAACCAAGTTGTACACCACTGTCTTGTACAACATCTTGGGCAATGCCTTCCTTGGATTCTTAGATCACTGTGTAGGAAGAAACTACAGATGCTGGTTTACACCAAAGATAGACACAAAATGCTGGAGTAATTCAGTAATGCTGCCTAACCCGCTGAGTTACTCCAGCACATTGTGTCTATCTTCTTAGATCCCTCCCTGGCATCAATCACCCAGCCTCCAATCCATACTTATAATCTTCTCCTTGGTACCTTCAATCATTTATATGATTACCTTCTTGTCTCCTCTCTCCCACCAATCTCTTCCATGCAACAATCACTTTCCAGGCACCAAACTCTCACCCAACCCCAACATTATTACTCTCTTCCTAATATCCTCTGAAATCCTCTCCACCATTCATGAGGTAATTTCATGGCAATCAAGGCCATCCACCCACAGCATTCCACACCCATCCATTTATCCACCACCACTCTGAAACTGTTCTTGCTGTAGGTGGTGATGTAATAAATCCTTTTGCATGGTGCATACAAGGCTAATTCTAGCACACGTGACACTTGATGGAAGAACACTAGATTATTACTGCCTTATCTGAAATGGTCATGGGCTTTGTCTGGACCTGGATCTGGATGTAGTACACTGTAAAGTCTAGGTTGAGCATCACTCAGCACTATGATGATGGTGGACGTACTAGTCGAGATGAAGATACTTTTGTAGTGCATCTTTGTATGTGTTGATGTCTCTGATGCTAGCTGGTAGGGTATTCCAATCCCTTGCTGTCTTGAAGAAAAACTAGTTAGAAAGTGCTAATGAAGTGCTGTGCTGAATGAAATAATTTCCAGGTTGGTGGTTTCTGGTTGACATGCCTATGGGTGCTTGGGTTAACTGGATGTGGTCCTTTAAATCAATAGTGGTATTCTTGTCATTGAAGTAAGTGCACTTTGATGAGTTTCTAGCCCCCAGAGTCTTTCACTGAAAGCTAGAAAATGATCTTTTACATGTTTTATATATTGTTTAAAGGCTTGTAATATTACACAATGCAAAGTGTAAGAGTTGATTTGGTTTTAGCTAAAGCATCTCAGATACTGTGATCACTAGGCCGTCTCCACTCGTCCTCCCAGCCCAGGCCTGAAGACAGTGGTTTCAGGTGAGAAGGGATTAATCAGAATAAAACTAGGATTCTGTAACAGCATCACTTAGTGTGTTCTTCTGGAAAGCTTCAATGCGACGAAGCACAGCAAAAGGAAATGCAATTATTAATTTATTTTAAAATTCAATTTACTTTTTGTTTTAAGTAAAACAGTTGAGTTTGTCATTCACGGGCACAGAATGGAGATGATTTGCTGAATCCTATCATATATGACCCTAAATTAAACACAGCTTGCAATCTTCAAATTGCACCGTGTGGTCAGTAGAGACACCATTTCAACTCCCTGTGCTCTTTATAAAATTCATGGGCTATTCCATTGTAGTGCCTTTCATGCACAATTTTCTATCAAACTCCATGTCCAATATGCTAATTGGATATTGTAGTTGATTCACAGTTGTGCTCCCAAACTCCAAAAGTTCCCAAAGTAAAATTGACAGATTTGCCAGGGCCAGTAACCAGGTGGAATCAGTTATTTCATCAGTTGTCTATTGCCAGTCCTGAAATATACCTTGAGCTTGCTGCCATCAAGGCCGATATTGAGGTGGGATAAGGGTTGGGAATGGAGATGGCAATTGATAGTGGGCATGAGCATAATGCTTTATTTAACAATAAAAAACAATAGGTACATAGCTGCTGCACCCGCTGAGTTTCTCCAGCTTTTTTGTGTAACCAAGCTCACAATACTGTTTGTAATAACATACTTGACTTCCCATTGTGTTAAATATTGTCCGCTTCTCATATTTCTAATTATGGTTAAAATTATAAATAACAGATCTGTGCTTTTGCATGGAATATGTGATGCAATAATGCCACTGTATTCTCAACTGCATCCAAAGCATATGTAGAGACAAAGAACTGCAGATGTATACTAACTTCCGGTCCATACAAAATATAGACACAAAGTGCTGAAGTAGCTCAGCAGGGTCAGGCAGCATCTCTGGAGAAAAAGATGGGTGACATGTTGGGTCAGTACCTTTCTTCAGACTGAAGAAAAAGGATGGGTAACGTTTTGGGTCAGGACCCTTCTTCAGACTGATGGTCCTTTTTCTCCAGAGATGCTGCCTGACCCACTGAATGGTCCAGCACTTTGTGTCTATCTCATGCATCCAAACCATTATAGCTGTTTAGCAATGACCGTTGATGCTCTTTAGTGGAAATAACTAGCCTTTGTATGACAGAATGGCTGATCAATAAATGAGCATTATTAATGCACCCAACCCATTGCAATTCCAGGCTGCACTGATAACCATATCAGCTGCACTGATAACCATATAATGGTCTCACGAGTGTCAAAGGTTATGGGGAGAAGGCAGGAGAATGAGGTTAGGAGGGAGAAACAGATCAGCCATGATTGAATGGCGGGGTAGACTTGATGGGCCGAATGGTCTAATTCTACTCCTATCACTTATGATATGTGCTAATGATTAAGGAACACCTAGGCATTAATAACCATTTATTTCCTTTATAGATCTACATGCAGGAGCAAGCAAGGCAATATTTGCAGCTGCATGTTTTTTCAGTACTAGTTGACTAACAAATATAGTGGAACCGACACCTGAAGCTCCATGAAGCCACCACACAACGTTGCAGCACACACTACAAATATTAATTTTCAAGGTGTCCTACTGCCTGAATAGCTACAGTTATAATATGTGTCAAAATGATACCTCTTGACTATTTAACGGGAGAGAACTCAGACCATGTATGTACTGTATGTACAACAGAAAGCATCATATTCCTTCTGCAAGTGGAAATTATTCTGGCTGGAAAAAGCTGGAGGAATAATCTTAAAAGAAAAACAGTGAAGCATCAGAGAATAGTGTGGAAGTTCTACACCCAACCATGTTGTTTTTGTGAAGGGTTATGATCTACGACGGCATGTGCCCACGGAGCTTACTGCAACAGTTACCACGGAAAGTTCCAGCACATCAGCGAAAAGAATAACCTCCATTATACCAGCTAAAGGAATTGGTCTCACTGGGAGAAATTAGGGGGAGGGGATTTTTCCCTCCCACCCCACCCCATCTCTTTCCTATGGCCTCCCTACCCTGTTGTGCACCCATTTCACCCACTACCCCAGACCCTTTCCATATGCTCCCATATGGCCCATCCCCTTCCACCTCTCTCCCTACCCCTGGCTTTACATTCCATTCCTCGTTTACATCTCTTCTCTCCTTACGGAACAGTGGCGCAAAATTGGATCCTGATTATGGGAGATGTTTATATCTTGTCTGTAAAGGAGTTTACCTCTGTAAAGGAATTAATACCTTCTCCTTATGACCGCTTGTGTTTCCTCCGGTGTTCCAGTTTCCACTCACATTCCAAAGATGTTCAGGTTTGTAGGGTTAATTGGCATCTAGTGAGATTGCCTCTAGTGAGATAGAACTAGTGTTTGGGTGTTCATTGGTTGGCATGGACTCAGTGGTCCGAAGGGCCTGTTTCCACGTTGTATCTCTAAAACTAAAACAGAAAAACTTCTGACACCCTTTTGTTAATTATGTGTCTCTTTTGTCCCCGTTAGTCGCCCTTTTGGCTCCTTTTCATCTCTAGCCTTTGTCCACGCCACTGCCAATTAAACCTCCAGTCACCTGTATCCACCTATCACTTACCAAGCTTTGTCCTGCCCCCACCTCTTTTCGAGCTGTCCACCCCCTCCCCCACCAATATAATAATTCTGAAGGGTCCAAAACTGAAACATCATATATCCGTGTACTCCAGATATGCTGCCCGACCCTCTGAGTTGCTACAGCACTTCTACACAAGATTCCAACATCTGCAGTTCCTTGTGTCAGTCTTATTTATTACGTTACTTTCACCCTTAGTGATTTCCTCAGAATTCTCTCCACTTAATGTGGCAGAAACATCCAAAAAAGGTTAGGGTGGACTTTTGAAGACAATCTGATCAAAGTAAAGGAATGTGCACTCACACCAAGCAAACGCAGGCTTTCCTGACATCTTACAGTGTTCAGGAAGAGTACCATCTGATTTCAAGTTCTGTACGTGCATGAAAGTTGTCTAAGTTACAGTTGCCTACTATTTCAATGTTGCTAATGATGGTAACATGTTTGTTACAAGCATTGTAGTGAGGTGCCCTTTCTATGCTTTCTAAAGTATTTGTTTTTTCCAGAAGTGAAAAAGTTGTCTGCAATCCTAGAATAACTGTACAATTGTCCAAACGGTAAAATATGTGGAGGGGGGTGGTGGATTTCTCAACAGTGGATTCTTCAGCATTTGGCTGAAGTTGAAAGCTGAGATAAGGAATAGTATTCATCCATTTGATATGTAAGTTAGACTCCCTTCTCATAAAAAAAACATGTGCATATTTGTACATTTTTCCCTATTATACATGCTGCAACACCAAGACCTGAATCATTGCAGCTGAAAGGATTTGCTATGTTTCCCCCAAAGATTTCTTCATTATAAATAAAACATTGTGAAATATGAATGTAAAAATCACAGCAAAGTGTCTGATATTTTCACATGGGTTTGTAAATTGACTTTTGACCATAGGTATTGTAGGCTAACAACATATTTCCTTCAGGTTCCTAATTTCTATTTGGTACATAATTCCATTAAAAACTATTTTGAGAATAAAATTCATCTGTTCTCTAGTCTGATTGCTATTCATCCATGAAATCACTTAAATTTTCTTTAATATAACTTGTCTCATTATTATTTTATTAACGTCACGAGATATTCAAGGAATATTACAATCTCATATTATCCTTGTCGACTCCATCTTATCTTATAGGTCTCATGTTTTTGCAGTGATCAGTATTTGCGTTCTTTCCATTCCTTCATAGTTAAATCCACACCATATCTAATTATGAAATGTTCTCAGCCATTATTTATATTCTCTGTGATAACTATGTCCACTTAATGTAAACCTCAGAATTATTAATCAACCGCCTTTTTGTTAAAGTGAGAAGATATCAATTAAAATAACATTTTGTGTAATTAGAGAGTTTGGGATATCCTATCTGTAAATTATATTAACGACCACAAAAAATATTGTATGTATTGCGTACGAGAAAAATCTCTGTTGTTTCCCACCCGTCAGATGTTTGACAAAAAAATGTAATCACACAGAGATTTTGCTTGTTCTCAGATTTCTCCTTGTTCTCATCCTTCCCTATCTCAGGAACCTCCTCCAGCCCTACAACCCTCTGAGATCTCTGCATACCTTTGCCTTCCAGGCAGCTCTGACTTTTATCGCTCCACCCATTGTCCGTTATGGCTTCAGCTGCTGATGGACCAAAGCACCAGACGACCAGAGTATTTTATTTCAATTTCACCAGCTTTTGAAAGTGCTCCTTAATGCACCTCGAACCACTCTTCTACTTATCTACTGACGTGGTGCAATATCAGGTTTTCTTTGCTGGCCACCCTTTGAAGTACCTTAGGGTGTTTTATGATGCTAAAACAGCTACATTAATACAAATAGTTTTTTGGGAATACATTTTCACTTTTAGTTCTCCCTGTTAATCTAGACCCTTATCTGGTAAGGAAACTTAATAAAGGGTGGCACAGTAATGCAGCAGTAGAGGAGCTGCCTTACAGTGCTGGAGACCCAGGTTCCTTCCTGACTATGGGTGCTGTCCGAAGGAGTTTGTACGTCCTCCCTGTGACTGCGTGGGTTTCCTCTGGGTGCTCCAGTTTCCCCCACTCTCCAAAGACTTGCAGGTTTGTACGCGATATTTTCTCTTCACCTTGAACCTATGTCCTCTAGTCCTCGATTCCCCTACTCTGGGTAAAAGACTTTGTGCATCTATTCCTCTCATGATTTTATACACCTCTATAAAATCCCCCCTCATACTCCTACGCTCCATGGAATAGAGACCCAGCCTACTTAACCTCTCCCTATAGCTCACACCCTCTAGTCCTGGCAACTTCCTCATAAAACCTTTCTGAACCGTTTCAAACTTGACAATATCTTTCCTATAACATGGTGCCCAGAACTGAACGCAATATTCTAAATGTGGTCTCACCAACGTCTTATATAACTGCAACATGACCCCCCAACCTCTATACTAAATACTCTAACTGATGAAGTCAATGTGCCAAAAGCCTTTTTGGCCACCTTATCGATCTGAAACTCGACCTTCAATGAACCATGCACCTGCACTCCTAGATCCCTCTGCTCTACAACACTCCCCAGAAGCCTACCATTCAATGTGTAGGTGCTGCCCTTGTTAGACGTCCCAAAATGCAACACCTCGCACTTCTCTGTATTAAATTCCATCAACCATTCCTCAGCCCACCTGGCCAATGGATCAAGATACTGTTGCAATCGTTCACAAACATCTTTACTATCTGCAAAACCACTAACTTTTGTATCATCAGCAAACTTGCTAATCTTGCCCTGTATGTTCTCAGCCAAATCATTGATGTAGATGGCAAACAGTAAACGGCCCAGCACCGAACCCTGTAGCACACCACGAGTCACAGGCCTCCATTCTGAAAAGCAACCTTCCACCATCACCCTTTGCTTCCTTCCAAGGAGCCAATTTGCTATCCATTCAGCTATCTCTCCTTGGATCCCATGAAATCTAAACTTCCAGAGCAGCCTACCACGTGGAACTTTGTCGAATGCCGTACTGAAATCCATGTACACAACATCTACAGCTCTGCCCGCATCAACTTTTTTGCTCACATCTTCAAAAAAATCAGTCAGATTTGTGAGACACGACCTCCCTCCCACGCACAAAACCATGCTGACTATCCCTAATCAGCAGTTGCCCATTCAAATGGATGTATATCCTATCGTGTCGTGGGGTAGACTGACTGACTCCTCCCCTCCCCCCTCCCCAATCTTAACACATCCCCAATCCATTTCACTCGCCACTTTAATTTCATGTTTCATGTATTTTGTGTTTTATGGCTGTTGGCAGATCAATTTCCCTCTTGGGATAAATAAAGTTCTATCGTATCGTATTGTATCGTAGGCCTGCAAAGAAGTCAACTGTGAGGGTCATCCCTCAGCTTCCTGTTGTAATGACCCTGGTGAAAAGCAATTGAATAGAGATTTATTTGCAAATTCTGCTATTGAATACATACTCACCGCATTCTTCCAAACTCTATGGAAAGCAGACCCAAACTGTTATCTTTCGTGATAGCACAATCCTTGGATCTTAAGCATTAACCTCATGCATCTTCTCACAAATATCCTTTAGGCTTCAACATACTTCTTTCGTTATCTTTATAATGAGGCAAACTTTGACGATGAAATTGGACATCGTAGTATAAGAAGTGGAGGAGCTTGAGGCTCAGTTAGAGATTGGTAGATATGACATTGTGGGGATGACAGAAACATGGCTGCAGGAGGATCGGGGCTGGGAACTGAATATTCAGGGTTATACATCACAGAGGCGGAAATCCCGGGAGGGCCAGGGGGGTCACGTTCCCCCCCCCCCCCCCCCCCCCCCCCCCCCGAATCGCCCCCAAGTTTTTGTAATCCCGATTTTAAAACCCGGTGAAACCTCCGCTTTCCGCTGATAATGGATATTATTCCGCTGATAATGGAATTAACAATATATTCCTAAACTTGATCATGGTTGGCAACAGTTTATCATACTGATGTGCACACCTTAATGTATCTTCAAATGATTCAAACCTTTAAAGGTTTTCTGAAGCAGTAACCAACAAGACATAAACAAGAATCAATTTAGTCCAGAAACCACATTGACCGGGATACAAAGTGCTGAATAAACTCAGCGGGTCAGGCAGCATCTTTGGAAAGGATAGACTGGCGATGTTTTGAATCAGGAGGAACCCTTCTTCAGACCAGATCAATGCAGCACAGGAACAGGCCCTTTGGCCCACGATGTCTGTGTCAAACATAATGCTAAAGTAAACTAAACCCTAAGCACAAATTGGGGAGCATCTATTTCAGTGCTGCTGACATAAGTGAGTGCCCTTGCATACTTAATAGGCAATGGATCAGATGCAGCCACAAACACCTTACAATGTATTGCTAGAATACTTAATCGGGTCTGCAAAATTCATGGTAGAATTGTACATGATAGAATTGGGCGGCACGGTGGCACAACGATAGAGTTGCTGCCTTACAGCACTTGCAGCGTTGGAGACTCAGATTCGATCCCGACTACGGGTGCTGTCTGCACGGAGTTTGAACGTTCTCCCCGTGACCACATGGGTTTTCTCCGAGATCTTTGGTTTCCTCCCACACTCCAAAGACATACGAGTTTGTAGAATAATTGGCTTGGTTAAAGTGTAAATTGTCCATAGTGTGCGGGGATCGCTGGTCGGTGCGGACTCGATGGGCCTGGTTCCACGCTGTATTCCTAAACTAGACTGAACTAAACTGATGTACAGATCAAAGTAAAAAAACTTCTCCAACATATTACAGTAGTGGGCTGGAACTCTCTATATAGGAGTTAGAAAGAAAACAAGGAATGATAGTCCTGCTACCCTGACATCAATGATGGGGAAATTGTTTGAATCTATTATAAAAGATGCAAAAGCAGAGTGGCAAGAGCGTAAAAGGTCAACGTATATCCTTGACAAATATACTGCAATTTCTGGGGAACTGTCAAGGAGAATAAATGAGGGAGAACCAGTCGAGCTGGATTACAATTTTAGAAAGCTGTCAATAAGGTTCCACAGAAGAGTAAGCATGCAAAATTAAAGCACTTGATAATTAGCAGGGAAGGTATGGACAGAGAATTGATAGGCAGGCGTGAAACAAGGTGTAAGAATAAACCAAAGGTACACAAAAAAGCTGGAGAAACTCAGCGGGTGCAGCAGCATCTATGGAGTGAAGGAAATAGGCAACATTTCAGGCCGAAACCCTTCTTCAGACTGATGGGGGTTGGGGGAGCGGGAAGAAGAAAAAGAAGAATAAACCAATATTTTTTCAAAAGACAGGCAGTGATGAGTGGGATACCCCAGAAATCTGTGCAAGGATCACTACTAATCATGTTACTTATTGATGATTTGGGTTGGAATTAAATGTTGTAGCTCCATATCGGTGGACAGCACAAAGTTGATGAGAAGTGTAAGCTTCAAGGAGGATGCATAGAAGCTTAATTTGATTCATTTGACCAGTTTGAGGGAGTGTCAGAAACATGGCAGATGCAGTTTACTATAATAAATTCACTATAATGGCAATAGCAAGAAGACAAATTATTACGTCCATGGCAATAGATTGGGAAGGGTGGGGGGGAGAGGGGTGGGTGCAATGAGACCTGGGTGTCCTTGTGTACCCATTACTGAAGATAAGCATGCAGGTGCAACAGGCGATTAAGAAGTCAAATGGTATGTTGACCTTCACAGAGAGAGCATTCAAGTACAGGAACAAGGATGTCTGGCAGCAGTTGTACAGAGACGTGGTGAGATTGCACCTTGAGTATTGAGTGTAATTTTGGTCTCCTTATCTGGGGAAGGATGTATTTGCTGTAGATGGAGTGCAGCAAAAGTTCACAAGAACTATCCAAGGATGAAGAGAGATTGGGTCAATTAGACACATTCAGAAGTACGTAAAAGAATGAGATGATATCCCATTGAAACATATAACATTCAAATAACACTGGACACGTTAGATTCATGAAAGATGTTCCTGGTCGGCAGGAGTTTAAGACCCTGGGTCATTGTGTAACCTAATTAACACTGAGAAATGGAGACAGTTTTTTCTCCTCTAGAGTGATGAACTTGTGGAATTCTCTACTACAGAACGCACTGAAGCCTTATCATTAAACATATTCAAGAAGGAGTCAAATATTGTTCTTAGGGTGGAGGGATGGAAGGGTAGGATGTGAAAGCTGGAACATGGTACTGAATTTGGATGATCAGCCATTTTCACATTGAATGGCAAAGCAGGCTCGAAGGGCCAAATGGCATGCTCTCCCCCTCCCATAATTATGTTTCAATGACAATCCACTGTATAATCCATAAACCTAGAAACATAGAAACATAGAAAATAGGTGCAGGAGGAGGCCATTCGGCCCTTCGGCCCTTCGAGCCAGCACCGCCATTCATTGTGATCATGGCTGATAGTCCCCTATCAATAACCTGTGCCTGCCTTCTCCCCATATCTCTTGATTCCACTAGCCCCTAGAGTATCTAACTCTCTCTTAAATCCAAGGGATTTAGAGGCAAGGCAAGGTAGGTACCCACGTGTAATTATCTGGGTGAAAAATGTATTGAGGTTGTTCTGTTGTTACGCCAGGTAGCTGTACAAAACAGAGGGAATGGTAACAGAGTTAACAGTACACATTGGGTTGTCATAGAAACGAAGGAGGGGGAGCACACCAGTCATGACAGATTATGAAATTTAATTCAGAGGCGTTTGTGATTTGCGGGCTGACATTATCCAAATGAAAACTGCCAGATTGATGTTTAAAAGTATGTTAGAACAGGGTACTGGCCATCTCTGCCAGCTTTGGCCCTACACATGACTAAAATCACCAATAATCCGTTGTCTCTCAGCATGTTTGCAGCATTCTATGTGGTATCGCTACAGCCTAGTTAAGGTATTTGACTTGTAATCCAGATACCTGGAGTAACGATTAAATGCTGAGTCCAAATTCCACGACTGCAGCTATGGAACTGAAATTCACTTAAGAACTCGGGAAAAAATCCAGTCCCAGTGAAGACTGCAAGTAAAATGCCTATCAGATGGACATCATTGCCATTTACGATACGATATGATTCGATACGATATAACTATTTATCCCAGGAGAGAAATTGTTCTTCCAACAGTCATAAAAAAACTAAATACATGAAACATGAAATGAAAGAGATGAGTGGAAAGGATTGGAGATGTGCAAACATTGGGGAGAGCGAGGGGGGGGGAGGAAGTCAGTCTCAGTCTACCCCACAATGGAAGTGGGAGGAGTTGTACAGTTTGATAGCCACAGGGAAGCAGGGAATGAAACCCTCCCCAACTTAACTGCTTTTAACTGTATAATCACATCACGTGGTTGACGTTTAAATGGCCCAGCAAGCCACAGTTCATGTTATTAGTGAGGGGCAATAAACGCTGATCTTTCCAGCAGCACGCAGAAAGTGAAAAGCTGATTTTTTAAATGTATGCAGGGACAGTATGTATTGCCACGATAACTTCAGCCAAAGGTCAAGGCCCAAAAAAGGACAATCACAGAATATAGAACATAGAAGAGCACAGTACAGGAATGGACCATTTGGCCCACATCTCTGTGCTGGACACGATGCCAAGTTACGCTAATCTCATCTGCCTGCTCATTATCCATATACCTCCATTCCTTGCATATTTATATGCCAATCAAAACCCCCCTTAAATGCCACTATTGTATCTGCCTCCACCACCACTCCTGACACCCATCAATCTGTACAAAAAACTTGCCCCACACATTTCCCTTAAACCTTGCCGCTCTCATTCTTAAAGCTATGTCTGCTAGTCTTCGACATTTCCACCTGAGGAAAGAGGTTCTGACTGTCTACCTTATCTATGCCTCTCATAATTTTATACACATGGTCTGTACCCCTCTATTTCCAGAACGATCATGTGCTTCTTTGAATGCAACATAAATTCTTGCTATCATATCTGCTTCTACTCTCTTCCCCCTCCAATGGGTTCCAGGCACCCACCACACTCTGTGCATAAAAATTTGCCTTGCAATCTGTATTTAAACTATCCCCCTCTCACCTTAAATCAATGCCCTCTAGTATTTGTCATTTCCACACTGGGAAAAGGACTCTAGCCGTCTACCCTGTCTATTTGGTTCCCACTGAGAAGAAACCTATGGTGAGCACGTTCATTGAGCCACAGAGTTTTAAAACACAGATACAGGCCCTGCAGCCCACTATATCCATACCTACCATCAAGAGAGGTTGAATAGGCTGGGACTCTATTTCCTGGGACGCAGGAGGATGAGCGGTGATCTTATGGAGTTGTATAAAATCATGAAAGGAATAGATCGAATATTTGCACAGAATCTCTTGCCCAGAGTAGGGGAATCGAGGACCAGAGGACATAGGTTTAATGTGAAGGGGAAAAGATATAATTGGAATCCGAGGAGTAACTTTCTCACACAAAGGGTGATGGGTGAATGGAACAAGCTGCCAGAGGAGGTAGTTGAGGTCAGGACTATCCCAACGGTTAAGAAACAGTTAAGCAGGTACATGGATTGGACAGGATCAGAGGGCTATGGACCAAACACTGGCAGGTGGGACTAGTGCAGCTGGGACATGTTGGCCGGTGTGGGCAAGTTGGGCCAAAGGGCCTTTTTCACACTGTATCACTCTATGACTATCCAACTATACTGATCCCATTTACCAGAAATTGGCCAGTAGCCTTCTATGCCTTGGTGATCCAAATGCTCATTTAGATACTTGTTAAACACTGTAAGAGCCTGAGCCTCCATCACTTCATCAGCACTCAAGCATCGCATTCCAAATTCCAACCATCCATGGTTGAAACTTCCTCCTCAAATCCCTTCTCAACCTATTGTCCCTTAACTTAAACGCATGATTGTTTGCCATCCCCCCCCCCATCGGCGCTCCTCAATACTTCAATCAGGCATTTGTTCAGCTATCACTGCTCCGAGGAAAGCAAAACTAGCTAATCCAATATTTTCTCAAATCAGAAATACTAATCCGTGGCTGCATCCTGCTGCATCGTCTCTGCACAATCTCCAGAGCCATCACATTCATGTGTTGAACCAATACACAACACTGCTTTGTGCCACATTGCCAATATCTTAGCTTCTTCTTCTTCCTCTTCTTACCTCTTCCACCTCTTCCACCTCTTCCTCCTCTTCCTCCTCTTCCCTCTTCCTCTTCCTCCTCTTCCACCTCTTCCACCTCTTCCACCTCTTCCTCCTCTTCTTCCTTTTCTTCCTCCTCTTCTTCCTCTTCTTTCTCTTCCTCTTCCTCTTCCTCTCCGGCAGTCTGTGCATTTTTTCATTCTTTATTTTATATTTCGTTTGTTAAAAGTTTTGTTTTTAATGTTCTTCGGTTTGTTTTTAAGTGGGGGGGAGGGAGGAGGGGGGAGGCGATTGGGGGAAACTTTTTTTCAAGCTCTTGCCGTCCCGGAGATTTTTTTTCAATTTTCATGTAATCAATTTTCGGATCACTTTCTGCGGCCTTCCATCGATGGGGCTAGAAACCTCCTCGGACTGTCGTGAGCCCCACCGCGGGGACCGGACTTAACATCGGAGCTGATCCCTTGCCTTGGATCGCTCCCACCACGACCACCGTTGCCTTTAACATCAAGGGCTCGCAGTCTCGGGTGAGGCCGAGTCGGGAGCTCTAAGGTCGCGGAAGGTTCACCAGCCCCGACGCGAGGTTCGATCGCCCGGCGCGGGGGAGCTGAAATCCCCCCGAAGCGGGAGCTGATCGCCTCGACGCGGAGGGATCGATCGCCGCCGGCTGCGGGAGTCAAGATCGTCCCGGCAACGGGGGCTCGAGGCCACGACCAAGGAAGAATTAGGGAAGGACTTGAACTTTATTTCGCCTTCCCATCACAGTGAGGAATATGTAGGAGTCACTGTGGTGGATGTTCATGTTAAAATGTGTTTTTGAGGTGATCTGGTTCTTTTAATTGTATGACTGACCTGGCCAATTAAATTCTTCTTAAGTTGCAAAACATACTTGGCGAATAAAGTGTGATTCTGATTCTGATTCTGATTCTGATTCTGATTCTGATTCTGATTCTGAATTCAACACTAGCTTTAAACGTTTTGAAGTGACTGATGAGACGAATGTGAGAGTTATGAACTTTACTACTTATGAGGCTGATCGGGGTGTTCGTTTATGGGCTCCTATTTACAGTTGGGATACAGTTCCAAAGGCTCCTTCTCCACGCTAAGTTGGCACTGTCGAGGGATTCCCAAATATCAGCAGGATTGTTGTATTATTTCAAGAAGGCTTTGAGCACCTTCAAAGGTGTTTTTCTTACCTTCACCTAGTCATCTCTTCTGACAGAGGCCAGAACATAGTGCATCTTCCAGCTATTTAATGTTGGACATGGGGGGAAATAGGTTGCACAACTTAGCCAAATTAGTGCGGACAGTGGCGCAGCAGTAGAGTTGCTGCATTACAGTGCCAGAGACCCGGGTTCGATCCCGACCGCGGGTGATGACGGTACAGTTTCTACGTACTTTCTGTGACCGCATAGGGTTTTCTCCAGTTTGCTCCCATACTCCAAAAACGTATAGGTTTGTAGGTTCTGGAAAGTTGTAAAATTGTCCCTGGTGCGTAGGATAGTGTTCGTGTACGAGGTGATCGCTGCTCAGTGCAGAGTCGGTGGGCTAAAGGGCATGTCTCCACTCTGTATCTCTAAGGTCTAAAGCAGGGGTCGGCAACCTTGTTCTGCATAGGGGCCTGGACACATGTCTGTGAGCGGATGGCGGGCCACATCTATCATGTGTACACTTGGATCCTGCCCCCATCCCGCCCCGGTTGGCGGGCATCAAATCACGTGTTCACAGAAGGTGGACAAAAATGCTGGAGAAATTCAGTGGGTCAGACAGCCTCATGCAATCCTTGCATGTCTCACCCGCTGAGTATCTCCAGTATTTTTGTCTACTTTAGATTTTTCCAGCATCTGCAGTTCTTTCTTAAAGTGTCACAGAAGGTGCGCAGCCTTGCCGGCGGCTTTGCTCAGGATGCGGTACAGCCAGAGCTCGGTGCTCGGCGGGCCGGATGATTACGAGGGGGAAAAATCTGCCTGCGGGCCAGATGATTCGGGTTACGGACCGCATTCGGCCCGGGGGCAGTAGGTTGCCGACCCCTAGTCTAAAGAGTGTAACTAGAACCTCAATGCCTGGCAATGTTGGCTTAGGAAATAACACTGGCTTTGGTTTACTAACCTTCCAGTGAACGGAGAATTTTGCACTATTTCTCCAGAGACTTGACATACCAACTAAGAGTAATCCAAGTCTCAGAAGCAGGTAGGAGGTCAGGGATGACTGCAGTTCAAATTTTTCATATTCAAGTTGAAAGATAGAGCATGGAAACGGGTCATTTGCCTACCAGGTCCATGCCAAACATCGATCACCCGTTCACACTAGTTGTATGTTATGTCACTTTTGCATCCACTTCCTGTATCCTCTGGCAATTGACAGAGGCCAAGTAACCAACAAACCTGCACATCTTTGGGATGTGGGGGGAAACTGGAACACACTGAGAAAACCCATATGGTTGAAGGGAGAACATTGCAAAATCCACATAGGCAGCATTCAATATCAGAATCAAACCTGGATCTCTGGTGGTGAGGCAGCAGCTGCACCACTGTGCCCCCCTGCACCACTGTGCCCCCCTGCACCACTGTGTCCCCTGCACCACTGTGTCCCCTGCACCACTGTGCCCCCCCTGCACCACCCCCTGCACCACTGTGTCCCCTGCACCACTGTGCCCCCCTGCACCACTGTGTCCCCTGCACCACTGTGCCCCCCTGCACCACTGTGCCGCCCTGCACCACTGTGCCACCCTGTGTCCCCTGCACCACTGTGCCACCCTGCACCACTGGGCCACCCTGCATGTGTCCCCTACTGTGCCACCCTGCATTACTGTGCCACCCTGCATTACTGTGCCACCCTGCACCACTGTGCCACCCTGCATTACTGTGCCACCCTGCACCACTGTGCCCCTGCACCACTGTGCCGCGCTGCACCACTGTGCCCCCCTGCACCCCTGTGCCGCCCTGCACCACTGTGCTGCCCTGCACCACTGTGCCACCCTGCACCACTGTGCCACCCTGCACCACTGTGCCACCCCTGCACCACTGTGTCCCCTGCACCACTGTGTCCCCTGCAGCCTGCACCACTGTGTCCCCTGCACCACTGTGTCCCCTGCACCCTGCACCACTGTGCCCCTGCACCACTGTGTCCCCTGCACCACTGTGTCCCCTGCACCACTGTGTCCCCTGCACCCTGCACCACTGTGCCCCCCTGCACCATTGTGCCCCCCTGCACCACTGTGCCCCTGCACCACTGTGCCCCCCTGCACCACTGTGGCCCCCCTGCACCACTGTGCCACCCTGCACCACTGTGCCACCCT
Organism: Leucoraja erinaceus; assembly: GCF_028641065.1. NCBI lineage: Eukaryota > Metazoa > Chordata > Chondrichthyes > Rajiformes > Rajidae > Leucoraja > Leucoraja erinaceus. The sequence goes on from NC_073377.1 coordinate 63,224,819, forward strand.
GCACCACTGCAAATTGCACCACTGTGTCCCCTGCACCACTGTGCCGCCCTGCACCACTGTGCCGCCCTGCACCACTGTGCCACCCTGCACCACTGTGCCACCCTGCACCACTGTGTCACCACTGTGCCCCCTGCACCACTGTGCACCACTGTGTCCCCTGCACCACTGTGCCACCCTGCAGCACTGTGTCCCCTGCACCACTGTGTCCCCTGCACCACTGTGCCACCCTGCACCACTGTGTCACATTGCACCACTGTGCCGCCCTGCCGCCCTGCACCACTGTGCCACCCTATACTTTCTTCTTGAATTGACTAAGGTCTCTACTGGCACCTTGAAGGTGTTGGACAATTTTACAGAAGTACCACATAATCTGCATGCCAGTACCAAGTTAATGTCGTGCAGTGCCCTGGAAACTGCCATGTGTCACACAGTTGGTGCCATGGAGAACAGCTGATGCCACACAACGTTCCCTTGAAAACTGTTTAGTCCCCCTGGTCGTGCCTTGGCAACAACTTAGTACAAAACGTTCATTGTCCTGGACACTGCCCAGTGCCACACAGCCATTTCTCAAGCAACAAACACATCATTTCCAAATGCAGTGAATTCTGAATCTCATGCCTGATAGCTCCATAACAGATTAGTGGAATTATATTGTAATCCTTTTAATGCTCACAGTTAAAAAAAAGCTTTCCTTCTGTTGACGCAACGAGATCAGTTTCTAAAGCATCATCTCGCTGAAAGTAAACTGTTAGTACTGCCTGTCAATGCCTTGGAAAATCCTCGATCTTTCATGTTACATTTACTATATATTATATTAAAAATAGAGCTTACTGTAACTGCAGCTCCAACACTGTCAACTGATAAATTGGCGCTATATTTCATATTTGCTGACAAAATACATTTTCCAAAGACATTTAATTATTGAGAGCCGTGTTTCATATAGGGAAAGTTATTTGTATCCAAGATAAAGATTTGAAAATCAAAAATGGTAACTGACGGGGCTTCTCACTTTAATTCACAAATCTTTGTGAATAACAACAACTTGCAAAAATATGGCAGCTTTAATGCTGTAGAATATCCCCAGGATCTTCACTGCAGTGCATTAGAGCAAATTTTGTCATGGGGCAGTATACAAAGATATTAAAACACAAGACCTTATGCCCAATGAAGAAATAAGTTTAAAAGAGTGTTTTAAAGGAGGCGGGAGAGACAGGGGGCTTTGCAGGGAGAGGGATCTTGTCCTTAACTTTGAGAAGTTAAGTACAAGAGTGTCTCTGAGCTAAAAATGCTGGAGTAACTCAGCGGGTCAGGCTGCATCTCTGTAGTAAAAGGATGGGTGGCGTTTCATTTCTTCAGACAACTGCCTCGGCAACTGCCTCTGCGGATGGATCTGGAAGAGTCTAAGGCTCGAAGGCCCAAGGGAGGTTGCACACATTTGGAGGGATAATGTCACGAGGGGATTTAAAAGCAAGGATAAGAGTTTTAGAAAAGAACCGCTGTAAATCTGGGAAACAGCATAAACCACTAAAGAGCTGGGTGAGACATGGGCAACAGATGTAAGCCAAATGATTCTCTGACAGATGCTGGTTTAGAAAATGTAGACCTGGTCTCCAGCACATGTGCAGAACATCTACTGTCACAGTGACCTCCAGCTGACCTAGATCAATCAAATCCAATGAAGGGGAGGCTGGAGATCATTACATCAGGAGCCAATTGTATGTCATTATACAGCCTGCAGGCCAGGAGTTGCCCAGTAGTTGCAGCTCAGAAGGGTGGAATTTTTAAAATGTGTCAGGAGAGCTTTTTGAGCCAGTGTATCGAGAGTCTGACTGGAGAAGGGGCTTATGGATCTAATCTTAGGGAATGTAGTCAGGCAAGTGATCGCAATGTCAGTGGGCGATCATTTCATAGATGCTGATCATAATTCTGTAAGTTTCAAAATTGTTGTGAAAAGGGATAAGGAAGTTTGATTTTATCAACTGTTACCAAAAAGATTGCTCATCTTGTATTTGAGCCGCACAGTGGTACAGCTAGTCGATCGCCCACCTCACAGCTATAGAGGTCCTGGCCTCAGGTGCTGTCTGCGTGGAGCTTGCAAGCTTCCCCTGTGCTCGGATTTGTAGGTTAATTGCCTTGGTATAAATGTAAATCATCCCCAGTGTTAATGCGCGAGGATCGCTGTGGTAATGTGCGTGGATGGCTGGTCGGTGCAGACACCGGTGAAGGACGTGTTTCCGCACTGTATCTCTAAAAACTAAAAACTACTTCCTATGACAGCTTGTTCGCCACATTCCAAGTGAAAAAACCCTCAGGTCCCTTTAGAATTCACCCCCTCTCACCTTAAATCAATCCTCTCTGCTTTAAATATCATCATTGTTCCTGCCTCTATTAATTCCTCTGGCTGCTCATTCTATTATACCCACTGATTTTGTGAAAAAAATCCATCCCTTTCTCACCTTCAATCAATGCTCTCTAGTTTTAGACTCCACTCCCTGGGGAAAAGACTGTGATTGATCACCATATCTAAGCATGTTTATGAACATTGCGATAGGCACACTCAGTTTTGAACCAGAACACAGATTCGCTAAGTGAGTTTGATATGTTTTGCAGGCCATAGGAGGAGGGGTAAGATTGTGAGTTTGTGATGCTTTCTATTCCCTAGAGGTCATATTGTTTATATTTGGGAATCCCAAACACAGTGGGAGAACAATCAGGGGCAAAACATTGAGATAGATCTGCCTAAATAATGACTTTTGCCAGAACAAAAGGTCCCTATCAGGGCAATGCTTCCTGTGCAATGAACCACAGTGAGCTGCATAGCGAATACCTTGATAAAATTGTGTAAAGCAATTGAACATACATGTGACAAAGTTTCTCTCTTTAAAACAAAATGTATCACGAGGTAGACAGAATGGCACGTTATCTTTCAGTCATCTGTTTGCATATTTGCCTCTAAAGTAGCATTTGACTGTATACACTACTGGCTGCGTAGGAATGTTCCCACTGAAGAATATTTATACATTCTGTCATGCAAACTGCTGTAATTAACCACAGGCCAAATCCTCTTTAATTATTTAGACGATAGAAACAGTTCACAATGCAATGTTTCCTTCAAATTGTTATACTGTGGAATACGGAAACAGTTGATGAAGCAGCTTTCAGTAGTAACTTTAAAATGGTTAAATACTTGTAAAGCAAGAAAAAATGCAGCGCAATGGGAAAAGAACCAATGGAAACAAATTGGGATAAATAGTCTTCTGTGCTGTATTATATCGACACTGTTTCCATCTGCTCAGCCCTCTAAATGATCTCCAAGCACCATCTACCATTTCATTACTTTACCTTGCAGTGATCTCTTTTGGCATTCTTGCCTATTAACAAATATTGCACTATATCAAATGCCTGGGAAGAAAAGGGAAATTGATAAAAAATGCACGTATATATGGAGCACAGATGCTGGAGAAACTCAGCGGTTTCTTTTCCCATTGTCCTGCATTTCTTCTTGCTTTTCAAGTATTTATCTCTTTTAAAGTTACTACTGAAGCTGCTTCATCAACTGTTTCCGACACCGTATTCCACAATATTACAATTTGAAGGAATCATCGCATTGTGAACTGTTTCTATCATCTAAATAATTAAAGGGGATCTAATTTGGTCATTCTGAATCCGACCTTTCTGTCCTGGGCCTCCTCTATGGCCTGAGTGGGTCCTACTGCAAATTGGAGGTGCAGCACCTCATATTTCACTTGGGTAGTGTACACCCCAGCGGTATGAACATTTACTTCTCCAATTTCAGGTATTCCTTGTTTTCTCCTCCCCTTCCCAGCTCTCCTATAGCCCACTGTCTCCGCCTCTTCCTTTCTTCTTCCCGACCCTTCACCCCCACATCAGTCTGAAGAAGGGTCTCGACCCGAAACGTCACCTATTTCCTTCCCACCATAGATGCTGCCTCACCCGCTGAGTTTCTCCAGCATTTTTGTCTATCTTCGATTTTTCCAGCATCTGCAGTTCTTGCTCCATTATATATGGAGCACAATCATTTGCATTTGGTTTCCTTTTGTATGTGCACCCACCATGATAAATGGAAAATATGCCTTCCCTGTGACTAATCTTTAATCCTTTTTCTGTCAAGATGGAAAGTTTGCAGGATGACTGCAACTTGGAGCTGGTAACCAAATGTTTCATTGAAAGTCAATCATTGCACATGCCTATTATTTTAATTGCTAGTCACATTTATATAAATATTATTGCAGAACTGATGAGTGGTTAATTGGCACTGCAAACTATCGCTGCATGGAGGACAGTTGTAAGCATAAGAAGTCGCGTAAGCTGAGTATTTGCAGACTGGTAACCAAAAGAAACTTAGTTCTTTCAATTTAAAACAAAAATAATCTATGCTCATCCCATCTCCACCACAAAATACCAAAGGTATAAATCACTGCTCATGGCCAACCTGCCTGCCACTGGGGATATTAGTCAGGGTTTTGTATTTTTCTGTAACCTAGATGGAAACAGCTTTCCAGAGTTTCATCTCATGAGGACAGAGCAGTCTCCACCTCAATATCAGGCAACCAAACAAGAAATCTCCTTGGATTCTTTGACAATGTATTCCAGGTTGAGAGGACATTGTTAGAACAGAATCGAAAGATGGTGTCCCCTCCATCCCATGAACTGACCCTTGGATTTTTTGGGCAACTATTGAATGGGGTGAACGCTGGTTGGTGCAGACTCGAAAGGGCCTGTCGAAGGGCCTGTTTCCGCACTGTGTCTGCATGGTCTAAAAGTCTAATTATAGTAAATCATTTAAGAACTTTTAAAATAGACAATAGACAATAAACAATAGGTGCAGGAGTAGGCCATACGGCCTTATTCAATGTGATCATGGCTGATTATCCACAATCAGTACCCCGTTCCTGCCTTCTCCCCATTTCCCCTGACTCCACTATCTTCAAGAGCCCTATCTAGCTCTCTCTTGAAAGTTTCCAGAGAACCAGCCTCCACCGCCCTCTGAGGCAGAGAATTCCACAGACTCACAATCTCTGAATGTAAAAGTGTTTCTTCAACTCCGTTCTAAATGGCTTTACTCCTTATTCTTAAACTGTGGCCCCTGGTTCTGGACTCCTCCAACATCGGGATCATGTTTCTTGCCTCTACCGTGTCCAAACCCTTAATAATCTTGTACATTTCAATAAGGTTCCCTCTCATCCTTCTAAACTCCAGAGTATACAAGCCCAGCCACTCCATTCTCTCAGCATATGACAGCCCCGCCATCCCGGGAAAATATTTTAAATAGAAATAGAAATTATTAAAATGTTAGTGAAAAAATTAAAAATAAGGAATGCATATAATTTTTTGCCTCCCCAACCAAATTTTTTGCCTCCCCTGCAATCTCCATTAAATTTGGTGTGGTCTTGAATCCTGGACCAGTGACATCGGGTGCAGGAAGTAGGGAAGATTTTCTACCCTAATGCATTTGGTGCTGCCGACAATTGGCAGCAGGAATAAACCCAACATCTCCTAAATGCTGGTGGAACTTAGTGCATTAGGCAGCATCTCTGGAGAAAATGGACAGGAGGCATTTCAGGACCCTTCTTCAGGCTGATTGTAGTGGGGGCAGGCGGCAGGGAAAGACTGGGAGCGAGAAAAAAACAGGACAAATTGGGGCCGGCAACAGATGACCTCAGGCAAGGAGATTCCCTGATATTCCGATTGTTGGCTACGGACAGGTGTGAGCCCAAAAGTGATTCATCATTGCAAATTGCAGAACTGGTTAACGGACTTTTAATGGAGGAAGGGTGAGGGGCAGGGGGGAAGATGGAGGGGTGGGGGGAGGGGGGGGAGAGTAGTGTTCAAAGAATATCTAATCAGTATTATTTGCGAATTAATGAAAAGGCGTATTCATCTTGCTGTTAATGTTTTTAACAAGAAAGCATATTTAATGCTCGTAAAGATGGCATCGTTTGAGGAATGCGTATTTGGCGCACTAAGTATATAAAGACTGGTGCTCACAGATCCAGATAATGCAGCAGACTTGAGCCTCCCAAACCTAACATAAACAATGTCAATGCACTGAGGTACATTCAGTGTTATTCATTACCCTTGTGTAAATAAACAAGTCTAACTGTTTTAGTTGAGGATAAAGCTTGCAAGTATTCTCTATAAAGGGAATTAGAGAACGCAAACCTAGATTTAAGAGAATTGGTTAAAGATAATTCCCAGTGTATACCAAAATTTCAATGATATGATATGTTGCCAACTGGATCAAACACAGTGATGGGGGAGTGGGGGGGGGGGGGGGGGGGGAATGGGGGGCGAGGGGTGGGGAAGGGGGTGGAACATAATCTTGAACATCAATGGAGCTGCTATAGACTGGACTGACGGCTGGAAGCTACTTGACATTCATATTAACAGTAACCTGTTATTCCTTCACACTTATGAAATATCAAGAATATAGGGGGGTTGCACGTAAGGTCACTGGGTCATAGGGCTTGACGCACGGAGCCGCTCAATCCATCTGGAGGACATCGCAGCTTCCGGTATATGTTGTTAATACACAAAACGCGTACTTTCCTACCTGGTAAAAACCGCCAAACTGTTGAATTTTTGCGCTGTAAAAAATTGTGGAAATCGGGGTAAGCGTGAGAGACATGTACCCAACTTCAGAATTCCAAAAGTGAAGCAATATGAAGTGAGAGCTGAAGGGACAACAACAGCTAAAGTGCTTGGTGAACTTTGGCCGTGCAGATATCAAAATTGAAAATATTGGGAATTATCGCGTTTGCTCACTGCATTTCATCAACTAAGGCATTATTTGTATTTTTTCTTGATTCCTTTGGTATCTAAAAAGTATCAGAGGTGATAAATCTGGCTGTAAATTTTGCTTCAGAGGTGTTTTCTTTTTGTATGTAAAAACCCACTTGAGAACCATGGGCGATTTAAAAAATTTACAGCCAGATTTATTACGTCTGAAACTTTTTAGATGCCAAAGGAATCAAGAAAACACAAATAATGCCTTACTGTTAATGAAATGCAGTGAGCAAACGGCCAATGTTCGCCAAGCACTTTGGCCGTTGTTGTCCCTTCAGCTCTAGCTTCTATCTACCGTAATTTCTTCTCACTTTTGGAATTCTGAAGTAGGTTTAATGTCTCTCACGCTTATCCCAATTTCCATAATTATTTACAGCGCAAAAATTGGCCATTTCGGCGGGTTTTAACGGGCCCGCTACGCTGGAAACAATGGTCAGTGTTTACCTGCAGTTCATCGCATGTGCTCCAGTTGGCGTAGCGTAGCAACAGTACGGGTCATGGGTCGTGATCCGAATGCCGTGCAACCTCCCAATACATTAGCATCTTTACACAAAGGAGTCTGAGAAGATTCAGCATGTCCATGACTATTCTCTCAAACTTTTTTTTTTTTTTTTTTTTTTTTTTTTTTTTTTTTTTTTTTTATTTTTTTTTTAGAAGTACGGTAAATTACATTACTACACAACACATATATCTTAATACATTTTTTGTACCGCTTCATTTTTTTTTTGAGCTTTAAGAAAAAGATAGAAGTAAGGAAAGTAAAGAAAGTGCGCAAGAGTCGTGAACTGCAAGAGTGTTGGGAAAAGAAAGCCCTTAGAAAATAAGTTAGAGAAGGAAGTAAAGTGAGAAAATAGACCCTAGAAAAGAAAGAAAAAGAAAATAGGAACAATCGCTCTATTATAACATTAAACTCCGCAGAAAGGAGACTACCAACCAAGTCTGTTTTTGTTGTTTTACCTCCCGTTACCAGGTCCTGATACCATTGTCCATGACCATTGTACCTGATGTCCATGACTATTCTCTCAAACTTCAATGGAGAATATTTTGATACGATGCATCTTCACCCGGTGTAGCCAGGTCGGATCTTAACTCTGATCTTGACTGCCTGAACCTGCAGAGAGTGGTGAACACAGTCCACTCCATAACACATGCTCCTCATTTCTTTCCATTCAATCCGTCTTCACAGTGGGTTGAATCAGGAAGGCTGAAAGTATCATCAAGAATGCCAGTCACCCCGGCCATTCCCTTTTTTCCCTTGGAGCAGATACAGGAACTTAAAAGCCTGCACATCCAGACTTAAGAAAAGCTTCTTCCCCACAACCATTAGACTCATACTCAATTTCAAGCATTGCTACCATGTACTCTTACTCTTAAATCTACATTATTTGATTAATCTGTTTGTTGTACTTTCATTTATGGATGATCAAAGATCCAGATGGATTTCAGTCCATATGATTTCAATGCATCATCATTACTGTATAAATTTAAATAATGTGGATTAACTTCCACGAATAATATTGTTGGGATTTTTAAGGAAACAATTGTAAAAATAGCAAGATAATAAGGGCAGAAAATGCTGAAAATGTTGAAAATGTAACATCTGTGGAGAGAGAAACAAATTTAAAACACCCAGTCAGCATTCTTTGACCGGAACATTGTTGCAGTGGGGAACAAGAGGGATGTGTAGGAAGGAACAGCAGATGCTGGTTTAAACCAAAGATAGACACAAATTACTCGAGTAACTCAGGGGGACGGGCAGCATCTCTGGAGAGAAGGAATGGGTGACATTTTGTGTCGAGAACCTTCAGAAGGGTCTTGACCAGAAACATCACCCATTCCTTCTCTCCAGGCTTGCTGCCCATCCCCCTGAGTTACTCCAGCATTTGGTGTCCATCTTCGAGAGAAAGATGTTGTATCCAGGACAGTTCAGGCCTCATGGAGCTCGTGGGAGCATGGGCTTGTGGTTGGAAACAAAGGCCGGGCCAGGGGAGGGGGTGGCTGACCCGACTGAGTTCTGATGAAAGAACACTGACCTGAACAACTATCTGTGGACTTCATTCTGGACAACTATGCTTCTGGACGGAATTTATATTAATTTACCCATCCAGAACAACCAAAACATGCATTCATATAACCTAAACTGACCAAGACACGAAAAGCGGGAGTAACTTAGTGGGTCAGACAGCATCTCTGGCGAAAGGAATAGATGACGTTTCAAGTTGAGACCCTTCTTCCAGCATCTGCAGTTCCTACCTACAACTAAACATCGAAACATGGAAACACAGAAAATAGGTGCAGGAGGAGGCCATTTGGCCCTTCGAGACAGCACCGCCATTCATTGTGATCATGGTTGATCGGCCCCTATCAATAACCCGTGCCTGCCTTCTCCTCATATCCCTTGACTCCACTAGCCCCTAGAGCTCTATCTAACTCTCTCTTAAATACATCCAGTGACCTGGCCTCCACTGCCCTCTGTGGCAGGGAATTCCATAAATTCACAACTCTCTGGGTGAAAAGGTTTTTCTCACCTCAGTCTTAAATGACCTCCCCCTTATTCTAAGACTGTGGCCCCTGGTTGTGGACTCGCCCAACATTGGGAGCATTTTTCCTGCATCTAACCTGTCCAGTCCTTTTATAATTTTATACGTTTCTATAAGAACCCCCTCATCCTTCTAAACTCCAGTGAATACAAGCCTAGTATTTTCAGTGACCGGTGTACAAGGACGCCCAGGTCTTGCTGCACCTCCCCCTTACCTAACCTAACCCCATTGAAATAATAATCTGCCCCCTTGTTTTTGCCGCCAAAGTGGATAACCTCACATTTATCCATATTATACTGCATCTGCCACGCATCTGCCCACACACTCAACCTGTCCAGGTCACCCTGCAACCTCCTAACATCCTCTTCACAGTTCACATTGCCACCCAGCTTTGTGTCATCCGCAAACTTGCAAGTTTTGCTCCTAATTCTCTCTTCTAAATCATAAATATATATGGTAAACAATTGCGGCCCCAACACCGAGCCTTGCGGCACTCCACTCGCCACTGCTTGCCATTCTGAAAAGGACCCGTTCACTCCTACTCTTTGCTTCCGGTCAGCCAACCAATTTTCTATCCATGTCAACACCCTACCCACAATACCATGTGCTCTAATTTTAGTCACCAGTCTCCCATGCGAGACCTTATCAAAGGCTTTCTGAAGGTCTAGATACACGACATCCACTGGCACCCCTTCATCCATTTTACTTGTCACATCCTCAAAAATTTCCAGAAGATTAGTCAAGCATGATTTCCCTTTCATAAATCCATTGACTTGGACTAATCCTTTTACTGTTATCCAAATGCCCCATTATTACCTCTTTAATAATTGACTCCAGCATCTTTCCCACCACCGAAGTCAGGCTAACTGGTCAGTAATTCCCCATTTTCTCTCTCGCTCCTTTCTTGAAAAGTGGGATAACATTAGCTATCCTCCAATCCACAGGAACTGACCCTGAATCTATCGAACATTGGTAAATGATCACCAATGCTATTTCTAGAGCCATCTCCCTGAGGACCCTGGGATGCAGACCATTTGGCCCAGGGGATTTATCATCCTTCAGTCCCATTAACCTACCCAATACTATTTCTCGCCTAATGAAAATTTCTTTCAGTTCCTCTACCCCCTTAGATCCTCTATTCTCCAGTACATCTAGGAGACTGTTTGTGTCTTCCTTAGTGAAGACAGATCCGAAGTACCTATTCAACTCTTCTGCCATTTCCTTGTTGCCCATAATAATTTCACCCGTATCTGCCTTCAAGGGACCCACATTTGACTTTGCTACTCTTTTTCCTTTAACATATCTAAAGAAGCTTTTACTGTCCTTCTTTATATTCCTAGCCAGTTTCCCCTCGTACTTCGTCTTTTCAGCCCGTATTGCCCGTTTTGTTTCCTTCTGTTGTCCCATGAAAGTTTCCCAATCCTCTGGCTTCCGGCTACTCTTTGCTGTGTTATACATCTTTTCTTTTAGTTTTATTCTATCCCTAACTTCTCTTGTCAGCCACGGTTGCCTCCTACTCCCCTTAGAATCTTTCTTCCTTTTTGGAATGAAATGATCCTGCGTCTTCCGGATTATGCCCAGAAATTCCTGCCATTGCTGTTCCACCGTCATTCCTGCTAGGATCCCTTTCCAGTCTACCTTGGCCAGCTCCCCTCTCATGCCTTCATTGTCCCCTTTGTTCAACTGCATCACTGACACTTCCGATTTAACGTTCACCTTCTCAAATTGCAGGTCTAAACTGACCTGACATGTGGACTCTTTCCACAGATGCTGCTTGATACTTCCAGCATATTATGTTTCTGCTCTAGGTTACATGAATCCATCTTTTGATTGTTCTGGATGGATGATCTAATATAAATGATATCTACACGATTAGTTATCATGAATAAAGTGCATAGATAGTTGTTCAACTTCTGATGCAGCAAATATCCCACAATAAAAACAGAGTGCATCTCTCGGTGAAGTCAGTATTGCAGAGCTGTCCCATGGAGTGGTCATTACTCCAGCACAGCAGCAGTTATACTAAAACGGAGCTATTTCCGAAGAAAAATAATTCTTGTTCCATTATACTCAGAACGAAAGTTTTTTTTGTCTCCATTTTGTACTTGCTGAAGAAAATGCCTTTGCAGTTGCGATTGAATATTACAACCAAACTAACCAAGATTGTGAGAAACAAAATCTAACTTACTCCTCGTGCTTGATCTCACTTCCTCCCCAAGGTTGACTTTGGGCCAAAATAGTTACAACTCACATTTCATGCTCAACTTGTTGACTACTCTGTAAACAAATAATATGCATCATACTATTTATTCTATAAACTGTCAATAAGCATAATAATTTTCAAAGGCATCCTTATCTTCACTTCAATATTAAACACATATAATTTCAATTGGGATATATATGTTATCAGCTTGCTCAGATCATCAAGCAGTTCTTTCTGCCCCCTCTGCTTCCCATGATATTTTTACCACCTTCCGTTCTTTTAAAAGCTTCAGAAAATATTTTAAACTTTGTTTTAAGTAAGCGTGTCCCATAATTTCCCAACTCCATCTTTTCCTTTGGCCCTGAGAAATATCCTGAAATAGCAGTGGTGGGAGCAACACCGGTGTGGTTAGTTACTCATGCCCTGGCTTACACAGATGGAAAGAATACTGCAACATATTCAGTGAGTGATGGAGGCCCTGGAGTTAAGCTGTGACACTTTCTGGAAGGAATATGCAACGTCTTCATGACTGTTTCAAGTAACCATTTATCCCTCTTGTAATTTACCATTTTACTGATGCAAAATATTCTGTGCTTACTGAAGTCATATTACATTATCAACTGCATGACTTTCCTCATGCACTAATCTTGCAAAAGACGTACTTAAATTACTGGCACAGATAAACACAAAGTGCTGGAGTAACTCAGCACGTCAGGCAGCATCTTTGGAGACAAAAGGATGGGTGATGTTTTGGGCCGGGTCTCGTCCAAAGAAGGGTCTCGGCCCGAAACGTCACCCATCCTTTTTCTCCAGAGATGCTGCCTGATCCACTGTTACTCCAGGACTTTATGCCTATCTTCAGTATATATAAGCATCTGCAGTTCCTTTCTACACTTAAATTATTGGCCCTCTCTCTTTCTAAAAGTCTCTTCCTCCACTCCCTTAGACTACATCCTTCTTGCACTTAATTGATGTGCATTTCCCATTTTCCGTCCATCACATGCAAACAATACCCTCACCCCCTCTTTACACCCTCATTTCCTCTCTCTATCCTCCTTTAAGAGTCATCCCCATCATCCAAATGTTGACCAAGTTTTTTAATCCTTAGTAGACACTAGTCTGAAGACTAGTGGGTTAATAGGTTATTGGTGCAAGGAATGTATATTTACCCTTCCACAGACTGAAGTTACTGTGTAACTTTAACATCTCCTGCCCTTCTATGCATAAAAGACTAAATGCCAGTCATTATGAATATAATAGTAAAATTGTAAAGTTTTGAAAAAGAACGCACGCATATGCATTGATAGTTACATTAAACAAGTTAATTTAAAATGTAAACACGAAAGAAAAGGGTTAATCAAATTGGAAATAAATCGAAAAGGAAGTGTTGCAATTTTATTTAAATAATCGCAAGATACCATTGTGGTTTAAGGTATAACCTCTCAATCAGAAGCAGTTGCCATCCAGTTGATTTGCTATTTTTTAAACGGGCGACATGAATATCATGTTAAAACAGAGTTTGAAGGTTATAACTACAGATGCAAGTTCTAGTCCTGTTGGGACTATGGAAATGTCATCCATGGAATGCAATCAGTCAGGGCTGAAGAATGTAGATTGTAATGTTAGACTAGTATCCTGAGGTCAGTACAAAATTTCAGTTTTTGTCTTCTTGGAACATTTACCTGTGTACTTTTGCCTGAGGATATTAAATAAATTGGCTCGCTTTCACAAGTGCGTAAATTGTGCATAGTTACTCTGAGGCAGTAGGCTCAATAAACACCATTTCCCATTTTTTTGTTTTATAAAATCTAGATCTATAAGAAATATAATAATAATAATAATCTTGGATGTCCTCTGCTCATGATGGCTTTGTTACACATCATAAGCAGCTCAATTTCTTTGCGAACGTTCCAGTGACATTTCGTACCTGTCATCCTGGAGGATCCCATGTGGCCAAAACTCTCGTGGATTCAGAAAATAACCACTCCTGCTCTTCAGAGGAGGCAATCAAATGGTTTGAACAGAAGGCTTGTCTGGAGCATGACCTGGATCAATAGATGTGACCGACATGCAAATCTGCAGCATTCTTTGTCATCTAAATTACTTCAGCTGCACACAAATTTATACACATATATAATCAAAAAATAATCATCTCATGTTCTAAGTAAAAACTTGTGTAAGATGCAAAGACTCTTTAGTTTCTAACCTGGAACAATTCCAATTGGAGCTGAGAACCTTTGTACATGTTGAGTAACGTTGAACTCACCAGTGCACTTGCAATACGCAGAGACAAATGACTTAACCATTGAGAAATGATCAAATTAACTTAGGAGAGAGAACATCAATCCACATATTTCAAACTGATCATAGATCACTGTTCTGAAATTCTAGTATGACTGACAAGGTAATAATCAGTTTTTGAGCATAATGTTTAAATTCATCCACCCCTTTGGCTCCGTAAATCATCATCTGTTGATTTATTGCAGAAAAACATGAAGGGAGTTTGATATTCATTGACTTTTGTGTGACCCTCTCAACACGAACCAGCAAATGTCACCTTAATGTAGCTTCTAAAGGTCAAAAGTAGATAAGCTTAACTTTACAGACTGTTTAAACTTGCACTATTGGGAAGCTTGTGGCAGAAAGACTTTGAACAGTATCTGGGAAATATACTGGATTCCCTTATCAATTTTGCATACACTTTTACTTAACAAGCATTACAGCAATGACCTTTCTAGTCCCTTGTAAATATCTGTACACTTTGACAGATTACAACGGGTTTCCGATTAAGTTTAACCAAATGGAACTAATAAGAGTTTCTTGAGAGAAATATGTCATTTCAATCTGTACAACATCACAATTTGAATTTTATTTGACTATAGTGATAAATATACCATCTAAGCCTCCTTTTCTCTTTCTAAAGCGAAATCCAAAGGATACACGTCATGTTTTTGGCACAATGAAGGAATTATGTAAAAAGGAAAAATATATATTGTTCCAAACCTTGTAAAATGATTTACCAATTCCCATAAAAATGTTCTCAACATACTTCCCCAATATGTTACTAAATCCGTACTACTCTAATGTCTATTCCATGCAGTATAATATGCTTTTCACAAATGACACAGTTCTGACCGCATGGACAAACCATTTTATAATATATCCTATAAAGGAAATGGATGTATATTATTGCATTCTCCATGTCTCTAATAAATGTAAGATATTTCTGTGCTGTAGATTTCACTATCACACTGTACAGTGGATTTGATCACAGTCACTAAGTTTGCTTCTACCACAGCATTAACATTGTTTTGTAAAATCTTGCCTCATATTATCATGTTCTCTTGTACTTTAATTAAGCTGAGGGCCTTTTTTCATCATCGACTTTATCTGATAGCTTGTGCATCCCGAATTAGAATCTTCCTCGTCTAACCATCTTTTTTGCAACCTAAGGCAAGAAATGTATGTAATTCGATAGGCAGATCCTTACTCACCTCCTGCAACTTCTCCCTGCCCCCTTCCTTATCTCCGGCTTTTCATCCGACTGTGTATCGGAATCTGATTTGTCAACCTTTGAACTTTCCACTCTCTCAATCTTTCCGATTTTCTGACACACTATCTAAGTTGGTCTTCTTTCAAATGCATTTATTTCAGAAGGAGTGCTTTCGGATTAAAAGTACTTCAATTGATTTTTACAGCTATTTTAACACAGTTGATTTTGTCTGACTTCATTGGTTCAGCTTATTGTCTAATTCTATCAGACCTGAGAAATCTAGATCCGTCTTCTTCACTCTGAAGGAACTGCTTGGTGCAATCCCATCTATGGACGCAAAAATCTGTTGCAAAGGTATTAAGAAAAGTATCAGTTTAATCGTGGATGCAGTCACTTCATTTCCATTCAGCCTTTTTTTTTCCATTTCCTGGCTGAGAGGTGTATGGTATTTCATGTCAGCTGAGGTTAAGGTATTTGAAGACTGTACTGTAGCTTCTGTTGTGCCTTTATTTGAGAAAGGTTGCAAGGGCCAGCCGGAAACTGTAGGCCTAAGTTAGCCTACGTCAAGCATCAGGTAGGCCTAATGATGCTGGGCCTAACATTGGTGGTGCAAAAGTTACCAGAGGGGATTCTGAGAGGCAGGGTCTATCAACATTGGGATAGGCTGGGACAGATTAGGTATAAACAGCATGGTTTGCATGGGAAATGAATTTGACTGAGTTTACTGAAGATATGACCAAGAAGATGGACAAGGGCAGGGGATAAGATGCTGTCATAGAAACATAGACAAATAAGTGCAGGAGGAGGCCATTCGGCCCTTTGAGCCAGCACCGCCACTCATTGTGATCATGGCTGATCATCCCCTATCAATAACCCGTGCCTGCTTTATCCCCATATTCCTTGACTCCACTAGCCCCTAGAGCTCTATCTAACTCTCTCTTAAATCCATCCAGTGACTTGGCCTCGACTGCCCCCTGTGGCACGGAATTCCATAAATTCACAACTCTCTGGGTGTAAACGTTTTTTCTCACCTCAGTCTTAAATGACCTCCACTTTATTCTACATCTGGGAGATTGTTTATGTCTTCCTTAGTGAAGACAGATCCGAAGTACCTATTCAACTCTTCTGCCATTTCCTTGTTGCCCATAATAATTTCACCCGTGTCTGCTGCAAGGGACCCACATTTGACTTTGCTACTCTTTTTCCCCTTAACATATCTAAAGAAGCTTTTACTGTCCTTCTTTATATTCCTGGCCAGCTTCCCTTCGTACTTCATCTTTTAGGCCGGTATTGCCCGTTTTGTTTCCTTCTGTTGTCCTTCTGAAAGTTTCCCAATCCTCTGGCTTCCGGCTACTCTTTGCTGTGTTATACATCTTTTCTTTTAGTTTTATTCTATCCATAACTTCTCTTGTCAGCCACGGTTGCCTCCTACTCCCCTTAGAATCTTTCTTCCTTTTTGGAATGAAATGATCCTGTGTCTTCCGGATTATGCCCAGAAATTCCTGCCATTGCTGTACCACCGTCATTCCTGCTAGGATCCCTTTCCAGTCAACCTTGGCCAGCTCCCCTCTCATGCCTTCAGAGTTCCCTTTGTTCAACTGCATCACTGACACTTCTGATTTAACGTTCTCCTTCCGAAATTGCAGATTAAAACTAATCATATTATAATCATTACCTCCAAGGGGATCCTTTACCTCGAGTTCTCTTATCATATCTGGTTCATTGAACAACACTAAATCCAGAATTGCCTTTTCTCTGGCCAGCCCCATTACAAGCTGCTCTAAGAATCCATCTCGGAGGCATTCTACAAACTCTCTTTCTTGGGGTCCTGAACCGACCTGATTTTCCCAGTCTACCTGCATATTGAAATCCCCCATCACCACAGTGGCATTACCTTTGTTACATGCCAGTTTTAACTCCTGCTGCAACTTACACCCTACATCCGGGCTACTATTTGGGGGTCTGTAGATAACACCAATTAGTGTCTTCTTGCCTTTACAATCCCTCAACTCAATCCACAGTGACTCTACCTCGTCAGTCCCTATGTCTTCCCTCGCAAGGGACTGAATTCCATCCCTCACCAGCAGAGCTACCCCTCCTCCTCTGCCCACCTGCCTGTCCTTTCTATAGGATGTATAACCCTGAATATTAAGTTCCCAGAATAAGTTCCCAGAATATGAAGTCTATATAGACCTCAGCAAGGCCTTTGACAGGATGATCCAGAAGGTTAGATTATATGGGATCCAGAGTTAGCCAGTCAATTAGATGCAGAATTGGCTTGATGGTGGGACACGGAGGGTGGAGGTTAGGGTGTAATAACATGGAACTGTAGATATTGGTTCACACCAAAGATAGACACAAATTGCTGGAGCAACTCAGTGGGACATTTTGGGTACTGAGTCCACACCCAGGGGTTATTGGGGCCTGCGTGTAGTAGGACAGTACCCTGCTAAAAGAACACAATGGGAGCAAAGGATCCTTGGTTTGGAAGAAATGAAGTCTTCATCAACAACATTGATGGATGGAACTGGTGTGTCTGAAGTACTGGAGATAAAAGCCTGCAGGCTTTTATAGAAACTTCAGGTGGACAGGGACTCACAAACACATCTCATGGTTCTCCCTTGTGATCTTTGGCCACAGTTATTAACCCAACACATTGACAGGACGTATGTTTAGAGAGGAGATGAGGAGGAATGTCTTTAATCCGAGGATAGAGAATCTGTTGAATTCATTGCCATAGATGGCTGTGGAGGCCGTCATTGGGTATTTTTAAAGCGGAGATTGAGAAATTCTTGATTAGCTTACTTACTTACTGCCTATTATGCCTCCTGGCATGTAGGGCAGCAACGAAGGTCCTCCACTCAGCGGTGTTGATTCCTTCAGTTGCTGTTTCATATTTGTTTTACGAGACAGGGGTTGTTAGCCCCGTGCTCAACCTCCAACCTGGAGGACCCGTGGATCTCTCTTCGACCTGTCCAGCATGGGAGATCCTAACAGGAGATGAATCTCCCACTGGCATAGCCCTAAGGGTCACTGAGACACACAAGCTCCCCGACCACGACAAGGTTGCAATCCAACGGGGAGATTTTTAAAGCGGAGATTGAGAAATTCTTGATTAGTAAGGGTGTCAAAGGTTATGGTAGAAGGCAGAAGAATGGGGTTGAGAGGGTAGATAGAGCCGCCACGATTGAATGGTGGAGTGGAATCAATGGGTGAATGGCCTACTTCTGCTCCTATCTTATTAACATGACCCCTTCCCCAATAGATATAGAGCCTATTTTGGACAATCCATACACCCCCGCATCTCAACCTCTCTTCACCATTTACCACTATCAGTGTCAATGTTTCTAATATCAACAGAACATTCCTGCATTAAAGTCTTGCGTACACCAACCGTTTGTTTGCTGATGTTTAGTCCCAACTGGCTCTGAGTCACACAGTACACACACGTTGTTAGGGAATGGACCCGATGACCATAGTTAGTCTGGGAACTGGATATACCACTTGCACACTTGCTTGTGTAGGAAGTAACTGCAGATGCTGGTTTACCTTGAAGATCGACACAAAATGCTGGAGTAACTCAGTGGGTCAGGCAGCATCTCGCCATCGCCATCGCCAGCCGGGGGCTTTGACTTTGACTCTGACATCGTGGGGGGGGAGAGTGCAGTGGAGAGATAAGTGTTTTTGGCCTTCCATCACAATGATGTGATGGATGTTTATGTTAATTATGTTGTGTTGTTGTGTCTTGGGTCTATTTGTTTGTAATGTATGGCTGCAGAAACGGCATTTCGTTTGGACCTCAAGGGTCAAGACCCTTCTTCAGTCTGAGAGTTCTTTATTCATGCTTTCTTCATGCATTTCTGTCAATAAGGCATGGCTATTTCTGGGGGAAGCCCACACAGACCAATAATCCACCTTCTTAACTCAGAAAGTACCCAAGATCCATTCTGACAGATTTGAGTTCCCAGCAGCTGGATTTAAATGTGACATTCCCCTGATCCCATGTTTTCTCAGGAGAGATCAGTACTGGAGGTCACCACGCCATATTCTGGCATTTAAGTTGACATTTTAGTTCAACAAATGTTCTGGCCTGTATACGTTTTAATAAGCCGTGTTATCATCATTGCTTACGTGTTTTCCAAAGTTTCCACAGATCTTGTTACCTTTAAAACCAAAAGTTGATTCGCTTTCATTCTCAGTAGAGAAACATATTAATTGAATTTAAAGCCAAAATAAAGAGAGGAGGTGGCTGCTGTTGTTGACTCTAAGGTAAACCAACAATATGGCGCCCAAAATTCCCAATGTGTTTTCCAGCAAGATTTAAGCCAGCTGGGGAATACACATAGGAAGTACTATTTGACATTTTCATTGAGAAAAATTATCCATTTTCACAGAAGCAATGTTTTATTGTTTTGCTTTCAGGAATTCCAGTTTAAACCTAACCAGTTGCAGCCGAACCAATCAAATTGGAACAGTGCAGTGAAGAAGACGAAGATTAAAACTAGAATTGGAGATCTTCACCCTAATTAAATAATCTCCATCTTGCCCTCTCGTCAGTTAAATCCTTTTGAGCAAAATACCCAATTTTTTTTCCAGGACATTTTGAAAGACAAATATAAAATATTAAAATAAAACACTGCATGTTATCCTTGGATTCACATGTGGGAATAACTATATGTGTGCTCTAATCGAGCTATGTTTAATAAGACATAAGTTGGGAAATGAATTCTTATTTTAATCCTTAATTAACCATGGCAGTAATTTCTTTATCGTATCATATTTTTAAATTGTTCTGCAGTGTTCCCTAGATGTATGCATGAAAGGTGCTGACAGTGCGTTGCTGGGATGCAGCCTTGAACAGCCTTTCTCACATTTCACTTTTCCCTTTCTCTTGCCAACATTTTCTATCAACTCCCTGAGCACTTCAGGTGTGCACTGAAGTGGTATGTTGAGGCACACTCTCAGCACCACATGGAAAAAAAGGTTGGAGAATATCCAAGGGTAAACTGCAGGTGAGGCAAACATGATTAGATTAGATCAAACACTGAAATGTGGCGTGGCTCACTGTCAGAGTGAATACTCTTGTGAGATTCTATGAAAACTCATGCCAACTGAGCATTCCTGCAATGTTAGTAACATAGTGCACTGCTTACCTCTTAAAAATGCTATGACTAACTGATCGAGAACCTCATGGCAAAAGACGCCAGCTCTCTCCAAAGGTGTAAAACATGTATTTTAGTGCAGAAATAAATAGTCGTCCTTGATTGAAACCCATACTGCCATTTGCTTCTTGAGTGTAAAACAAAAGCTCAGAAAGGGAGTCATTCCAAAATAAAACACATAGTGAGGAATGTTTTATAAAGAAAATATCTCCTGCTGTCAAAACTGCAGGAATTTTCTGAATCAAGCCCTATGCATTTTAAGTGTTGTAACCAAACATTGCGAATGCCAAGAACAATGGAGCATTTATAATATCTGACACCACCGTCGTCCCATTAACTTTAGCGGAGAAATTAATCTGTGCATGTGGGATACTGGAGATCAAAACATGCTGTTTGTAATTTGAGTAATTTTGCGACGCTACTGATACTTGGCAAATATATATTTTTAAAACATAGTAGAGTTAAATAACATGTTGTCATTAGTTACACTAACTTAAATGTTGGCAGGATCTACAGGTACAAATTTGGCTAACCGCAGCAGACGTACATATCGTTTATCTGCCATTGTGCCGACTGCTTTATATCTCCGAGCATCTTCCTACTATAAAAACATTTTCAAGAATCTTGGCATGAAATTTGAAATAGCATAAATAATAGACAGAACCATGATAAGTATATCTGTCCTGGAAACACCAGCTAAGTTCATAATTAATCATTTTAATAAGCCAGTCGTGAAAAGCATTGACTTTCCCTCTAGCCACTAATCATTTTAACTTTCAAGTTAATATTTTTGTTCGCCCTGTCCATCCCAGCAAACGTAAGAGAGAGCTGACCCACTTTGAGATACATGTGTGAAATGACTCATTTATATTAGACTTTAGACTTTAGAGATTCATCAGCCCACCAAGTCCACGCCGACCAGCAATCGCCCCGTACACTTGTACTATCCAACACACTAGGGACAATTTACAATTTTTAGCAAAGCCAATTAACCTGCAAACCTGTACATCTTTGGAGTGTAGGAGGAAACCGGAGCAGCCGGAGAACGTACAAACTCCATACAGACAGCACCCATACAGATCGAACCCGGGCCTCTGGCACTGTATGACAGCAACACAACCGCTGCAACACTGTGCTGCCCCAATTTCTGTACACGTCAGTCTGATATTTGGCTGCTGATTTATGATATGTTATGTATAATCCAGATGAAAATAAAAATGTGCAAAAGCAGATTTTAGATCAAGAACTGTCTGATGTTAGTGTGGAGATGTGCCTGTCCCTGCATGCAGATTCCCATCAACCACTCACAAGACAAAAGTACACCTTGCTCTCCAGCCTACACCCTCTTCCACTCAATCCAAAGTCCTTGCATCAACCCTTTTTTCCTTCCGTAATGCAATTCTCCACTCCCCCTTTAATTTTACTCCCCCTCTCAATTCCATCCACCCCTCCTCTCCGTCTTTTGAAAGGTGATAAGCCTGAAACTTTGACTCCCTTTCTTTCTTCACAGTGGTTGCCAGACCTTGGGAGGATCTCCAATGATTTCCTTTAGTCTAGTTTAGTTTATAGTGTTGAGGTAAGGTGAAAAGCTTTTTTGTTGCGTGCTATCCAGTCAATGGAAAGACTACACATGACTACGTCATGACTACGTCATCCACAGTGTACAGACTCAGAATAAAGGGAATGGCATTCAGTGCAAGAAAGTCCAGTAGAGGCCGATTAAAGATTGTCCGAGGGTCTCCAATGAGGTAGATGGAGGGCCACATCCGCTCTCCAGTTGGTGAGAGGACAGTCCAGTTGCTTGATAACAGCTTGATAACAGCCGAGGAGAAACTGTCCCTGAATCTGGGGGTTTGCATTTTCGCACCTCTGTACCTCTTGCCAGATGGGAGGGGGAGAAGAGAAAGTTTGGGTTGAGACTCGTCCATGATTATGCTGGTGGTCTTGTCAAGGCAGCATTAAGTGTAGATGGAGTCAATGGAAGGGAGGTTAGTTTGCATGATGGTTTGGCCTGTGTCCACAAGTCTCTGTGATTTCTTGCAGTCTTGGATGGAGCTGTTTTTAAACCATGTTGTGATGCATCCCGATAAAATATTTTCCATGGAACATTTGTAGAAGTTGGTGAGAGTTGTTGGGGACGCCGAATTTCCTAAGAATCCTGCTCTTGTTTCTAGGAAGAGTTTGGCTCTAATATAGTTCCAATGCACAGTCGGCTCAGCTAAATCCACCCCCATGGGTGTTGCCAATTAGCCATTGAATTTTAAGCAAAAACAAAGTGCTGGAGGAAATCAGTGAGTCAGAAGGCATCAGTGGAGGGAAATGAACAGTCAATGTTTCAGGTTGGGACCCTTGTGGACTGACTTTACCAAAACTCGCATGTGGAGAGGTCATCATACTCCTGTTGCACAGGCTGAGCACCAAGAATGGAAACTCTACTTTAAGAAGACTTGGACTGGTTTCCATAAATGCTGAACACAGCTTATAATGTGGAGAGTGTGCAGGTTCTATCCCTGGTCAGTAATGAATGAGCTAAACTCAGCCATCACAGTCTGAAGAAGGGTCCCGACTCGAAAGGGGTTACGGGGAAACGGCAGGAGAATGGGGTTGAGCGGGAAAGATAGATCAGCCATGATTGAATGGCGGAGGAGACTTGATGGGCCAAATGGCTTAATTCTGCTCCTATAACTTATGAATTTATTAAACGTCGCCTATCCATGTTCTCCTGAGCTGCCTTACCTGCTGTGTTAATCCAGCACTATGCATCTTTAAACATAACAATGCTAGAGTTGCTGATGTTAGCTTTAACTATCCAGCATTAGAATGCTGCTCCTCCTTCCAGTGAGTTCAACTGTGGGTTGATATATGAAGATAAGGTGAGAACAGCATTGTACTTAGCCATGATAGCCCTGAATTGTTCATCATGTTAAGATGCATGAATTGATCCTTTGGGAATTCTACTCATCCCAACACTGTCTGTGGCAGACATAACTTCAGTACGAGTCATTTCCTGATCTACAAAATAATCAGTCAGAAAATCCACAGAGTTAAAAACACCAATTAGATGAGCTATCAACGAGCTTTATCAAACAACAATTAATGAGCTCTCAAGTATAATACCAAACAAAGACATAAAACTTACAGGTCAGTGCAGATCAATTTCGTACTTACAAGCTGTGGCATAACTATCAGTTTAAACCTGCTGACACATGGAACTGCAGATGCTGGTTTACAAAAATGGTTTACACAACATGCTGGAGTAACTCAACGGGTCAGGCAGCATCTCTGGAGAACATGGATTGGTGGCGTTTTGGATCAGGACCCTTCTTCAGACTGATTGTGATGGAGGGAGAAGAAGGGTATCGATCCAAAAAGGTCGCTAATCCATGTTCTCCATAAATGCTGACTGGCCCGCTGAATTACTCTAGCACTTTGTGTATTTTTTGGGTTAACATGCCTAATGGACAAGAGAGGTCTGTGGTGGGTCCGTTTGACTGGAGAATGCGGTCTGCAAAAGGAGTTTGAAGACTATTTGTTTGCAGGTAAAAGTGCTCTGCCTTGCAAATAAACCATTCCTTTTTTTAATGCAAATATTTAAAAATCATTGCAGAAATCTATGGAAATAAACAATTTAGAATAATGTAATAATGAGTTTACCCTTTTTGCATTTTTCAAAATTCTAATTAACTTAAAAATTGTTTCAATCTTAGCTGGAATATCTTAACGCTCATTTATTTTGGATGTTGTTCTTGCACAAGAAAATGGCCGACAATCTTTAGCATCATTATTGAACAGCGCTGTTGGATTTCCTAGTAAATGCTGACTAGAAATTGTATCAGAAAATATTCAGATGTATTAGTTTGATGCCAAAGCTGACATGATTTGGATATACCTTGTGATTTCAACACTCTATTGAGATCCATTGACATAGATCTATAATTCTGAAGAAGGGTTTTGGCCCGAAGCGTTGCCTATTTCCTTCGCTCCTTAGATGCTGCCGCACCCGCTGAGTTTCTCCAGCACTTTTGTCTACCTTGGATGTATAATTATTTGTTCCTTCCTATACATCAATAATTATTTGTTCCTTCAATTCAGAATCCTATTGCATTGTATCAGACAGTCCCTAGACTGCAATAACCAAGGTAAAAAGTAGAGGTGGGTCAATTTAGTTTAGAGATACAGTGTGGATACAGTATGGCCCACAGAGTCCCTGCCGACCAGTGATCACCCACACAGTAGTTCTGTGTTATCATACACACTAGGGGACAAATCAGAGCTATAATATCTTTTCCTATGTGAGATTTTGAACATGTCTATGGGCATAATTTTTAATTCAGGTGATTCTGTAAGTGTAGGTACCTGATTTATCACCTCTTGGACATAACTTCAAATCTAAATTTCCATTGACCCCAGAAATTATTTGCTTTACCACCCACATTAAAAATATCTTCCGGCAGCCCATGAGCTTTGTGTTTATATTTACCACACTGTCGAAGTCCATTGACTTCGATTGGCTCAACCTCCTGGCACTAAAGTAAGTGCATGATGTTTCACATCTTCCGTCAACGCAACCCAATGAACAGATTTGCTACACTGAACACTAAAGCACACTATTTGGTTCTTGCATTTAATCAAATCTTGAAGACCAACATAATTTCAGCATCATCCACAACTTCACAACCAATGAATTCGCTGCTACCTCACTTCCAGGAATGCCAACCTTGAAGAAGAAGGTCTGAAGAAGGGTCCTGACCCAAAACATCATCTATCCATGTTCTCCAGGGATGCACCCAGACCTGCTGAGTTACTTCAGCACTTTATGTCTTTTTTTGTAAACCAGCATCTACAGTTCCTAGTTTCTACTTGAGGAAGTTGTCCTCTGCTGCAGCATATCCATCTTTTCCTTTTGTCTCACTTCCTGCTAAACGTTTTCCTTCTTTATCTCAATTCTGATCAAGGCCTTCAACCTGAAACTGTTTCTCTTTCCATAGAGGCTGCTGACTGGCCAAATGACTTTTTCAGCATTTTCTGTTTTTTATTTCATAATTTTCAAAACATTTACTTTTTTGCTCCATAATCCACAAAATGGTCGCTGAAAGTCAACAGTGATATGAGTGAATCAAGAATGAATCCATAGATAATTAGTAAAGTATACTTTTTCAGAGTGTGTAGGGGGTCAGGGAAGAGCACAGTGTAACTAGCAGTTGAGATTATAGCAGAGTAATTGCAGCATAGTAGCACAAAATTAGCCATATAGCGTAAACCTCCAATAATCCAGCACACTCAGACTTCAGTGGTGGCGCAGCGGTAGAGTTGCTGCCTTACAGTGCTTGCAGCGCCGGAGACCCAGGTTCGATCCCAACTACGGCTGCTGTCTGTATGGAGTTTGTACGTTCTCCCCGTGACCATGTGGGTTTTTACTGAGATTTTCGGTTTCCTCCCACACTCGAAAGATGTACTGGTATATCGATTAATTGGCTTGATGTATGTGTAAATTGTCCCTAGTTGTATGTAGGATAGTGTTAATAATAATAATAATAATAATAAATTTTATTTTTGGGCGCCTTTCAAAAATCTCAAGGACACCTTACAGAAATTACATCACCAAAACACAAATTAAAAACAGAATTCAATCCAAAGACAAAAAATCAAAAACACAATGTGAAGAGAGAGCAGTGGCAGCTAAAGCGCGCCAGCGTCCACTCTCCCTTCCGACAGCCATCTTGGACACAGACCAACACGTTCACCTACACACAATGTGCGGGGATCGCTGGTCGGTGTGGACCCGGTGGGCCGAAGGGCCTGTTTCCGTGCTGTATCACTAAACTAAACTAAACTAAAGTAAATATTACTCCTATTCATACCTCAACTCACTTTTAATACCTTTTAAGTGTCACACAATATTATAATCAATTTTCCAGTGAACACAGTAATTCAAAGGGAACTTGGGAAACAGGGTCAATTTTTTACAATGCTACCATTTTGGAAGTTGGAAGGAATATTTTGCAGGACTGTCGCAGAGAAGTTTAAAAGAAATGTGTCAGATTGATAAATTGAATATTTTCTACTTATTCTGTGCTTCCCTATGAGTTTATGATGTGAATTCAAATCAAAATTATATGTAAAATATTGTTTTCCATGTGAATATATGAGATAATTTTTAAGGAGAGTTCAGGAAATTGGTTGCTGACGAGTTTAAAGGGAGTGCAGGAAATGGAGATCAAGTGAATTTAAAGGGAACACAGAGAACAGAGCTCCGGAGTTTAAAGAATTCACTCGAAACATAGCCCCAGTGAGATGAAAAGAATCTCTGGACACGGGATCACAGAGAGTTTAAGAGGAGAGTTTAAGAAGCAGCACCCACGAAACAAGACTCCAAACCATTAGGAACAAATCCAAACAATTAGGTAGCAGATTTTCCGGGTTCTGTGGTAAATTTTCATGGT
Source organism: Leucoraja erinaceus (assembly GCF_028641065.1). Classification (NCBI taxonomy): domain Eukaryota; kingdom Metazoa; phylum Chordata; class Chondrichthyes; order Rajiformes; family Rajidae; genus Leucoraja; species Leucoraja erinaceus. The sequence goes on from NC_073377.1 coordinate 63,251,467, forward strand.
TTTCCCCCACACTGCTCTGGTTTTGAAATGGTTTGAAGTTCGGACTTTTAAAGGCATGCAACTTCACAAGGCCATTTACAGAAAGATATCCACTGACATTTTTCTTAACCATTTCGTTGTTGTGAAACATTTCAAATATTAGGATTGTGAGATTGCACAAACCAACTTTGTTTTGCATGTTGAAATTGGTATCTAGGCAGCAGCGGTGGATAACGCAAACAAGCTACTAAACATTGACCAAAGTAGTAAATACCACAAGTTGTACTAACCCTGGCAGAGCAAAACTTTTCATTGCAGTAGAATTGTACTTGTTTGAGTCAAATTGTAAATGTTGCTGCTTTTTTGAACATTCAGAAAGAGGATAATACTAATTCATTGGGAATAGGGAGAAAACCCACAGTACTTTAATAATAAGTAGTAATACAGTTATACTTAAATTAACATCCGTTGACTTGACAATAAACCGGAACTTCCCTTGATTTGAAGCCAAGTCGATTTATCTATAATATATATTGAAGGCACCACACTAAATGAGTCTAAAATCACCAGTCAGAAAAACAAAGATAAAAAGAAGTGGTCATCATGTCTGGAGACAGTTATTTTCATCCTGGAACTAAAAACAAGAGGCACAATGTCCTGTCTTTTCCCTGGAGGTTTAGCTGTTTTCTCTCTACTCCCCTCCCCTTCCTTACATACTGACAATGGTAACATCATGTCACCGTTCAAAAGTGCAGCTTCTCCACATACTTTCATTCAAGATGTAATTTATTCTTGAAAGCCTTGCTAATGCACTGCCTCTCACAGGCAACAACTGTTTCCATACTTCTGGTAACATTTTATTGAAGAAAAATTGTTGCTGATCTGGCTTTTATGTGCAGTGTGTTAAATAGACAAGGACCACAGAAGCAGTTGCCTCACTGCCTTTCATTTGACGGAATGCAGCCTGACTTGATACCGGGCGATGAGCACACTTTCTGACCTGAAACGCCACCCATTCCTTCTCTCCAGAGACGCTGCCTGTCCCACTGAGTTACTCCAGCATTTTGCAACTATCTTCGACGCAAACCAGTATCTGCAGTTCTTTCCTATACATACTGTTGTTATAATTCTGGATTTGCGCTGTTGACAGTTCATTGGCTGATGCAGCATGTGATGTTGAGCTCAATGGTTCGGAAATGCATCCGTTCTAAACCCCCGCCCCCTTGATTTTCTACGAAAATATTTTTTAAACCGGAGACACTTGAAATGAGGAGTGAGGAGCATCAAACCCGTGAATTGCACTCCTTTCCCTCATCGTCACCACCATGTTGTCCAGTGCTCTTCAGGAAGGATCAGCACTTCTGTCAGTGAGGGGAGGAACTTGGGCATTAAGTCAAGTCAGATAGGTGGGTGGGTCAGTTCAGTTTTATTTGTCATATGTAGGTTAACACAGGGTCAACGGTACAATGCAATGTTTTTGACAAGGGTCAGAGGCACATTCAGGCCTGGACCTGGCGCGGCTCTGGCCAGCAGCGGCCTCTGCAGCCTGTCCGCGTTTTATTATTTTTTGTCTGTGTTTTTATGTAGTTTTTGTTATTTTATGTTGGGTGTGTGTGTGGAGGGGTGGGGGGGGGGTGGGAGGGGGGGGGGAAACTTTTTGAATCTCTCCCTGCCCTGCGCAACGAGGAGCGGCCTCCAACGGGAAGAAGCCGGGGACTCTGGTGCCGACTCACCGTTGCCGTCGCGGAGCTGGCCGAGACCAGAGCGGGTGGAGCGGTGGAGGAGCGCTGCTGCTGCTGCTGCCGCTGCCGCTGCTGCTGCTGCTGCTGCCGATGCCGCTGCTGCTGCTGATGCGAAGGCTGCTACTGCGGGTCTGCGGACGGCGGCACCGGGAGCCCGCGGATCCCTGGAGGGAGACCGCTTTTCGGGGCTCCTGCAACGGCAAATTCTCCCGCCCGTGTTGCGGGGTCGTAGAGCTCCTGGAGCGGGGCCTGACATCACTGCCCCGCGCGGCTGGAATGGCCGCGGGACTTTGCAAGCGCACACCGGGGGCTCCAACACCAAGACCCGGTGTGCGACCTCGCACCACCCGGCGTGGGTTCAATGGCCGCGGGACAATCGCCATCGCCAGCCGGGGGCTTTGAATTTGACTCTGACATCGGGGGGGGGGGAGAGTGCAGTGGAGAGATAAGTTTTTTTTGCCTTCCATCACAGCTATGTGATGGATGTTTCTGTAAAATGTAATTATGTTGTGTCTGGGGTCTATTTGTGTGTGATGTATGGCTGCAGAAACGGCAGTTCGTTTGGACCTCCAGGGGTCCAAATGACAATTAAATTGACTCTTGACTCTTGACTCTTGGTTCAAAATGGCCTAAAGGTAGCCCCCAGTAGTTGTTGGAATGAGAAGCGTGTGCCCAACTGTGCAGCATCCATGTGCCAACTCCATACGCAAGGACTTGGCCAGGTTGGTCCCTTTTTTTAGTTTCTGCCTGGGTGACCCAATCCATTCAAACAAAAATTAATCTTTAGCAAATAGTGTCCAAATGTGCTCTGCGTGCTGTTAGATACCACTGCGCGTGACCAATTGCTTTTGTACATAAGCGTTTCAGACTCATGGCGAACTAGTCGGCATTTCTTTAAAATCACGCAGCAAATGATCAGATTTTAGATTTGCTTTCTTTATGTGGTGCACAAATGTGGAGTAAGGCAAGGAATTCCTAGGCCCCCTGCTTTGATTTACCTTGATTCACTAAGACAGTAAGAAACATAATCTACCTTTGTTTATCTCGGAGAAAATACATTTCGGACAAGGTTTTTGAGAAAGTGCATGCACGAAGATGGTTGGGAATGTTAAAAATGCTGCAGCAATCAGAATGCCTCCCAATGCTCACCTCCCTCCTGTCTATCCATGTCCTCCAGAGTTGCCTCCTGACCCACTGACTTATTTCAGCACCTTGTGTCTAAGGATGTTCAAATGTACAGCTACTCTCACTGAAGAAGGTTGACAATGCGTTGGCCTGCGGAGGTGAGAATTGAATGGGGCATTATCCATGTTCTTTCATCTTATTATGGCACAGTGTCTCGGGGAAAAAACAGGAGAAACCCACTGCACACATTGTCTATCCTGGGTAGAGAGGTGTCAAAGTTGAACAAATGGATAAAGAGGGATTTAGTGTGTGTGGGCTACATGAAGATCTTTGTTAATTCATGGCAAGTGTGTTAAGTTTTAGGGTAACTCCGCTGAGGGTCTGATGAACTGGATGCCATGGATATCCATAACTGAATCATTTAAATGGATACACAAGCTACTGCAGATGCTGGAATCCTGAGGAAAACACAGTCCTGCATGGTTCTGCGGTCGAGGAAGAAACGGAGGGCTTTAAGGCCTTCCTGGTGGGGGATGGAGGTGTAGAGTGACTGAACATCCAGTAAAGATGAGGGAGTGGGGGCTCGGAAAGCAGAAATCATTAAAGAGACGAAGGGCATGTGAGGTATCTTGGACATAGGTCGGAAGAGATTGGACCAGTGGGGATAGGATGGAGTTGAGGTATGTGTAAATCGTTTCCACGGGACAGGAGCAGGCAGAAACAATGGGTTTTCCAGGGCAGTTGTGTTTGTGAATTTTGGAGAGAAGGTAAAAACAGGCTGGGAAATGATAAGGTTGGAGGCTGTGGAAGGCAGACAGTCAGAAGTGATGAAATCAGTAATGGTGTTTGAGATTAAGACCTGGTGCTCATCTGTGGGTTCATGGTCCAAGGATAAGTAGGAGGAGGTGTCTGAGAGTTGTTGCCTGGCCTCAGCCCAGTAGTGGTTAGCGCGCCAGACTACCACGGCACCTCCCTTGTCGAAGTTTGATTATAATGTCAGGGTTGCTGCAGAGTGAGCGGAGGGGTGTACGTTCAGAGGGGGTGAGGTTGGAGTGGGTGAGGGGTGGAAATGTTGAGACGGTTGATGTCATCCGGCAGATAGAAATAAAAATGTCTAGAGAGGGTAGAAGGCTGCTCTGGGAAGTCCAAGAGGGGGGGAACTGATGAAGATGGGAGAAAGGGTCACCATTGGGTGGTGAGGACTCCTTCACATAGAAAAAGGCATGGAGGCGGAGGCGACGGAAGAAAAGCTCTACGTCGTGGCTGACCCTGGGTTGAAGTGTGCGTGGAGGGGAACAAAGGTGAGGCACCTGTATAACTGTATAGAACTACATTTAAAGATATGGGAGCAAATAAAAGATCATTGATTGTATTGTAGTTCGTGGTCTAGAAAAATTGTAATCCAATTAAATCCTCTTCGATATCTTGCAATAACTGACAAACAATTCTCCCCTCCAAATAATAGAACCATGTAGTCACACAGTGTGGAAACAGGCCCTTTGGCCCATCTTGCCCACACCGGCCAACATGCCCCATCTACACTAGTCCCACCAGTCTGCGTTTGGCCCTCTAAAACTGTCCTATCTATGTACCTGTCCAAATGTTTCTGAAATGAGTCCCTGCCTCAACTACCTCTTCTGGCAGCTGGTTCCAGTCACCCACCACCATTTGTGTAAAAAGGTTACCCCTCAGGTTCCTCATCTTTCCTGCCTCTCCTTATGTTCACAGGTTCTTGATTCCTCCACTCTGGGCAAAAGACTGTGAGTCTACCCAAAATATGTATGGATATGGATGTATGTATGGAAATAAGTTTAATTTCATGCAGATCATTAAGCTTAAGGTGATATTTACCTGGTACTTAGTCTGAAGAAGGTTCCTGACCTGAAATCACCTATCTATGTTTGGAGGGATGCTGCCTGACCCACTGAGTTATTCCAGCACTTTGTGTCTCTCTGTACCTAGTACTTGCTTGATCAGTTGGCTAAGTGGAGTCCATTTGCATACCTACAAAGTGCTGGAGTAACTCAGCAGGTCAGGCAGCATCTCAAGAGGATATGGATAGTTGAAGTTTTTGGTTCGGGAACATTTTTTTATAAACCAGCATCTGCAGTTCCTTGTTTCTGTATACATTTGCTCACTCACTTCATCATTATAATAGGTAGCCAAAAATCCTGGAGAAACTCAGCGGGTGAGGCAGCATCTATGGAGCGAAGGAAATAGGCAACGTTTCGGGTAGACCCTTCCAGCATCTGCAGTTCCTTCTTAAACATTTCAACTTTATAATAGCTCTTTAAATGGTTGCCCTGCAACAACCAGCAAGATGTTGTTCCTCTGTTTTCTGCAGGGTCCCAAATCCAACTTTCATCCAGAAATATTAGTGACTATATAGAGCCCCACCCAGTATCCTAACAAGTAAACTTTTCTATTTCAACAGGGACAGGAATTCATACTACCCTCGGCCCTTCGAGCTAACTTGTTTCACCCTTTCCTATCTTGTACAAACTAATAATGTACAAACCTGTACAAACTGTGGCGGCACAGTGACACAGCTGATAGAGCTGCTGCCTCACAGAACCAGAAACCTGGGTTGGTACGTTAATTGGCCTATGTAAAATTGCCCTTAGAGTGTAGGGGAGACTGGATAGACTTGGCTTGTACTCGCTAGAATTTAGAAGATTGAGGGGGGAATCTTATAGAAATTCTTAAGGGGTTGGACAGGCTAGATGCAGAAAGATTGTTCCCGATGTTGGGGAAGTCCAGAACAAGGGGTCACAGTTTAAGGATAAGGAGGAAATCTTTTAGGACCGAGATGAGAAAAACATTTTTCACACAGAGAGTGGTGAATCTCTGGAATTCTCTGCCACAGAAGGTAGTTGAGGGCAGTTCATTGGCTATATTTAAGAGGGAGTTAGATGTGGCCCTTGTGGCTAAAGGTATCAGGCGGTATGGAGATAAGGCAGGCACAGGATACTGAGTTGGATGATCAGCCATGATCATATTGAATGGCGGTGCAGGCTTGAAGGGCCGAATGGCCTACTCCTGCACCTATTTTCTATGTTTCTATGTAGGGAGTTGGATGCGAAAGTGGTCAACCTGCTTCCATACTGTACCTTTCAATCAGTCAAAAACACTTCTTCACTCGGCAACAACAGGCACTAAGACAACCAGTTTTGCAGATTCTCTGACAGTCCTTATGAAACCTGTGTATGAACATGACATAGGCTTCACTTGCACCTTTCACCAGGCATTACAGGCGCACAAGTTCCAGCATAATTTTACTGCCTTTCTCAGAACCATCTTGGACTAACTCTCCGTATTAGGCTTGGCCCCAATGATTTACGTATACTGATTTCTCTTTCACGTGATGAGCTAATTGATAATAACAAGACTCTGTTAAATGGCACAAAATTACATTCAGGGAACACCAGTTTATTTGGGAAACACGTGTACCTTTATCCGCTAATTGTATTCTCTATAAGCAATGCAGTGAAATGCTTAACTGGCCAACTCTAGTGAAATGCACTTTTTCAAACAAACCAAAGCAGATTTGTCAAATAGTTTTTCACAAAGCTGGAATAGACAGGCTCTAAAGGCCAGGTTGTGTGTAAATTTAGATGAATACTTGCCCTTTATAGCTGAAAACAAATGTTGGCTTGTTTATTGAGAACTAATTCCGCTCCCCCACTCATCGTTCTTGACCCAAACTTACTGCTTGCATGTCACCAGCTTTATTGTGCTGACATGATATAATCCTCAGAGAACCATACATCGGCAAACATTATTTACATGCTTTCTCAACTCACGGGTGCTGTCACCACGAGTATCCTCTGAGTTATTGTAAGAGAAGCTTCCCTGTGGCTTTTGGTCATTTAGCTCAGGTGGCAAGAGCTATCCCTTCTAACTGCAGCCCGTGATCAATGTTGAGGGTGGAACTGCAAACGATGCTTTAAACCAAAGACAGACAAAAAATGCTGGAGTAACTCAGCAGGACAGGTACCATCTCTGGAGAGAAGGAATTGATGACGTGATAGAATGTCGAGACCCTTCTTCACTCGCTGAGTGATTCCAGCCTTTTGTGTCTGTCTTCAATTTAAACCAGCATCTGCAGTTAGTCTGAAGAAGGGTCTCGACCCGAAACGTCAACTATTCCTTTTCTCCAGAGATGCTGCCTGACCCGCTGAGTTACTTCAGCATTTTGTGTCTATTGTGATCAATGTCGAAACTGCTGCCTTTCGTGCAACTATTTTAGCCCTGCATTTCCAGAGTTAAATCAAAATAGATTTCACTTCTTTGCACATACACAAATAATAAACAGAAAAAAATTATGATTAGCTGGCTCTGCTTTACAACTGGCATTTATCTCATGCCAAATCCCAGTGAGCACTTTGATTTTTACCATGTTTGCAAATGCTTCAAGTCTGACCTAGAATAGCATCATTTGGGATGTGTACCCCAAATATCAATGCATAGAATGACACCTGTTTTCAGCAGTCTCATGTCATAAGATCATGTCATAAGTGATAGGAATAGAATTAGGCCATTTAGCCCATCAAGTCTACTCCGCCATTCATCATAGCTGATCTATCTCTCCCTCGTAACCCCATCTCCTGCCTTCTCCCCATAACCTCTGACACCTGCACTAATCAAAAATCTATCTATCTCTGTCCTATTTCTGAAAACATATTTTCCTTTTGGTTTGAGAACATTGTTCAATGCCTGAAATTTCATAAAGTAGCATGGCCGCGATAATGGACACATGTTTATCGCTAATCCAGTCACAGCCTTTGGCTACAGTCCTTTCTTCACTCATAACAAGGGCTGCTTCTGCATGCCTGTTACCAGATTTTTCACAGTGATACAGGGAGCTCAGAGGCACATAGTCCCTCTTGCACTTTCATTAATGTTTTGACAATTGAAATTAAGTACAAGCAGGGGTGTTTGTAATGGGACTGACAGAGAGCATTAGGGGATCACTTCATAATAATAGTTACCACATATACTAAGGGCTAAATATGATCAGTTTAATAGTGGTCAGATTTTACGTCACAGATTGTTTAGGCACAGGCCAGAATACTGTGTTAATCTTTAGATAATACAGGCCATTTAAGAACAATTTCTCCGCATTTGTGCATATGAATAGAAGGGAGTATTTATATTCTATCTGCAAACTAAATTAATAAGAGTTCTGATTAATAATCAAAATATTATTAATTAGAATTGCATTTAAAATGTTATTAATATTTAAAAAAATAATTGTTAATAATGTCTGAAAAACGATCCCGACCTGGAATGTCACCTATCGATGTTCTCCGGAGATGCTACCTGACCCGCTGAGTCCCCAAATTTTGTGTCTATCTTTAATAAAAGTTCAAATTTGTTTTAATTAAATTTGCAGTCACTTATTTTATGAAACAGATTTTGGAAAAAAAAGACGGAGATTTTAGGCTTTAATCATTTTCAGCATTGGTGCTACATTGGACCTACATAGGATCTCATGACACCAACTTTATTTTAAAGCTGAAGGGAGATTTTTTCCACAACTTATTTTAAAAGGTTTGGTGTTTTTAACCCCATATTTAGAGCTTCAAATCTTTCCCCACTACAAGGAATGTCCATCTAAACTCCTATTTTTTTTAAACTGTAACAAAATCCAATGCCACAAAGCTTTTATTTTTTATAATTATTAATCCCCCAAAAGTTATAAAAGTGGTGGTGGCTCTGTGAAGGCAAGCATTTGTGCTCTGCACGCTTGCAAACATACATTATAAATATTAATTAAAATGTCATGATGTCCTAAAGGTGCCTGAGCTTTGTGAGTGTTTATTTTTCATGGAACAAAGTTGAAGCAAGCAGATTTGAATGGCTGATTAAAACCAGCCCTTGCTGTGACCCCGCAGGCCGGCCGGAAGCAACCGTAAACCAGCTGTGACCACTGCTATGTGCAGCTGACAACTTGGGCTCTCTTTATCAGTTTTCAGATGGATCGCGAACACAGAGTCCCTAAAGGAATCTATCCCACAGAAGCCTCGTTAAACTGAGCCTGTTGTGAATTCCTTGTCATCTTGCTGCTGCTTTGGGCACATAAATGCTCTGTGTAGGGAGGACAGCCGTGGCATCTGTGCAATGTCTCCTTGGCTCTGATGTGCCACGGTGAAAGTTGCAATTTAGAGCAGATTCAAAAGCAAGTCCGAATTCAAAAGAAAGCACAATGCAGCAACTGACTTTGTGGTTAAAATGGTCATGTGGCTTTGAATCAGGTAGAGTATTTATAAATGGATGAGCCACAACAGTTATATGTGTTAGACAAAAATGCTGGAGAAACTCAGCGGGTGAGGCAGCATCTATGGAGCGAAGGAAATAGGCCAAGTTTCGGGCCAAAACCCTTCTTCTGTGTTAGATTTGTTTATATGTGTGTGTGTGTGTGTGTGTGAATGCATCTTTTCGTATATATATATATCTGAAGAGATGCATTTTCTTTTGTGTCCTATCCAGCAAACAAATCTTCATGCGTCCACCTGGTTTCTGTAGCTATTTAACAGTGAGAGTCTGCGTTATTACGCTTCATTCGACTTATTTTTTCCATCTCTTTACTCCTAGTGGAAGCCTAAGTCATTACCCCCCCCCCCCCCTCCACCCCAGATCAGAGTGCATTCCTACCACTATCCAAACATTAATTTAATGTGTAGGAAAGAACTGCAAATGCTGGTTTACACTGAAGATAGACACAAAAAGCTGGAGTAACTCTGCGGGTCTGGCAGCATCTCTGGGTGATAAGGAATAGGTGACATTTTGGGTCGAGACCAGTCTTAAATGGTTGGAAAATAACATGGAGCATATTACATTTTGAATCTTTCCTCACCGCAGCTGGGAATTCCATTTTGCGGATAAAGTGGTACATTTACACTTAATGGTCACAGATGCAAAATTTCAAACATGGGCTCTGGATATCATTCAGAGTTTGGAATTATAACTGACTTTTGTCCTCTCCCTAACAGCCAGACACACTGAGCCCATCTGTAAAAGCCCCGTCACTGATCTGGATATAATCAGATCAGAACAGCACAGTTCTGACTTGAGGTCTCAGTCAAATTTATAGCTGCATTGAAACACAAAGCACCTGTTACGTTTGAAACAGGAAGCTGTAGTATATACACCATAGCTCCCGACATTTTCACTGTTCAAAATCAGCTGCTTTATTCCTACAGCAAAGTCTGAGATCACTAGAGAGAGGTCCAGCGTTCTGTCATCAGATTGAGTGGGATGAATTTAGTAGCGGTCTGCTGAGAGCCAATCTACAGTACTGCACTCCCATGATAATTATGGAATAACGTCAATGCAGAGGCACTTGTAAAGGAGTTACTGCGCAAATATTCAATTTGAGATCCAATTCAATTTGAATAAGCGTCATCTAGATTGGGCCTAATTAGTAGATTAAAGGCAGCTGACAATCTGTGAAAACCTCTGAAGAACAGTCTCGACCCAAAACTTCCCCTATCCATGTTCTCCAGGGATGCTGCCTGACCTGCTGAGTTACTCCAGCACTTTGAGTCATTTTGTTGAAAATTGATTTGTCAGCCTATGGCAGTCACCTTGCCCCTGTCCCACTTAGGAAACCTGAACGGAAACCTCTGGAGACTTTGCGCCCCACCCAAGGTTTCTGTGCAGTTCCCGGAGGTTTTCGTCAGTCTCCCTAATGGTTGAAAGTGGTCAAAAGAAGTGGAAACCACTTTTGACCATTTTGTCCATAACCACAAAACCAGATATCCTGAGCTGGACTTAAAATAATGGGCCTATCGGCTGCAAAAGTGGCCTGGAATAAGAAGCTTATCTGTCACGCCTAATGTGGATGTTGATATCAGAGTACGTTTAAAGTGAGAGAAATCCAGTATCATAACATTTTAATGAGTGGGTAAGCTATTCCTGTATTAATACTTTAAGCAAAGACTGTTCACTTGTTCAGTGGTACTTTATCGTCGCACGTACCAAAGTACAGTGAAATTCCTTTTTTTCACAGTTCAGTAAAAGTATTATTGTACATAAGCACCTTCTCAGTTCGCAGGTACTATTGCAATGTTCAAGAAACATTTAGACAGGTACATGGATAGGATAGGTGTGGAGGGGTATGGGCCAAACGCAGGCCGGTGGGACTAGTGTAGATAGGACATGTTGGTCGGCATGGATAAGTTGGACCGAAGGGCCTGCTTCCACGATGTATGACTCTAAGTACAAGTGTATAGGAATAGTACACTGAGACAGTATACAAGGGTTGCCATTTTTGGCACCATTTTTCATGATTCAAGTCTAAGTTGTTATGAATGTAGAGTTCTAAACTTGGCCATAAAGGCCAATTGTCCTGGCGGCATTGCTGGGTCGGCCTAGCAATGTTGTTGGTGTCCTCCAAAAAGCATCTGTATTAAAACAAGTTATTATAGTTGAAGAAAGAAAAACTACAGATACGGGTTTACTAAAAAAACACACAAAGTGCAGGTGTGACTCAATGGGTCAGGCAGCATCTCTGGAGAACATGCATAGGTGACGTTCTGGGGTGAAACCCTTCTTCAGATTGTTTGTGGGGTGCGGGTGGGGAGAAAGCTGGAAGAGATAATGGCAGGCCAAGGTGTGGATAGTAATAGGTAGACAGATGTGAGGAGAGGACATTTTGTTAGGTAGATGGGTGGACAAAGGACAAATCTGAAACCAGCTCCAGAGACCTTACAAAACTAGCTCCTTTGGCTTGCTAACATTCAGGGAGAGGTTATTGTCCCACAACGTTATTCCATCTGACTCCAGATGAGATTGAATTGAAAAACAAAACACTGTACATATCCCTCCACATCAGTTCTTCTTTCTGTTAAGAGTGTAAATAATAGCAAGGCATAAATTACATTTTAAGGACTTTCGCAATGTCTGATATGAAACTGAGTCAGCACCTGACCAAGGCTGTGAGTTAACAATCAGATAATCATATATTGTACAGGGGAAAGGAAAAATTACTTTTCTGTTCTTTCTTGATTAGTTAGTTTTGTTTTATTCCTTTTCCATATCACACCCACAGCTCATGTCAAACATTGAAGAACGCACAATTAAAGTGATTGCTCAATGATACAATTAAATTACATTTCTGATCTTGCCAAGGCGTAATTTAACTATCACATATGGAATCTATGGAATAGCAATATTTTGAACATTGCATCTTCCTGAATGCTCCCTTGGGCTCTGGGCTTCGCTGGCATTATTCATTATGTAGTGTTCATCCCCAAATGCCCTTGGGAAAATGGTGATAAGTGCCTGTTTGAACCTCTGCAGTTCAGTGGCTTGCTAAATCATCTAAGTGGGCAGTTAAGATGCTGTGGGTATGAACTCATGTATACGTCAATTGGGATGAAGGGCATTAGCAAACCAAATAGCTTTTTATAGCAATCCAGCTGTTTTGTGGTATCTATTGCTGATGTTAAATTATTGATTCCAGATTATTTAATTAACTAAATGTAAATTCCCCAGTTGCCAGAAATTGATTTGTTCACATTTCTCAATCTCCAGTCCTGCCCTGTGCATCACAAATCCGACATTTTCACCCAGATGTCAGTGTTTCACGATTGTGGGTCGGCTTACCATTATGGGGAAGTTTTGATTAACGGCAAAGTCTGAAAAATACATGGTTATTTAATTTGTTTGGAACAAAGGGTAAATTATCTGAGTAGTCGATATTAGAATTGGTTCATTATGGGATTGGCATAATGCTGATACAAGCAGCTGATGCAAGCATCCTTGTAGCTTTCTCTGTGAGAACTGAAAGGCCAATTCTTATATCAGTCTGATAATACAATAGTGTGCAGTGAGTTAACTAAATATGGACTGCTCTGAGTGTAAATGTATCAATATTAAGTTCCATCTAGTCGCTCTCTATATAATACCTGAAAGGGTTCAAAGAACTAAGTTTATATTTAATCCATAAAACCTTTTGATTTATCAGATGGAAATCATTTGTGTTTATTTGCATGTTTTGAAAGAGGTAAAGATACAGTATTAATCTCAAATAATAAAACAAAAATGGTAACATTTGAAAACTGTAACTTTTATTTAAAGCTTTCATTTTGAGATTTGAACATACAAATGGGAAGAACCTTTATTTATAAAGTTCTAAATACCTTAAATATCATAAACTGTTACACCAATAAAGTAGATTTTAGTACTGTTGCAGTTCTTAAGTCAACAAATAATTTCAGAGAATTGATGTCACTTTCCCAGAAATTATTCAAGTAAACTTGGACATGTTGTGATGGCCATTACTTAATTGTTACTATTGACAGCTTTTCCAACCATTGGAAGAGCTGTACAAAATTGTCACACATTTTAATATTTTAACCATATTTAGATACTATTTAGTGGAATGATGGCCATGAGAATATATCATTTGCAAATTATACTAATATGACTGCAGTTATGCTTGGCATTGACAAACATTTTGATAAGCTTAAGCAGCTATGTTCTGCGATATTTTTCAGTCAATGTTGTCAAGTCTCTATCAAAGCCAATCATCATTGCCCCTCACTGCTTTTTATTTCAAAAATAAACTTTATTCACTAAAATTTATACGTACAAAATAATTCAGTGTCGGCCATTGCTAATTAACATTGAATAATGGGGCGGCATTGTGGCACAGCGGTAGACTTGCCGCCTCACAGCTCCAGAGACCTGGTGTAGTTCCTGACTGTGGGTGCTGTTTGTATGCAGTTTGTACCCTTCCCCTTGTGACCGCGTGAGATTTCTCCAGGCGCTCCGGTTTCCTCCACACTCCCAAGACGTGCAGGTCTGTATTGTTAATTGGCTTCTGTAAAATTATATAAATTGCCCCTGGTATGTAGGATAGTGCTAGTGGAGTACAGGGTGATCGCTGATCAGTGCGGACTAGGTGGGATGAAGAGCCTGTTTCCACGCAGTTTGTCTAAAGTCTAAAAGGCAGATTACACCTCAGTTTCAGAGGGTAGGCTAGGAATCAACAACATTGCTGAGGGTCTGAAGTCCCATTTATGTTAAAGCCAATAAGGAGAACGGTTTCTTTCCCTAAAGCACATTACCTGAACAATAGTATTTTCCATAAATTCAATTGTGATATCTTGTTTTTTCAAATTGATATTGTTGTGATGGGATTTGGTTTTGTAGCTTCAGATAAAGCGTTTAGAGCTCTGGGCCAGTAACATAACCATGATAATCCTGTTCTCCAAAACACAGCAGATTCCACAACTCGGGATTGGGAATATCAAAGATTCAAAAAGATATTTATTGTCATCTGAGTCCTCGATCAATCCTTGATCAGGCCAATTCCAGTAAGAGGAAACAACTAACTTTTCTCTTAACATCTACTTTGTCAATCCTATTCAGAATCTGTAATGTCATATTGAAATAACTATTTTAGTGAATATATATTGCACCATATCCAAAATTAAGTTGCATCAAGCACAGTGCAATTGTCTCATTCTAGTCTCCTTCAGTGCATCTGATGTGTAATACATGACGGACCCTGGAAAGGTAAAGTGGCTTCCAGTCACACACAATGCACATCCAGAAAATATCTCCTAAATGTTTACTCGCATTGCAATGGCCTTAACTGTCTTTTGCCCATTTCCAATATGATGGCGAAGCTAAATTAGGATCCTCCGTGAACAGTGCTAGTCACTGTTAAAGATTCCATTAGTTTAGTCTACTTTAGTTTACTTTAGTATATTTTACTTTAGTTTAGTTTACTTTAATGGAAGCATGGAAGCAAGGCTTTCGGCCCACCGAGTCCACATGGCCATTGAGCACCTGTTTTCACATTAGTTCTATTTTATCCCACTATTGCATCCACTCCCTAAACACTAGAGGCAATTTACAGAGGCCAATTAACCTACAAATAAAAACATTATTTTAATTTTTAATTTCCTACTTAATCATTCTCTTTCAGGTATCCCCATCACCTTCCCATGGTATTGACATACATCCTCCCAAGCATGCAACCCTTGCCAATCTGATTTACCTCCCCACCTCCTACAACACCAAGCTACTTTAATCCTCCAGTTTCCTGGTCCCAATCCCCAATCCCATTGCTACACTTGCATCTCCCATATCCAGGACCTAAAATGGCTTAAACTCAATGCCTTAAATACAAGCAAACCCAGATTCCCCCAACAAAACAATATTTATTCTTTCTCGCCATTTAATAATATGCTGCTTTCCTATCTTTGTCAAAATGAATAATTTCACTCAAAAGTCAAAGTCAATGTCAATTTTATTTTCCTTTGCATCTGCCATATTTAGCCCAATCATTTAACTAACCTATCCTCCCTTCACAGCTTCTTTCCACCAGTGCCACTTCTCATTCTCCCATCAAACAATATATCACCATTATTGTTTCTATCTATTTATTAGGGATGTGTGTTGTTATTGCCTCTCCCTAATTGTTTTCAGGGAATAAATGAAAAGCCATCTTCTTGAATTGTTGAAACAAGGAACTGCAGATGCTGTTTTGCAAAAAAAGACACAAAGTGCTGCAGTAACTTAACGGGTCAGTCAGCATCTCTGGATAGCATAGAGTGATGTTTGGTGATGTTTCAGCCTCCTTCTTCAGACTGATCATGTTGGAGGTTGCAGGACAAAGATGGAGGAGGTGCCATCTAGTAATTATTCATGTGTTCAGTAAACTATTACTAAGCAGGTCCAGTTTTCCTGGTTAACAAGTTAATTTCCATGTATGAGAGATAATTATCAGTGTTTAGGAATATTGATAACATAACAGAGAATACAAAAAACTTCTGTGTAATTATTTTAACCGGAGGAGTAAAAGAGAGGTTTAATATTTATTTCCCTCCTAATCCCTCTTTGATACACTAAGTGTTATTTAAAAAAACACAATCCAATCTTGTCTCCCTTATCTTCACCTGTATAAAAGACAAAAATAGAATGCTTTGTTTTCCAATGTTGTTGCTTACAGTATGTATTCTGGATCTTGATAATTTGGATTCAAGGAGAGCTAGACAGAGCTCTGAAAGATAGCGGAGTCAGGGGATATGGGGAGAAGGCAGGAGCAGGGTACTGATTAGGGATGATCAGCCATGATCACATTGAATGGCGGTGCTAGCTCGAAGGGCTGAATGACCTACTTCAGCACCTATTGTCTATAGTATTGTCTATTGAGAACGTAGTCTAACTGAAGCCTAAATGGATCTATTGAATATGATATATCAAATAAACTGACATTTTGGGTGTACAAATAGGCCACCAGATTTACCCACACAACAGAGACTGCTTAAAAACAAATCTCTTTGGTCGTGAAGTACTTGGTGACACTCTGAGCAGGGCTCAAAGCGTCTATTAAAAAGGATTTGTGTAACCCCAAATGAGCCAGAGATTGCAGCCACAGATGTAACAGGTCTTTATTTAGCACAAGCAGCACAGAGGGGGGACCTGCTGCCTATTGGGGAAACTATTAGTAGAATCACATCAGAGAATCACAAAGTATAGCAAGTATTTATACCCTAAAGCACAAATATAACAGCAGGTAGTTAAATCCAATTGTATTCATTATTTTGGATTTAGGTAAATAGTTCTACACACCTACATGTTTGCAATGGAGCACATCTCAACTAGCAAGAACAATTCTGAATATTCAAACATCTTTGGCGAGAAAATAATAGTTAATATGGAGAGCCTAAAAGCTTTTGAGGATAGAAAACAAGGAATGGATGAGGATTAATTGCAGACAGAAGAGGTTGGTTTGGTTTGGCATCATGTTCAGCATGGACACTGGGGCTGAAGGGCCTGTTCTCACATTGTACTGTTCTATGTTCTGTAAACCCAGATATCCAAAATATCCAAATGCCTTCTTTCACTGGGGTATTCAAGTTCGCTGACATTCTTTACATGTCTGGTCTGAGTCCTCAATGTCATTTGCTGTAACACCTCGTCCACTGCCATTCTTTTATTCCACTTCACCAGTAATGTGTGCAGAACAGTTTTGTTGAAATCTGGAATTTTCTTCACTGCTTCCTTTCAAAGTGGGACTTCCTACATTTAGTAGTCAGAGTCACACAGCGAAGATACAGGCCCTTCAGCCCAACGTGCCCACGCTGACCACCATGCCTCATTTACACCAGTCCCACCTGCCTATGCTTGCCTCATAACCCTCTAAACCTGTCCTATGAAACGTTACCTATTTCCTTCGCTCCATAGATGCTGCTGCCCCTGTTGAGTTTCTCCAGCATTTGTGTACCTTCGATCTTGCTATCCATGTACCTGTCCAATTGTCTCTTATATGTTATATATGTACCTACCTCAACTACCTGTAGAAATGTGGTCACAGTTACAATGTTGGACACACAATTTGCACACTGTAAGGTTACAAAAGGAAAAAAAGGTTCTGTCAAAGGAAATAATTCCTTAAGTGATACTAACTAACTCACTAACTCAAGTCCCTTTTCTTTGACAATCACTATAAATTAAATAGCACTACTAGCACAACAAAAAAGCTTTTCACTGTACCTCAGTGCATGTGACAATAAACTAAACTAAAGTTATTTTATGCTTACCTGAATGGACTTCAGTGTAACAATTCATGCTGAAGGTTGCTCCTCCACCAAGACAGTGTTCCTGGGTACAATGATGGAATCAAGTATTGTAAACCTGATCTTTTTGTCCTGTTGACTGTATTTATGTACAAACAAGGAACTGCAGATGCCAGTTAAGACACAAAGTGCTGGAGTAACTCCGGGGTCAGGCAGCATCTCTGGGGAACAGGGATAGGTGACGTTTCTAATCAAGATCCTTCTTCAGACTACTCTGGAGTACATGTGCAGCTGACGTTTCATGTATAATATTTTCTGATTTTATTCGATAGCATGCAAAACAAAAATGTTACCTCGCTACACGCGACAATAATAAACCTAAACCTAACGTTTTGCTTTGATATTCTTTGGTATGTGTATTCATTGTTTGGATTTACGTTTCCTCAGAATAGTGTATCAGTTGTCCTATGAATGTGTGATAATCTCACTTTTGTTTTTTTGTAATTAAACCTTTTGCGGAACACGGTATTAGTGACTGGCCTGAATGATGTATCAATCTAGGTTTTGGAAAGCTGGAGATTGGATGGATAGAAACGCGGATGTATGTGTGTGTGTGTGTGTAGTTGAGGAGGGAGCTGGTTGCGGATCCCGGGGAGGAGTGGCTACAATGCTGAGATCCAGCAATGCGCTGAGCGCGGACCGCAGAGATGAGATCAGAGGCGATGTGATCGGAGGCTCAGCGTGATTTTACTCGGAGCTTTATTTAACCAGCTCGGCTAGTCAGTCCACGGTGCACACAGCGGCGAATACTAGCACCGAGGATATGGAACTATATAATTGCGTGATAACTCAAAATCTTTAAGCAACTGCGAAATATCAAAACCACTGATAGTTTCAAGGACATTCCACCCTATTCTGGGTTAGCAGTTTTCTTTCCATCGGATGTTGGAGACATCAACTTTCCAGGCAACATTCTCGCGCCCCCGGAGTTACAAAGCTGCTTCAACTCCACCTTGATGTGAAAGCTGGAAAGGATGATTTTGACACGTAAGCATGTAACGGGAGAGTGGGGTTCCGATGCAATAGTCTAATTGACTTCATGGACTAAATCGCTATCGTTTGACACATCTGTTTGACACGTCCTGAATTGCAAACCGTTTGTGTTTAAGATCTTGTGAAGGCGGGTACATTGTTGAAAACTGACGACATAATCCCAATTTTGGATAGATTTGAATTAGCTTGATGGAAATGTAAACTAGTGGCGACTTTATTTCTGGGTCCATTATCACGTTGAAAGTTTTCTCCCTTACTGGAGTTAGTTTTTAGCCCAGTCGCGATGCAATGGATAAGCTGGGCAACGGGGCGCTTGAATTTCCTGTTTTTGAGATTCAGGGTTTTGTTTTCGTGCTGTTTGATGGCAGGGGCTAGTGGAGTTGAGTATGACCAGGGCGATGTGTTTGGTCTGTCCTCATTAAACTCCCCTTCGCAGCCGAGCCAGCGCTGAAAGATCTCTGATAAGAAAGCCCTTGATTGCACGTAGTCCTCGTCCGAGCGACCTCCGTAGCCCGGGGACAAATTCATCTGGGTTCGTCTTTGCTCCATTCATTCCGGGGGAAGGGGGGGGGGGGGGGTACTTGTTTAATGTTTATTTATTGGGGTTTTTCGACAGTAGAGCCCCAAAAATAAACAGCATTGCGACTTGAAGGAGAGAGTTTAATTCGTCTGCATATGTGAAGTTTTGACAGTTTATTAGTGTATGAGACAGAAATCACTGCTGTGGAAACGAACAACAAACTGCAGATGCTGGTTCATACCAAAGATAGACACAAATTGCTGGAGACAGTAATTCAATGGGTCAGGCAGCATCTCTGGAGAAAAGGGATTGGGCTGGACACTTCTTCAGACTTTGTGTCTATCTTTGAAATCTCTGCTGATGGATCTGGTTATGTTTGGATGGCGCTAGGACTCTGGAGCCTCCAAGTGTTTGCATTGACGTGCGCGATAAGGGACGGTGCAAGTCTGGAGTTGCTTCATGTCCCGGTTGTAGTGTGTGAGTGGGTTGTTTCACTGGGGTTCTCCGCATCAGGCGGCGCTAGGACCCAGCGGAATCCTCGGGCCGGACAGTAACGGGGGGAGGGGGGGGGGGGGGGGGGGGTGTATCGGCCCCTTTCATCCCTGTGGACCCGGCCCTCGACTCCCCTCCGCCCGCCCGCCCGCCTACCCCGGCCCCTGCAGCCAGCTGCAAAAGCAAACAAACAGGCCGCCTCGCCTCCTGCATTGTCCCACAGGCGCCCATCTCTCCTCCCCACTCTTGCCCCCATGGCCACGGGCACGGCCAGGGTGCATTCCCTCTTGTAGCCTGGGCACTTTGATCAAAATCTGGCTGCAAAGTCGCTTCTGCAGAGAAAATATGTCACCATTAAGTTGCACTTTTTACAGTTATTCACTTCATCTCCAACACAGACTGTTTTCAACCTCTGTGCCCCATTCATACTGTACTCTTGTCACATCTTTTAGTTCCATTATATATTTTTATTGGTAATGCCTTGTGCATGAGATTCCTGCCCAAAATGCTGCCGTCAATCCTGTTAAGTATAAGCAGGCGGCATTGGTGTAAGAGTCCGCTGGAATTGTTATGAAATGCCCACTTGATTCAGTCGTCTTTAGACTTTAGAGATACCGCGCGGAAACAGGCCATTCGGCCCACCGAGTCAACGCCGACTAGCGATCCCCGTTCACTAGCACTATCCTACACACGAGGGACAAAGTACAGTTTTACAGAAGCCAATTAACCTACAAACCTGCACGTCTTCGGAGCGTGGGAGGAAACCCGAGCACCCGGAGAAAACCCACACAGGGACAGGGAGAAAGTACAAACTCGGTACAGACAGCAACTGTGGTCAGGATCGAACCCGGGTCTCTGGCGCTGTAAGGCAGCAACTCTAGTCGTTTGGGCAATAGAATTCAGGTTTCAACTCAGAAAGACAGACAAGTATTTTCCACTCTTTGTTATGTTTTTTTTTAATTCTGTCACCATATGTGAGCTTTGCTGGAGAAACGTGGAACTGGTTTATTAGCAGAAGGTGAAACAATTAAATGGAGGAGAGGGAGATTCAAATTCAAATTGGCACCGGTTTAAACATCCTATACATACACGTGAAGTCATTGTGATAAAACCTGGGGTTTCCATATAAAATGACTGAGTATTTTAAATGAGAAATGCTCACATGTTAATTTTCAGGGATTATAAAAAGTGATCATCCAATCTCATCTCAATACCCAAATCAGAATTACGTGTTAAGCAGCACTTTCACATGAATAATGACACAAAGTGCTGGAGCAGATGTTGCTTGCTCTGCTGAGTTACTCCAGCACTTTGTGGGGTTTTTTTTGTAAATCAGCATCTGCAGTTCCTCTAGCTCTTAAGTGCATCAGTTCGGAAGAAAGATCATCAACCTGAAAAGTTAACTCTACTTTTCTCTCGAGAAAAGTTTGGAAGAAAGATCATCAACCTGAAAAGTTAACTCTACTTTTCTCTCGAGAAAAGTTCCTTTACAGACGCTGACTGACCTGCTGAGTATTTTCTCCAGGAATTTCTTTTTTATTTCTGATTTCCAGTATTTTGTTTTGCATTTCAGTTGTTGATACATTGATTAGGTTTAATTATGCTGTTAGAAACAGCACATTATTACCAGCCCATATTGAGGTAAAGAGGCACAAGAATGGCATGGGTTACAGTTGATAGACGCACTATATCTCGACTCAGCAACATAGGTTCAAACCCAACCTTTGGTGCTGTGTATGTGGAGTTTGCTCCAATTTTGTCCCACATCCCAAAGATGTGCAGGTTGGTTAGTTAATTGGCGGCTGCAAATTGCCTTTTGCTGTGAAGGTGACGGGTAGAACCAGGAGAGAATTGCTGGGATTATGGGGAGAATAAAATGGATGAGAACAAAATTATTGAACAACTGTATTGTCCTCTGTGTTTGACTGTTGGCATGAAGTTGATGGCCCATAGGGTCTTGTTTCTGTGCTGCATTCGTCTGTAACTGGTTCTCTGGTGAACCATGATAGAAAGCAAGTGGTTGCATTAGCATTGCACAGTGATGATAGCGTTGGCACATGGATCTGTTCATGATATTTTGGTGCATGTGCCTTCTGTCAGAATGCATTATTATTTTTATTGGCAAAAAGTTCCTTATAAAATAAGTGCTAAAGCGTAAAATAAAGCATCCATTTGAAAGTGCTGCTTTATACATGATTCAGATTAGGGTATGGATAAAATTGACTTTTAAAAATTTGCTTTATATAGTATCTTTCAGAAAGACAACCAAATAAAGATAACAAGGAAACAGATTGTTCAGAGCTGATGTGTATAAATCTGTCACCAGGGCAGAAAAGCACCGCTGCATTGAGTATTCATTGAGTCCATCTGGCCTACAGCCATTGGTATTCCACAGTGCAGATAATTAGCACTAGCTATCTCCATTATTTCTCTTAAGTTTCTGTAGCCAGTGTCCTCTTTCAGGATTCGGCAGATGGCTGTGGCCTCCTGTAGTCCCCTGACCCCAATATGATAAAAAGAATATTGTGACAGATTAAAGTCCTGCAGATGCAGTTTGAAGTCAGTGGCTGGTCACTTGTGTTTGTTCAGGATGCATCTGGTGAATACAGCTTGTAATGGAGAGCCTGTTCTCGACAGGATGGTTCATTCAGCATTGTAAACAGGAGTTTCATGCTTTACTTTTCCCCTTAGCAACAGGAAGCCAGCACAGGAAAGGAGGTAGAGCAAAGATCCTGAATGGCTCCAGACAATATTAAACTCGCCACACAACATGCCAAGCTCATCATGTCTATAAATAATCAGGGGTAAAATAAGAGCGGTAACAGTTGATTCCCTCATTCTTCTTGTGTAAACACAAATGTGTTTAGGGTGAAGCTTGAATTAAGTTAATGTCGTTTACTCGACAGTAACAGGGGCCCACCTTGTATTGTTTAAGTAGATGCATCTGATCTATTTTGGTCTTCAGGCTAAATATAGCAGATGCACACACAAAAGACATCATTAAACCATGCTGTGTTGAGATGACAATTATTTTAACCATTCCATGTTTTATACTGCCATACTCTTAAAAACTGCTGGCAAGAAGAACATTATTAGTTGTGGCAATCAATGGATTTTAAGAATAAATTTCAAATGAAGTATGCACTGCCAGGGGTGATGATGGAGGCAGATACGATAGTAGCCTTTAAGATACTTTTTTTACAGGAACATGGATATGCAGTGAATGGAGCCATACGGATAAGTGCAGGCAAATAAGGGCTGTTCTTGGCATCCTGGTCGGCACAGACATTGTGGGCTGAAGGGCCTGTTTTTGTGCTGGATTGTTCTATGTTATCTGTGTTCTATGCTTTTTTTGTAGATGGTTGAAAATATAAAAGAATAATAGTGTTAAACAACTTTTTCGATGTTCTCATGTAAAGTTTTTTGGTCACTAGACATATGAATTCTGAGCCACATTATATTTCACACCATATTTTATTTTCCATTTATTTGGCTGTTTGTTTTTAAATATATTAAACCTTTCCAAATACACAAGGTAGAAAAATGAATAACTGATGAAGGAAATTAATGTGATAATTTTCATTTGTAGTTAAAAGGTGCCTTATGGTTGTTAACACATCAATGCAGTTCTGTGTTAAACTGTTCTGTATCCTCCCTCGACCTTTGCAGAGGTAAACATCAACATTGCCGTGTGTAAGAAGGAACTGCAGATGCCAAAGCATTGCCATGTTTGCTTACATGTTGATCTTCTCACATGTCCGCACATTTGACCATCTCAAGCGTCAGGCGCCTTTAGTCTCTCTATTGGCAGTAGAGGAGGTAAAGTGCACACAGGTGAAGGAGTGCTCTAGATTCTGAGCAGCCCAGCCATTTGCCGATGGAGCTCCACCTGCCCCATGTATGGCTGAGCCGTGATTCCGCAAATAACTCGTTAGTTATCTTCGGACTCACAGATAGGGCGGCGCAGTGGCAGAGTTGCTGCCTTACAGCGCCAGAGGCACGTGTTCGATCATGATTACGGGTGTTCTCTGTACGGAGTTTGTACGTTCTCCCCGTGAGCTGCGTGGGTTTTCTCTGGGTGCTCCAGTTTCCTACCACACTCCAAAGACCTACAGGTTTGTAGGCTAATTGGCTTGGTAAAATTGTAAATTGTCCTTAGTGTGTGTAGGATAGTGTTAGTGTGCGGGGATCGCTGGTCGGTGTGAACACGGTGGGCGGAAGATTTCCGAAGAACAAGAAAATGGCTTGTAAAGGCAGAAATATTTTTTAAGATATTGATTATTTTGCCATTCCCCTGATCTATCAAGCTTATGTTATTCTGTTATATTCTGTTACGCTATATATGTTCAACCGGATGGTACTAAATCTTGGAAATGTTATTCTGTTCCCAGAGACACACAGTGGTTTAACTTGAGGATGTTGTGTTTTTAAACAATAGGAGACATTCTTAGCAGACGGCACTTCAGTGACACGTCTGTTCATTTGGAATGACCAGATATCTTTTGTCTGCCACTGTACAAGAACACAATGAGTTGTTGGAACTGCCTGTTGTTAAGTGTGGTATTTATGCCAAACCATTTTGTGTAAATTAATTGTCAGCTTTTTCCATGATTTATTATTTTCTACTGAGATATATATGTATTCATCATTTGTGTTTAAAACACCCATTTTGTAAGTGCTTACTATAAACATGAAATTAGTGTGAATTAAAGTACATTTGTAAAATAATAATGTGAAAAGGACACTCTCACATTATCCCCACATTGTCAAAAACAAGTTCTCCACTGCATTCGTAACTGCACTCAGGTTTACGGCTCCCAAACGGATCAGAATATTTCCTGTATGTTTCCTTACTTTGGAAATTAAAATAGAACAGCAAGGTCAGAATGAATTTAATATGGGTTAATACAGAACTTGCCTTGCATAACTCACACATCTGTTTAAAATAAAGGTTTCCCAGGAATAACCTGTTCATGTCAAAACAAAATAATTCAAGAGCTCCTGTTCTTAAGTAGTGATTGCCACTGAAGGAGAAAAAATAAATTATCCACAACATTCAAACAATGCAAAAATCAAAATTATGCTATCTGTTTGTAAATGAAAGTACTGTAAGTAACGTTGTGGGAATATATTTAAAACTGATCATAATAAAGATCATCTACTTAAGTTATGCCTGTATTTGGCTAACATGCAGGCTAATAGGCACACACTGAAAGTCTTTATAAAATAATTTAAATTTATATTGAGAATCTAGAACCAGAGGCCACAGTTTAAGAATAAGGGGTAAGCCATTTAGAACGGAGACGAGGAAACACATTTTCCCACAGAGAGGGGTGAGGCTGTGGAATTCTCTGCCTCAGAGGGCAGTGGAGGTGGGTTCTCTAGATGCGTTCAAGAGAGCTAGATAGGGCTCTTAAAAAAAAAAACAGTCAGGGGATATGGGGAGAAGGCAGGAACGGGGTACTGATTGGGGATGATCAGCCATGATCACATTGAATGGCGCTGGCTTGAATGGCCTACTCCTGCACCTATTATCTATATATGCAAATTATTGTTTCCTAATAACATGCTGTAAATTACTTTAAAATAGTTTCGAATTGTGTATTATTCGAGGGGCTTGTACGAAACTGGGTATTTAAATATTAGTTGTTATTGGCTCTAACAATTTTCTATGTTTCTAAGAGGATTAACAATTTAATTTCTGGAAACAACTTCATATGTGATGAATAGTCAGATGTTTATCTAGATCAACTAGAATTTGCTCTCTCGTCTATTTTGTGTCAACAGATATGCATGGTTAGTATGCTAAATTATGGCCTGGAATAACAGTATCTTGGTGATGCTTCTAAACTTGTATTGGCAATCAGTGGATTGTTCATTGTTTTGAGAGAGGTGTCTTGGTTTATCTTGTACTTGTACTAATTGTGACTAAACTGCTTAAGGCCAAACTGGAAGTATCTCTGTTTTTACATATACATTCCCCCAATACCCCAAACCACTAGAACCTCTAACGTCAAAATATTCATTTTTGGAAATATCTGCATTCTTCCTCCTTCTCCAAACATGCTAACCCAAAGGTATTTGAATCAGTGTACCAATGCTTATAAATAACATTTCACTTTCAAAACCTGTGAAATAATTCACAGTTTAGTGAATTTGAGAAATAAACCGTTGAGGTTCTGACTGTGCTCTGCTGTTAATGTTACTTGCCAAAAGAAATGTGCCAAGAATTTAAATATTTAAATATTTGTTTGGATTCTTTGACATCTTTATCTTCTTCTTTCATTTGAAAATGTTAACTAAGGAAGAAATATTGCATGAACAGTGGAAACTTTCAAGTACTTCTCTGGCAGTAGAATTCACATTAATAAAAATAATTTAGAATTATATACCTCAAGACATCAGAAATGTGCTTAACAATCCATAGATACTTTAGAAGTCAATCACTTTTATAATCCAAGATATAAAGCAATTTTTGTGCACAGCAATGTGCCATTAATAGCAATTAAATCAATGTTTAAATTAATCTTATTGTTAATTTAATGTTAAATGAATGTTAAATTAAATCAATCTATTCTGTGCTATTGATTGAGATTGAGATATAAATATTGAGAAATGAGCTGGATTGGAATCATTCAGGATTGGTACAGAATCTTTTGTGCCCATCTGAAAGGAGAGATTAAATTTCAATTTAATATCCCATCCTGTGAGACTGTAGTCCCTTAGTTCTGCATTGAAATGCCAGCCCAAATGTTGTCCTGCGGTCCCTGGCATGAGTCGTGAACACAGAGCCTTCTGATTCAGAGTGTTCCATTTTGCCAAACCCGAAATTTGCGCTTACTTTCAAAGTATGTATTTACTAAATAGTTGATTTTCTGTGCAACTTTGTGGTTGAACAAATTTGTGGTTGAATAATTTCACACTTTGAGAAAACATTCAAGCTTTTTTTAACAGGAGGCTGGTTGTAGTTTTGGCGTAGTACAGCTTTTTGGGCACTGACGCCCAACATTCAGATTTTCAAAGTGTAGAAATTTGTCCTCCTAAACCTGTGTTGTACTTGTACATTGT
The DNA here is from genome assembly GCF_028641065.1 of Leucoraja erinaceus. Lineage (NCBI taxonomy): Eukaryota > Metazoa > Chordata > Chondrichthyes > Rajiformes > Rajidae > Leucoraja > Leucoraja erinaceus. The sequence goes on from NC_073377.1 coordinate 63,277,986, forward strand.
ATTTCACTTCTTGGGTTCTAGTCCGTGGGATTACGAAAGTAGAGAACAACCTGCATAACCTTGCACATCATCACTTTAGTGCAGACAAGCAGATGTGAATTTCTAACGCTTAATCTGTCTCCCCTGACATCTGTTATAAAGCTAGCATTGCATTACCTAATCCAAGTGATTCCTTCTTCTGTGAATCTACTTGGCGGAGTTTGACAGGCTAGTCTACGGAGAACATCACAACTGAGCCTTGTTGCCACACAAGCATGTCCTAGCAGAGATCGCCTGAGCAGGATCTCAGCAGATTTCTCCCAGTGGAGTACTACTCATACAGCACGAGAACAGGCCTTCGGCCCAACTTGCTCATACCAATCAAGACGCCCCATCTACATTAGTCCCATCAGCCTGTGTTTATACCATATTTTTCTAACCTTTGTGTAGGAAAGAACTGCAGATGCTGGTTTAAATCGAAGATAGACACAAAATGATGAAGTAACTCAGGGGGACAGGTTGTATCTCTGGAGAGAAGGAATCAGTCTGAAGAAGGGCTTGGACCCGAAACATCACCTATTCCTTTTCTCCAGAGATGCTGCGTGTCCCGCTGTTACTCCAGCATTTCACATAGAAACATAGAAAATAGGTGCAGGAGGAGGCCATTCGGCCCTTCGAGCAGCACCGCCATTCATTGTGATCATGGCTGATCGTCCCCTATCAATAACCCATGCCTGCCGTCTCCCCATATCCCTTGACTCCACTAGCCCCTAGAGCTCTATCTAACTCTCTCTTAAATCCGCCCAGTGACTTGGCCTCCACTGCTTTCCTGTGGCAGGAAATTCCGTAAATTCACAACACTCCGGGTGAAATTTTTTTTTCTCACCTCAGTCTTAAATGGCTTCCCCTTTAGTCTAAGACTGTGGCCCCTGGTTCTGGACTCACCAACATTGGGAACATTTTTCCTGCATCTAGCTTGTCCAGTCATTTTATAATTTTAGGTAGACAAAAATGCTGGAGAAACTCAGCGGGTGCAGCAGCATCTATGGAGCGAAGGAAATAGGCAACGTTTCAAGCTGAAACCCTTCTTCAGACTATAATTTTATATGTTTCTATAAGTACCCTCTCATCCTTCTAAACACCAGTGAATACAAGCCTAGTCTTTTCAATCTTTCCTCACATAACAGTGCCGCCATCCCAGGGATCAATCTCGTGAACCTACACTGCACTGCCTCAATCACAAGAATGTCCTTCCTCAAATTAGGAGACCAAAACTACACAATACTCCAGATGTGGCCTCACCAGAGCCCTATACAACAGCAGAAGATCCTCTTTACTCCTATACTGAAATCCTTGTTATGGAGATTTTGTGTCTCTCTAAACCTTTCCCAATAGTAGCTAAGCCAGGAGTCATATTGCAGATACCTTAGGCTATCATTCAGGATAATGTTTTAGATCATCTAGTTTGTCTTTACCCATTGTGGCATTTGGAGGAAGCAAAAATGACATTGCAGATAACAATGGAGTTCATGTGGAAACATTCTGAATAAGTAGATTCCAATATGTGAATCAGTAACCAGCATTTTGATAATAACCATTCTTGGATAAATCCAATTTGAATCTGTCTAGGTGACCATAGACAAACGGAAGTTATTACAGGTCATCGTGACACATCCCCAGATTTTTACACCATGCTCTGCTGTTTTGGTGGAAAAGAACTTGCATTGCTTTTTAAATAGGATGCCAGTATTATCTACGTGATGGAACGAACTGCCGATGCTGGTTTATACTGATGACAGACACAAAATGCTGGTGTAACTCAACAGGTCAGACAGCATCTCTGGAGATAAGGAATAGGTGACGTTTCGGGTCAAGACCTTTCTTCAGATCTGAAATAAAGGCTTGACCCGAAAAGTCACCTATTCCTTTTCTCCAGAGATGATGCCTGACCCATTGAGTTACTTCAGCATTTTGTGTCTATCTCCAGTATTATCTACTGTAATTTAAATCATTTAGAGGATGGATGATAATGCTCTCTGGTGTTAAGTAGTTGGGATTGTGTTGACTGCCACAAATGTTCTAATTAATGTCACACCTAAATTGCATTCTGCATGAGATAAGCAGATTCTCCCTGTTATCCAGAGCGGCCAGGAAAACTGTTGACAGAAGTTGACTTTGACTTGATTTTAACCCATTTGTTTGGCATATTGCTGTTAATCTACAATTTGGTACATGTTAATGACATCATTACAACTAAGAATCCTCTAATCAAACAAAAATGGACCTACTCCGTTAGAGCAATTAAACGTTAGCATCCCGCTGCTAAGGTGTTTCAACGAAACCTTGGCCCTGTATTTATTATCTGTGACAGTGAGCAAGGAATGGGTGAGACATGTTTGCAAAACTCAGACCTGTAGATGACGGAGAAGAGTGAAATGCCCCTTCTCCAGAACCAACACGTGGAACAACAACTAACCAAAGTGGTTTATTTATATGCACCTACTCATATCTTGCCTAATTTCATAACAAAAACTATAATGAAAATAACTAAAATAGTTCACCAGCTATGTCACAGGATTATGATAGGAATACATATTTAGTATTTACTCCCATTTGATAATGAATTTCCCATTTTTTTGCGGCTGAGTAACACTTATAACCATATAACATGCCTTTGAGGTCATGAATTCGACACATTGTCTGGGAGTTGACCACAAAAAGCCAAGGTGACACTTAATATGCTACCGAGAGAGTGCTGCAATGCCTGAGACTGTCAATCGGATGTCAGTGTAACCTGTACACCCCATGGCATTACTTTGAAGAACAGCAGCAATCCTAATCTTTATTTCAGAAAATATCAAAAAAAAACGGGTAGTGATTGATGGATAGGGTGTGTAGGACAGAACTTCAGGTGCTGGTTTACCTCAAAGATAGACACTAAATGCTGGAGTATCTCAGCTGGTCAGGCAGCATCTCTGAAGAAAATGAATAGGTGACGTTTTGGACTGGATCGAGACCCTTCTTCAGACTCAGAAGAAGGATCTCAACCTGAAACGTGATCTGTTACTTTTATTCAGAGATGCCTCCTTACCCACTGAGTTACTCCAGCATTTTGTGTCTACCTTTAAATGGACCTTGTTATGCATAAAGTGGCTTCTGTAATTCCAACATTACAACAGTGACCACTCGTCATTGGTTGGAAAGTGCTTTGGGATGTCCAAACATCATTAAGGAGGCCGTTGAAGCTGAGATTTTATCTCTCGTTTCCCTTTCCCCTGACTAGTCTTAAGAAGGGTCGCGATCCGAAACGTCACGCATTCCTTCTTTCCAGAGATGCTGCCCATCCTGCTGAATTAGTCCAGCTTTTTGTGTCTTTCTTCGGTTTAAACCAACATCTGCAGTTCCTTCCTACACCTTCAGGTCTATTCCCATCATAATTTCACAAGTTGGGCACTGACAATCTAGAAACCCAGCAACATGAAGCCCTGCTCACATGTATGGATTATGTGGGAAACTTGGAAGGGGCCAAGTCATTATCGGACAACACTGATATTGGCCCAGGTCTGGTACTGTCAGGGGAACTCATGTTTTGCTCTCAGTTGCATGGAACATTGGATGAGCAGTTGTGTAATCCCAAACAGTGTGCTGGCCTGCGGTGAGGAAGGCTATTGCTAATCTTCAGGTTCTGTTTGTACTTGGAGCGTAGGAGGATGAGAGGTGATCCCTTCAAGGTGTAAGATCATTAAAGGAATTGATAGGGTAGATGCACAGAGTCCTTTACCCAGAGAACCAGGTGCGGGGGGAAAGATTTAATAGGAAGCTGAGGGGCAACATTTACACGCAGAGAGTGGTGGAAACAACTGCCAGAGGAGGTAGTTGAAGCAGGTACTACAAAAACATTTAAAACCATTTGAACTGGTACATGGATAAGAAAGGTTTAGAGAGAAATAGGCCAAACGCAGTCAGATGCAACTTATGTAGACGAGGCACATTGGTTGGGTATGGGAAAACTGGGCCAAAGGGCCTGTTTCCATGCTGTATGACTCTACGATGCATTTTAAGAGTCCAAACTTGTTTCTGTCAGCTCTTTCTTGAGGGAGGTGAGGCAAGTCTTTCCCAGGATTTGATTCTCACCAAGAGATGTGCCTTAGATGGACTTGTCATTGAAGGACCTTCACCACAGTCTACCAATGGCCATGGTCTATGTTTAATTACTGGTGATAGCATATAACACATCCCCTTCCAAGTTTCCCCACATAATAGTGTAAAAAATCATGAGATGAATCGATCGGGTAGATGCACAGAGTAGGGACCACAGTTCAAGGTGAGGTGGAAAAGATTTAATAGGAATCTGGGGGGTAATTTTTTCACACACAGGATGGTGGGTGTATGGAACAAGCTGCCATATGAGGTAGTTGAGGCTGGGACTATCCCCACATTTAAGAAACAGTTAAACAGGTACATGGATTGGACAGGTTTGGAGGGATATGGACCAAGTGCAGGCAGGTGCGACTAATGAAGCTGAGACATGTTAGTCGGCGTGGGCAAGTTGTACCGAAGGGCCTGTTTCCACACTGTACCACTATGACTATCCACAGATCAAAGTAATTTATTTATGTACTTACTCATATCTTGCTCAATTTCTTAATAAAATTATGTTAGAACTAAAATACTCTACAATGTAACAGAAATGCATATATTTTAGGAATATATTTTTCATATTTACTCCCCTTTGATGGTAAATGTCTCAATTTGTGGGTGTACTGATCGTGTCTCTGTTTGTATAGTATCCCTTTTTCTCTAAGGACTGAATTTGCAGTATCAAGAAAGTAAAAATGTTACAGTTGTTCAGCCATTTGACAAGTACTATTATCTCCAGTGCAATGCTTTGAAGAATGTAGGGACTGTGAGCAGGAGATATGGTTGAAGTAGGTGGCAAAACAGTCCACTTGCTTTTGTCTCACAAAGTTCTGCTCCTTCTGTGAGGACATAATGCAGTTAAGGCTGGTTACAAGCCAGGAATTCATACATAGTTACCACTTGCAATCTTGATTTGATGATGTGTGAAAGTCAGCTACTGTCATTTATTTGGCAGTACTGCGCATATTCGCTTCAACCCACTGCAGACCATTTCCCTCCATTTGTGCAGCTGCTACATCCTTCAGTGAAATATTAACTGCGGGAAGTGTTGCTTCAGAGTGTTAAATTCATGTTGATTTGAATGTAATTGTGGTTTGAACAAATTAAATTGTAGCAGAATAAACCCAACGAGTTTCACTGTAGAAAGAGCATCACAGTGGTGCAGCTGGTAAGGCAACAGCCTCACAGCACCAGAGACCCTGGTTTGATCCCTTCTTCAGGCGCCCTCTGTGCAAAGTTTGCACGTTTCCCGGTGACCGCGTGGGTTTCCTCCGGGTGCTCTGGTTTCCTCCCACATTCCAAAGACATGCGAGTTTGTTGGATTAATTGGTGCCTGTAAATTGCCCTCTTGTGTGTAGGGGTGGATGAGAAAAGGGGATAATTTAGAACTAGAGTAAATGATCGTGTAGCACTGATCGATGGTCAACATGGAGCCCGTGGGCCAAACAGTCGATTTCCATGCGATATCTCCAAACTAAATTAAACAAATAGAATATGGAATATGGTGCAGCCAATCACTCAGGTTAACACAAAAATCCAACAGTATTACAAAATAACTTCCAATCTATTTATTTTTACATTTATCCTGCAACGATTTCACCCTTCAAAATTGTGATGTAGAATTTGCTGGAGAAATGGAGGAATAAAGTTGAACACTAAGAGCTTTTACTATTCCAAGAAAATTGTGATATAATTGAACTATTATCATGGGTAGGAATGCTGAGCATTTGAAACTGTAAGTGCGGCATTGGCAACATACTGGGGATAAAGAATATATTAAAATAATTCCCAATACAGCAAATCAATGGTGTCTCAATGTTCTGGCTCCCAGTGGATTTAAACTGGGAGAGTATTGTGCTCCTTATTAGACATTCCATTGCAAGGAGACTAGCACTGCCAAAGGATTATGCACGGGATTAGTGATTTAAATCCTAACATGCTGACTGTCAGTGCTGGTTACTGCCTTGACAAGGAAGTTTCTCTAATCTGTGAAAGGACCATTGGGGTTTCAGTATAACTCTGTTTGAAGAGATTACAAATCTCCAATCATGATACTATAATGATGTGCTGTAGCAGTATTGGACTTCAGCATGGCATTATAAACCTTGGAGCACGCACAACAATCCTTTACTCTGTTTGTGTCAACCGTTGTTGCTCAGCAAGGTGGGAAACATGGGGTGCCTGTTCAATTTCAGGAACCTAGTTTAAGTCTGCCACAGATGAATGCAGACTGGTTTTGTTTATACTGCCTCATAAAGCTACAACAATACCATTTTTCCGTTCACCACTTTAAGCACCTGTGTTTTACTTATCAGCAGATTTACCAATATAGAAAAAAAACATATCTATATTAATAAAGCTCTATCACTGTCCAGTCGGTAACATTCAGTATTCTCACAGCAAGATCTCATCTGCATCAATTGAACAAATAATAATTGAAAAAATGTTTCAATGCAGTTCTTTGAAGCAAAATACCAAGGAGAGTAGTGTCGATTTTTTAAATCTTTGTTGATGTATTTTGTTCGGGGATTTGATTTCTCAACGTATTTCAAAGGTTTCTTTAATATTGTTTTAATGTGTCACTTTAGATTATCTATACAAATTTACAGTCAGATTCAATTACAACTGTTTGGCTGAGCCTTAACAGCGTTACCCAAGGAGGCAGGCTGACATTTAGTGCAAATAAGTGCACTGAGCAAATCATTGTCAAAAGCAGATTAATTTGGTTCTGGAGTTTTATGGCTAATAATGCAAATTGAGTACCTCTAGATATAGAGCAAAACACAGAGTGTTGGAGGAACTCAGGCCACATTTCTGGAGAGAATAAACAATGGAGGGTATGAATAGACGATGCTTCGGGTCAGGTTCGAAATCTGAACAGTCCTTCCACAGATACTGTCTGACCCGTTGAGTTCCTCCAACACTTTGTGTTTTACTCAAGATTCCAGCATCTGGTGTCCCTTATGACTCTTATTTTGTCATTCAGTTGGCAATGAAAGCATGCAATCATTGTTAAACCGGCCTTCAAACAGATTTTGTCCAGAAATTGATAGGACTTCATTAATCTTACTTTTAATGTGTGCACATGCTATACTTTTCAAATCGTGCCAAAATCCAATTTTACCCGTTGCATCTTTCTTCACAACTCTTGTATGACTTTCACCTTCCTCGTTAATCTAATCTCTTAACTTTCTAAAATCTACTCACTCATCCAAACCCAGCTTCTTGCACAACTCTGAGTTAGTTTGCCTCACTACTATTTGTTGTGCCTTTAAATCCGCAGGTGTTAAATCCGAGCATGACCCTTATGTATCTATACACTGTAAATTGATCTGCTGACTGGATAGCATGCAACAAAAGCTTTTCACTGTGCCTCGGTACACGTGACAATAAACTAAACTAAACTAAACTAAACTAGCAGTTCTTCCCTGAACCTCTTCATATCTTCTTCTCTCTGTAAGATGCTTCTTAAGCATCACATTTTTGCCTGTCAGACTTTTGGAAAAAAAACATTTTGTGAAACGCTTTCAGACATTTTGCTAAAATATAAATGCAAGTTGTTGCTCATTGTTGATGCTGAACAACTAACTGTGGAATCTTGGATATTTTTTTCTTCCTTTAGAGATTGAGGCCAAGGAGGCTTGTGATTGGCTGCGGGCTGCAGGGTTTCCACAATATGCCCAATTGTATGAAGGTGAGGCAAAGTACATGTATAAATGTTATTGAAGTTAATAAAGTTTAGTAAAGGTCAGTCTGAAGAAGGCTCTCAACCCGAAGCATCACCAATCCATGTTCTTCATAAGAGCAAAAGTTATAGGAGTAGAATTAGGCCATTTGGCCCATCGAGTCTACTCCGCCATTCAATCATGGATGATCTCTGCCACCTAATCCCATTTTCCTGCCTTCTTCCTATAATCCTTGACACCCGTTCTAATCAAGAACATGTCTATCTCTGCCTTAAAAGTTCTCTAGAGTTGCTCTCCGACCTGCTGAGTTAGTCCAGCACTTTGGGTCTTTTCAAGAGCACTGGTGGATTAAATCTGCTATGGAAAATATAATCTTTTTGACCCATGTGGTAACTTCTACATTTGTGCATTAAAGACATAAGGTTTCTGATTTTACACCAAACATTGCTCCCCCATTATAATTCATGCCATATCAAAACTATTTTTGCACATTCATAACAAATTACTTTATTGCTCGAGGAAATTTTGCTTTAGAGCACACATTTAAAAATTGTACTGGATGTTATTCGATACCAGCTGTTCAAAGTGGTAAAGATAGATTTTTAACCATGGTTTTAATGAACCTTTGTACTTTTTTAATGTATTCATGACCAATCAAATGAAAGCAGGATTGGGACAGATTTGACTATTTTATGATGTTACCAAATTTACTCACTATGGAAAAGTTCCTGGGAAAATATTTCAAGTTTAGAGATACAGCGTTGGCCCAAGCTGACCATTGTTCACATGTACACTAGTTCTATGCTATCTCACTTTTACATCATACACATAAGCCAATTAAGCTACAAATCTGCACGTCTTTGGATAACAGGAACACCCGAGGGAAATCCATGCGGTCACAGGGAGATCATGCAAACTCTGCACAGATAGCACCCGTAGTCAGGTCAAACCCAGATCTCTGAGGCTGGGAGACAGCAGCTCTCCCACCTAAGCCATCATGCTGCACTAATTTAAGTATTTAATTAATTCCAAACAATAAATACATTGTACACATAAGAAACCACAGATTCTAGAATCTTGAGCAATATACAAAGTGCTGAAAAAACTCAATGGGTCAGGCAGCAACGGAGGAAGGAATGAACAAACGATGTTCCGGGTCCTAACGATGTTCCGGGTCCCAAAATGTGCCCTCTACAGATGCTGCCCGGCCTGTTGACTTTCTCCAGCACTTTGTGTTTCAATCAATAGATTTGTGTATTGCTATCATTCGTTTATTTGGAGTGCACGCTAAATTATTTTATTATTTCACTGAATGTGTGCAAAGGAGATATGTTAGGGCTAACATATGTAATAAACACAGAAAATCCTAGAAGATCTCAACAATTCAGGCAGCATCAGTGTGTCTGACCCAAACATTTCCTATCCACGGAGACTACCTGTTTTATTTTCATATTTCCAGCATGTTCATTTTTGTACATATAGTCTTCCTTCACGCAACAAGGTTTTCCCACTTATTTAGCAAGCAGCAGAGTGCTGCTATATGTAGTCCTTTCCTTTGCAACTTACTTTGGTGCATCCCTCTGCATTTATTGCTGGACCAGAGCATGTGCTCGGTGGTAGCACATAGTCATACTGGAAGACCAGCAATGTGTCAGGTGGACCATAGGGCCTCTTTCACCAAGTGGATGGTCTTTCAGCATTAACTTATCCCTTACTAAGTATATTCCCTGGGAGCTCTTTCCATGCTGAGCCCTGTGTTATTAAGCTGCAAGGATCAAAAACCCCAGAACAAAGGTCATGCCAGTAGATGGTATAGAAACATAGAAACATAGAAATTAGGTGCAGGAGTAGGCCATTCGGCCCTTCGAGCCTGCACCGCCATTCAATATGATCATGGCTGATCATCCAACTCAGTATCCCGTACCTGCCTTCTCTCCATACCCTCTGATCCCCTTGGCCACAAGGGCCACATCTAACTCCCTCTTAAATATAGCCAATGAACTGGCCTCAATACCCTCTGTGGCAGAGAGTTCCAGAGATTCACCACTCTCTGTGTGAAAAAAGTTCTTCTCATCTCGGTTTTAAAGGATTTCCCCCTTATCCTTAAGCTGTGACCCCTTGTCCTGGACTTCCCCAACATCGGGAACAATCTTCCTGCATCTAGCCTGTCCAACCCCTTAAGAATTTTGTAAGTTTATATAAGATCCCCTCTCAAACTCCTAAATTCTAGAGAGTATAAACCAAGTCTATCCAGTCTTTCTTCATAAGACAGTCCTGACATCCCAGGAATCAGTCTGGTGAACCTTCTCTGCACTCCCTCTATGGCAATAATGTCCTTCCTCAGATTTGGAGACCAAAACTGTACGCAATACTCTAGGTGTGGTCTCACCAAGACCCTGTACAATTGCAATAGAACCTCCCTGCTCCTATACTCAAATCCTTTTGCAATGAAAGCTAACATACCATTCGCTTTCTTTACTGCCTGCTACACCTGCATGCCTACCTTCAATGACTGGTGTACCATGACACCCAGGTCTCGCTGCATCTCCCCCTTTCCCAATCGGCCACCATTTAGATAATAGTCTGCTTTCCCGTTTTTGCCACCAAAATGGATAACCTCACATTTATCCACATTATACTGCATCTGTCAAACATTTGCCCACTCACCCAGCCTATCCAAGTCACCTTGCAGTCTCCTAGCATCCTCCTCACAGCTAACACTGCCCCCCAGCTTAGTGTCATCCGCAAACTTGGAGATATTGCCTTCAATTCCCTCATCCAGATCATTAATATATATTGTAAATAGCTGGGGTCCCAGCACTGAGCCTTGCGGTACCCCACTAGTCACTGCCTGCCATTGTGAAATGGTATAGTGGCCCTTTGTTTTGTCTCTGCTGCACCCTGTGTTGCAGCCTCCTGTAGAGATGAGAGTACAACTGTCCGGTGAGGATGGCACAAGGAGGCCCTTTTTTCACACCATACTGGCGTCTGATGTACATATGCAGCAACAAAACACTTTATCAGATGGTGTCAACCATTCGGTCAGATAAATGCCCAACCTGCTCCATTATCTCCTCTCTTAGAATTCCAAGCACAACTTCTGAGCCGAACATTTCCTCAGACATTGTGGTTGAAGTTTAGAGATACAGTGCAGAAACAGCCCCTATGCTCTACCGCTCCACGCCGACTGGCAATCCCCGTACACTAACACTATCCTACACACTAGAGACGATTTGTAATTTTTTTTTTTTGCCAAAGCCAATTAACCTAAAACCTGTACATCTTTGAGCTATTGGGAGAAACCGGAGTACCCGTGGAAAACCTATATGGTCACGGGGAGAGTGTACACACTCCATACAGACAGCACCCATAGTCGAGATCGAACCCTGGTTTCTGGTGCTGTAAGGCAGCAACTCTACTGCAGTGCCACCGTACCACCCTGTTTGAAGGAATTCCACTTCCAGAATTTCTCCACATGGGAGAGGCGAGGAGGAGCATTCCTGCTTCCCACAATGTCCTGTGTTTGGTTGGTAAGATTCACCATAACCGTATGACTTCCCAACTTCCTACATCCAGCATTCAGACACTCAGCTACTGAAAAGACAAATTATGTTTTATGGAGAGGACAAGAGGGAAAATTATCACATCTATTCCTCTTGCACATTGTGGATTGGAATGGATTCCAATTGAACTGCTTATGAGTAGAAACAAAGGGGGTGTGCGCTAGAACCATATTCGATTATGAATGTTGTAAACAATGCCCCAGCTGCTTGCCAGGGAAACTAGAAAACTCCATAGTAATCACAAGTGCCAATTCATTCTTGTGGTCATCATTAGTCCTTGTGCAGTGTCCTTGGAAGCTATCATCATACTTGTGTAAAGAACATATCAGAATTATTCTAAAAGATAATATACTGATTATAAAATAAACAACAAGATTAGTTTTGGTGAATTAGAATATTCCACAGCACAGAAAATCCCTATTTTTGTTTCTCTTGCAGTTTTTTTACTGTTAGCTTTCAGCCTTTCTAAACCTTGATTGATTGATACTTTATTATCAGATGCGAGATGGCACAGTGAAATTCTTTGTTCTGCATACCATATACAAAGTAGGCAAAGAGTTGCCACGTATAGGATGCCAACAAAGTTACACACTTTTCCCAATGTATTTCCCAATTGTACCTCTTTGTTCTCTCAGTAGCCCCCCTACACTGGGTCCCTCTTCTCGGTGGATCGTCCTAGAACCAACCTTACGAGACAATAAATGATCCCATAATAAGTATAAAAGTATTGTGTAATTATGAAAAGAATAGGTACGAAAAATGCCACTGAGAATTCTTTTGCGTTCAATTTTCAGCTACTTGGCTTGGCCGAAGGGCCTGCTGTTTCTCTAAACTAAAGAACTACACTAAACCACTTACTGTAAACAGAATCATGTTTACCCCACTGATAACTTAAATGTAAAGAATTTACTGAGAAGGCAAGGTGACAAGTTGAAAGAAAAATATGAAAAGTAATTTTCTTTTAAATTATTTTTAAGATTTTTTTTTAATCCTGTCTTCACATAATTACTTCCTTGAAAGAATGATATTTTGTTCAAGTTTTACAGAAAGGTAGTTATTTTTCTACTTTGTAAGATTCAGAACAAGAGACAATTTTGTTTCATGAAAGAAAGCTTGTTTGATTTGAACTGTTCTTTAATCCAAACATCTGTTTTGACTGCACAACAGATTTGCTGTTTCCCATTGATATTTCATCAGTGAAGAGGGACCACGATTTCCTGGACCGAGATGCAATTGAATCTCTCTGCAGGTAAGCGTCATTTCTTGGAACCGCTCTGGTTCAAAGTGTGATAGGCTCCTTCCTGATATATGAAATCAAACATTTAATCTACTCTATTCCATAACCCACCCTGTATATCAGCAAATACTGATACTTAAACCATTCCCGTCTCTTGATCTCCAGCCCGAACTTTAAAAAAAAAAGGTTGATCTCTGATGATTATATGGAGCCATTAACTGGACAGGAGTGGTTAATACGAGTAAAATAGTTGTCTAATAAGAATAACAAGGGATGTCTCTAGACCTGTCAGCTTATTAACCTTTCCCAAGTTGTACGGGAAAAATTGCATATTTCCAGGGTTGTATGGTGAAAGCAAAATAGTTAACATATATAATAGGAGATTCTTTTTTTTTATATGAGAGAATTATTTCCACTGATGACTCCCTGCTTGAAAGTTATGAACTATGCTTTTAAATTAATGGTTCCATGAAAAGATTAGCCATACAGATCCCAAAGATGAAGCACTTCGATACTTTGTAACATTCTGCAAGAGTAAATGGTGTAGTTGATAAGGGAATAAATCTGTGCATGTTGTTGCTCACCTGGCTCTGAGGAGATTGTGCGAGGAGATTGTGCCTCATTGGGGTAATGCCTTCTGTTTTGTTTATCTCCCATGCTGCCGCCTCCACCACTATAGCTACTTGGCTTATCTGGTGCAGCTGACAGTAGATTTGTGTGGACATCAATGCTGAACAAAATCATTATCAAAGGCATTCTTATCGGGCAGATTGTTCATATTTTTGTTTCCCACATCAAAGCAATCGGGCCTCCCGAGGAGTGTGATTGCACAGAACAAGGAGACGATCGGCACGTCAGGGAAAAGGAATTACTTCTCATTTTTACTGCATAAAAAGGAACGCTTAGTATCCCAGTGGCAAGGAGCATTTGATACTCTCCTCCTCACCTGAAATAGGACCTCATCTAAAAAAAAATATAATGAGGCTACAAATCATATATAGAAGCTGATAGGATACAGCTGGAACCATTTGAAAGTGAGATGATCCACAACAGGCCTACACATCTGGAAACAGTTAATTTCTAATCCTTTCACTTTGAAAACTTTAAAAGGCATAGAGACGTGGTTCAATGAAAAGACAGCATGTGATTGAGGTGTACAAAGTATGCATTGACATAATTAGTGGGTCTGCTGATATATACAGAGGTCACTTCGAAAGATAGGTAAGGGCCTAAAAAACATAGGCTGGCGCAAAAAAATGGTGGCGTAGCGGTAATGACTCGGGTTCCAGCCTGACTACGGGTGCTGTATGTGCAGAGATTGTATATTCTCCCCGTGACCTGCGTCGGTTTTCTTGGGTTCTCCAGCTTCCTTCCACACCCGCAGGATGTACAGGTTTGTAAATTAATTGGCTTGGTATAATTGTAACTTGTTTGTAATGTGTGTAGGGTTGTGTCAGTGTGCAGGGAATGCTGGTTGATGTGGACTTGGCAGAGCGAAGGGCCTGTTTCTGAGTTGTATCTCTAAACTAAATTAAACTCGATTAAAGGACACCACCAAGGCTAAAAGGAACAATAGGGAAGTCAAGGTAAATTGGGAAGCAGCCATTGCGTGTCAACCAGTTTGATTATAAAGTATCTGAGGATTATTGGAGGAAAACTGAAAGAGAGTTAGTTAGGAGTTCCATAGCCCTGAGTGGGTAGGTAGAAACAAACTAGAATGGAAAATGGTATTCTCAATCACACGATGTGATTTGTAATTCATAACTAATAAAGATAATAGCTTGCTCAGTATTTTGGAAAATGGTATTCTCAATCACACGATTGATTTGTAATTCATAGTATTTTGGTGATATCATTGTCATTATGTTTGGAGATTGAGTCTCTATATGCCATTGTACTTTAACAAAACACTGATTCTGAATGAAACAGATTCCCCCTCCCCTCCCCTTCAAAACAAAGTAAGTACGCATTCCACAAAGTTATCAGGGGAATGCATGAAGGCTGTGTTACAATCTGGGGTGTGCATTTGTCTTTTGTTCTGCTTTTTCTCTACAGCATGGTGATTATCCATTGAGAATAATGGATACTAATTGGATCCTTTCTTGCACACATTTTGATGTAGATCGGCTACACAAGAACCAGATAGCGCATATTCATGGTGCAGGGAATAGCTGCAGGGAGGTTGGGGGTGGGATTTGGCACTTGGCTCAGCTCATCAATAATCAATCTACATTTCCTTTTTAGACGATTGAACACCCTCAATAAATGTGCTGTGATGAAACTGGAAATAAGTCCACAGAGAAAAAGGGTAAGTTTAATCTTGTTTGGAGTGCTCTCTGAAGGAATGTTGCAGAAATGCTGGATCTTACAAGAATATTTAGATTTAAATCTTTAAAACTAGTCACGGCACCCATAATGCAGACATAACAAAGTTCTTATTTATTGCGATTATTCTTTAAAATACCAATGGAAAGTAAGGCTTTGTGTAGGAAGGAACTGCAGATGCTGGTTTAAACTGACACCAGACACAAAATGCTGAAGTAACTCAGTGGGACAGGCAGCATCTCTAGAGAGAAGGAATGACGTCTCGATCCAAAACATCACCCATTCCTTCTCTCCAAAGATGTTGCCTGTCCCGCTGAGTTACTCCAGCATTTTGGGTCTATCTTCTTTTTCGGTAACTGTTCACCTCGGTTTCCGTGACACTATTCCACTGTACTGTACATTCCAGTTGCAATGCTCCTGCCATCAGTCTATAGATTTGATAGGTAGCTAGCAATACTGCCATTCAATGGGCCAAAGGAATCAGAACCTCTCTGGCCCATGCATGAGTAAAGGACAGAAATTACTCACTCATTCCTTTTGGTGCCGACTTGCCTCAAATAGGAATGCATGCTCAGACCATGCTTGGAACTTCTTACCTCTCCGTCTTTCTCTTGTCAGATTATAGTATTTAGTCATCAACTAGCTACTGTGATTTGAGATTGGGGGAGATAAAAGTTCACATAGGTATTTGCTTCTGTAAATATAGTTTTTGTAAAACAAGTGTACTACATGGTGTAATCTCAACTACCATCTAGCTTCAGTACATAGAGAGTCTGAGATCAAAGCTCTGCCTCAGCTTAAGGGTCCTCATTTCTTGTTACGCAATGTAAATATCAATAAAGGATAGTCTCAGAAAAAAGTATGTGCAGCTCACATAGTTCTGTTTGCTGGACGTGACATTATTTAAATACTCTGTTGGATGCCTCTTCTATAAAAGCCTTTAGTGTTCAATGAAAATTTTACCAAAGGAGTGATCAATTGCCGTGTTTCTTGAAGTGGGGCAAACAGAAGCTTGAGAGTCCTAGAAACTCAATAAACTGGAACTTGCTTTATTGTAAGAATAATTGTCCAAAATAATCCATACATTTAAGAACAGTGGCAATTTGTTTATCAATGGCAATTATACTCTGTCATGAACAAATTATTTATAAACCTGCAGCTTGACAACTACTATGAGTTTTGCAAATATATCCACAATATTTTGGAGGCTTAATTTTTAGTACATTATTCTTGGTAAGAGAAAATAAATGCTTAATATAATACTTTCTATCAATTATATTTACAGAATCATGTTTTACAAGGATATAGAGAAGCACATTAACTATTAGCAATAGCAATTTTTTGTCCCAATAGATATTTGGAAAGAAACTATTTTTATCATCTTACCTTCCAAAGGTACAGTACCCTCTTGAAGTGGCCATACCTATTTGAGGTTTGATGGTAAATGACAGAAACTTCATGTTTGAGCAAACGGGGGTTATTTTTTTAATCTATAAAATTAAGTGTTGCCCTCCGTCGTTCATTAGGAAACAAATAATCACAAACATGGTCAAAAAGAACAAACTACTTTAACATCACAAGCAAAGTATAGATTCTTAATTGGGTTACAATGCTAATAAGTCGCCATACAATTTATATTGTCTGACTTCATAATCGTTGGTGCTTGATGTCTGAGAATGGTAATTAGGCACAGTGTTATATTACAGAGCAGATCTGAAACTCCCCAGGTTAGCTTTGCAGTGTCATCTGTAAAAAGGCAACAGGGGAGGACCCTGGGGCACTAACTGTTGAGGTTTAATGGCCATGTGTCGCCATCTCATTAGTCACAGTTGGGAGAAACATGAGTCTGGACGGAGTCAAGCACGATAGACAAAATTGGATAAGGCTCCAAAGGAAGTATGCCATTACCATTAGGGGAATTGCACAATCAACCTTCTTTTACAAGATTCCTGATAGAAAGGCCTTGTCTGTTTTGTGAAACGGTACTCAAAACTTCTCCTTCATTGGCAATCATTAGAGATGAGAAATAAATATTTTAAGTTTATATCGGGTGAAATGTGGCTAACATCAACGCTAAGTTAGACGTAAAATCTTCAGCAAGCAGTGCCATTTACTGGGCACAGATACATCTAGTTTAATGCTGGCAGGAAACTGATAATTCTTCCAATGTACCATTCAGATGCAGAAGCTTAAGTCCACAATTCTATGCAGAATCTTATGGAAAAACAGCTATTAGATGTTCCACGGAACTTTGGGGACATGATTTTTCTCAGACCTGCTGTGAATGCGTCCTGTATCTTCAGTTCCAGCTCTAGAAGCAAATGGGAAATTCTTAACATAGCTGTCCTGAGGTAGATGTAATAATGAGAGATGTAGGCAAGATATTCTATTCTGATATTTTTTTTTTCAGCGAGAATTATTCATCCCTCTTAACAATTAGTCAATTTATTTGTTTAATCTTAAGACTACGTATTATAATTTGAAGACGGATACAAAAGGCTTGAGTAACTCAGCGGGTCAGGCAGCATCTCTGGAAAAAGAAGGGTCTGGACCTGAAATGTCACCTATTCCTTTTCTCCAGAGATGCTGCCTGACCTGCTGAGTTACTGCAGCATTTTGTGTCTGTCTTTGGTTTAGACCAGCATCTGTTATTGTTCCCTACACATGCTATAATTTGAAGTTGACCTCTTGAATTCTACAAGCTCTACATAACGGCTTGTGCTTCTTTACAGAGTGAAGATTCGGATGAAGATGAGCCGTGTGCCATCAGTGGGAGGTGGACTTTCCAGAGGGACAGCAAGCGATGGTCACGGTTAGAGGAGTTTGACGTTTTCCTACCATCGGAGGTGATGAATGACCTTGTCGGCGAGAAGGCATTGTTGAAGAACACGGCGAGCCATGAGAGTGTACTGACTGATCTGAGCGAGCGGCAGGAGGTGGCGTCGATCCACAGTGCCAGCAGCACGGGGAGCAGCGGAGCAAACCTGCAGAAGGACGTGGAGGCCAGGAGGACAAATTCTGAGATCAGTGTCATTTCCTCGGGGAACTCCAACACAAACGAAGGTTCACCCAGCCTCCTGCCTTCGCCAAAGGACACCTCCAGCTTTACCTTCAACGCAAAGGCTGAACGGAACACAAAGTCCAAGGCCAAGAGCTTCTTGAAGAGAATGGAGAGCCTGCGTATTAAGAGTTCCCACAGTAAAAAGAAACTTCCTTCAAAGAACAACCTGGTCATCAGTGGGCCTGTGCTCCAAGAAGGCATAGATGAGGAGAAACTGAAAAGCCTGAACTGCGTTGAGATATCTGCACTCAATGGCAATGTTTCCACGGCACGAAACCAAAGTGTTTCTTATTCTACTCAAACGAGTAGCAGCAGTAGCCAGTCGGAAACAAGTAGTGCGGTTAGCACCCCCAGCCCAGTCACCAGAACCCGCAGCCGAAGCACGTGCAATAAGCGGAGTGGAATGTATTTGGAGGGCTTCGATCCTTTTAGTCAATCAATGATTAATGACACCAGACAGCAAAATCTAAAGAACCAGAAGAGCATGGAGGAGGACGTAATCTTCTACATACCCGAGGATCACAGGCCAGGCACCTTTCCTAGAGCACTTTCTAATGGCAAACCCTACCACCCTGACGGCTCTTCTGTTAACTGGCGACATGGACATTTTCATGGACACAGGCACAGGAGCGTGACCAGGGAGAGCAGTGCTGACAGCGCAAAAGAGTCCACCTTTGGTCCCAGACGCAACTCGTGCAGCTCTCAAGGCAGCCGTCTCAGTATCTATGACAACGTGCCGGGATCCCACCTTTACTCCAGCACTGGAGATCTGGTGGACCTAGGGAACGAGGAGGACATTTTCCCCGAACTGGATGACATTCTTCACCACGTCAACGGGCTGCAGAGGATTGTCAACCAGTGGTCGGAGAAACTCTCAGATGAGGGGGACTCTGATTCGGCAATGGATTCTATTTCTCCCTGCCCTTCATCCCCCAAGCAAATACACCTGGATATCGAGAACGGCAGGGTCACCCCCAGCGACATTGACAGCACGGGGAACTCCATCAATGAGGCAGAGGAGCATGCTGTAATCCAGGAGAGGAGGGATTCGGGTGTTGGTGCTTCACTGACACGGACAAATAGGTTTGTAGTTATCTGTACCTACAGTGCACAAGCAGGAGGTTACAGGCTCGATGCAGGAAAATTGTTCCCCATGTTGGGAGAGTCCAGAACCAGGGGTCACAGTTTAAGAGTAAGGGGTAGGCTATTTAGGACTGAGATGAGGAGAAACCTTTTCAGCCAGAGAGTTGTGAATCTGTGGAAGTCTCTGCCACAGAAGGCAGTGGTGGCCAATTCACTGGATATTTTCAAGAGAGTTGGATAAAGCTCTTGGGGCTAACGGAATCAAGGGATATGAGGAGAAAGCAGGAACAGGGTACTGATTCTGGATGATCAGCCATGATCATAGTGAATGGCTGTGCTGGATCGAAGGGTTGAATGGCCTACTCCTGCACCTAGTTTTGATGTTACTTTCTACAAGACGCATGCAGCATCAGTCTTCGTCAGCAGTGACAATGTTTCCTTGCTGCAGGGTAACAAAATACAACTGTTCCTTTCATATGGAGGAATAGAGGCATCTATTGTCCTTGAGTTTGACGATTGAATTAATCTGCAATATTACCTAATTTGATTGGATAGCATGCAGATTAAAGTTTGTCGCCTAACCTCGATACATATGACAATAATAAACCCAAACAATCTGTGAATCTGTTAATTTGCAAATTGCTGGACCGTTTCTTCAAAATGAATAGATGCTGAATGTCTAAAAGATAAATAATATTTTTAGTGGCAGTCTTTCACATTTGTGAATATCATTTTCTTAGAACTATAAATGTGGTAAACATATTTGGTTTTATATCAAATTTCCAGCAGGTATTTTTTGTTGTCATATTTGTTTATCTAATGATGCATTCTAGGTAGGACATGTCAGCCTGCATTTTTCTCTTTTCTCTTTTACAATAATTTTCTATAAATGACAATCAATAGGAAACTGCAGATGCTGGAAATCTAAAATAGAAGTAAAAATTGCAGGGAATCTTCAGCGGGCCGGGTACCTCTGTGGGATGAGAAAGAACTTGACAGCAACCTGAAAACTTTACTCTTTCTCTTCAACAGCAGTAGCTGACGTTGAATATTTCCAAAGTTTTCTGTTCTTTTAATAACTCTAATCTAATTTTGGATGTCAGAGATGCACCCCTGGGAATGTTAGAGTATTGAGACTTTAGAAGAGAAATGTGCAGAATGAATAGTTGTTGATTAATATGGCTGTACTGGTGGATAACTCATTGAAGCCTTTAGCATGAAATTCCTCCACAAAAAAATAAATTAAGATTAGAGGACCGAAAGTTTCATTTTGGTAGAACGTGAATGATTGTAAGACAAGATGGAAGCACAAATTGTGTTCATGTACAACAGGGATTTCTATGGGTTTTTTGGGAAATTTGACCTCGATCAAAATAAATGTTTTGGTGCATGGTCCAGAGATGGACTTTGGTTAAAATGATTAAAAAAAACAGTCCTTGATAATATTCAGGCGATCGTTAAAAAAAATAATGTCAAATTATCTTTTGTAGCAAATCACAAAGTGAGGAGAAAGCTGGAAAAGTGAGTGGGGTAGGATAAAGCCTGGCAAGTGATATGTAGGAAAGAACAGCAGATGCTGGTTTCAGTCAAAGGTAGCCACATGCAGTTGAGGTCTGTTGCAGGTGTGGTTGAGTGAGGCCCATGCAGTTGGGGTCTGTGTCTACCTGGCAAGTGATAGGTGGGTGGGTGAAGGGGAGTTTGATCGGCCATAGGTGGAGTGAGTGCTAAAGGCTAGAGATGAAAAGGAGACAAGGGTGTCCGATCCGTGTGGGAAGAACTGAAATGCTAAGCTGGAGGGAGGGGTGGGGGACGGTGGGGAGGGGAAAGATGGGATATATTTTGTCAGTTGGGACTCTGAGAACCAACATTTAATAATCCCCTGCTGTACTCTGCTTTTCACATTGCCTGGCTATCTAGTAAACTTGAACACATTTTGTGAATGTTGCAAAACGGTGAAACAATATTTTAACTATGTCAGATTACTGGTTTTAGAATGTTAATTCCATAGTACCAAAAATCATTATACTCCTTGTGAATAATTATGTAAATGAGACCTACCTGCTAAAGTACAAAATCGATCAAACTATTGACTAACATGTCTTTCTTGTTTAATTAACCAGGCGGCAGAGATTACGATGGGGCAGTTTCCAGATCTCTCACAGGCCAAGTTTGAATTCAGCCTCTCTGCAGATTAACAGTCAGTCAGTGGCACAAATGAACCTGCTCCAGAAATTCTCTCTACTGAAGCTCACTGCCTTGATGGAGAAATATTCACCCTCTAACAAGCATGGATTTAATTGGTGAGTGCAGGTGCATAGCAGAAACAAATGAGTAAAAAGTGAAACAAAGTGCTGGTCTAACTCAGCAGGTCAGCAAGCATCTCTTGGTATAGATGACAATTTGAGTTGAGACCCTTCTTCTCGACTCAAAACAACCCCTATCTGTTCTTTAAAGAGATGCTTCCCGATCCTGATGTTACCCCAGCACTTTGTGTCCTTTTGTGTAATAAATATCTTCTACAGTTCCTTGTTTCTAAACAAATGATTAATGCAGGCTAACCTCTAACGTATCATCTGAGATCTGTCTGTGTTACCAAACGCAATCCTTCAGCAGTGCACCTAGTTTTAAATTGCAGAACGCACAGGGTGGGGCTTAAATGTCAACCACAAATATGTCTTTGGTTTCTAAGGACAAATATAAGGTAGAAAATAAATACATTTAAAGAGTCATTGGCCTGAATGATCCTGGTTTAAAATTTCAATATTCTTACCAAGGTAAGCCAGTTATCTCCATAATACTTTGGATCATTAGCTTCAGTGATCGGGATCAGAGGAAGATATTTGATTGTTCTTGCTGCCATGACCTCTGTTTAAATGCACATGGGACATGGCACTATTAGTGTGAAGCAGAAGGGACCATATTCCACAGACCTTCTCCTGCCCTTCCTCTTCTTCAGCAGTAGTCTCGGGGTTTCCATCTTAGATGGTGATTGGAGCCTAACCTAGGTTTTGGAACATTGATGATGGGGATATAACCACTCTAAAAAGATGCCAGAGATTTATTCCTACATCCTCACTTGCACTGCGTCTCCTCCCAGATATATTGCCCTTTAAGAACAAGTACTTTCAGTCATTTTATTCCACTTAATTGCTTGCCCAGTTCTTCGTGACCATCTGAAAAATAATAACTTTGCTTCCCACTGCTTTGCAAGACCTGGTGTGATCTTTCACGATATTCACCAATGCTCTTGTTAATATACTTTTCCAAGAAGTGCTCTTGACTTCAAATATGTTTCGATCCTTCTTCCATCACCAACAATAATATATTTTGCATCCAACTGAAAAATGCCCAGTATGTATTTTTTTTGGGGGGTTATATATGTTTTTCACTGCTTCAAGGTAAACCCAACGGGGTATATCTTCAGTCAGCTGCTGGAGTGTTTGCTGTTCAAAGAGTCCGTGAAGTGAACAAGCTGTAAATGTTTGCTTCTTTTCAATAATGTTGCTCATTGTGCTTTCTTCCCCTTTGACACTATGAATTTTCACATTAGTCTCACAGCATCTTAAAAGTCAATGGGCCTTCTGGTCCTCTTGAGGCTGAATGAAATTAAGCTCAGGTTACATAAAACATACATTGTCAACTCAGTCATTCAACCCAGGGTTTCACGAAGTAGCATCATTAGGGACGGTGGGATATTAGATTTCATTTTGCCTTGGTATACAAATCAAACGGGGATCATCTATGCTTTTTGCCCAGGGCTCTCTGCTATTATTGATTACAGGTCCCAACTTGTGGTGTGGACAACAGACCTTTCTGCTTGGTTACACAAAAAAGCTGGAGAAACTCAGCGGGTGCAGCAGCATCTATGGAGCGAAGGAGATAGGCAACGTTTCGGGCCGAAACCCTTCTTCAGACTAGCAGACCTTTCTGCTTGTCTGATATTTAAAAAAACATATTGGAATGATTTGCTTTTGGGGAATTGACCATAGTACTTAGGAGAATGTAAATGGATGTTACTTGTATAGACTTCTAGAGATGCTTGAACATTTCTTCAGTAAAAAATAAACTGTCAGCTAAAGCTAAAGCTTGTGGAATTGGAGGCTGAATTCATTGCCACAGAAGGCTGTGGAGGCCAATGGATATTTTTAAGGTGGAGATTGATAGATTCTTGATTAGTAAGGAGGTCGGGGGTTACGGGGAGAAGGCAGGAGAATGGGGTTGAGAGGGAAAGATAGATCAACCATAATTGAATGGTGGAGTAGACTTGATGGGCCAAATGGCCCAATTCTGCTCCTATAATTTATGAATTTATTATCAATCTGGTTTTAGACAGAGCAGATTAAATAATCTTATTGGCAGAATATGAGTATTGTTGTCTGGTCAGAATCTGTGTTGGGCTTTTAACTATTCAGCTTGTTAACAATTCTTTGAAGCCAGGATTAGGGGCAGCACAGTGGTGCAGCTGATAGAGCTGCTGCCTCACAGCGCTAGAGACCTGGGTTCGAGGTTTGTACATTCTCCCTGCGACCGTGTGTATTTCTTTCTGGTGCTCTGGTTTCCTGCCGCATCCTAAAGGCATGCCTTGTTTGTAAGTTAATTAGCCACTGTTAATTGCCCTTTGTATGTAGGGAGTGGATGGGAAAGTGGAATAAGGTATAACTAGAATGAATGGGTGATGAATGATTGCCTTGGACTTGGTTAAGCAAAGGGCATGTTTCCATGTTTCCATGCTCTATTTCTAAACTAAAGTTTTGAAGCATTAAATTACAGAAGTATTTGATGGATTTAGTAAATAGGCAAACCTATAGAAAACAGAATGTAGTGTGATTAACTGAGATTGTTCCCAGTCAATTAGGATGGACCTACATACTAATTAACCAGTGAAAATGTGGTGGTAGTGTTGATGGTCAAAAGAGTTTGGGCAATATGAAGAGATCATTAAACCGTCAAAATGGGCAGGAAGTAACTGCAGATGCTGGTTTAAACCAAAGATAGACACAAAATGCTGGAATAACTCAGCGGGACAGGCAGCATCTCTAGAGAAAAGGAAAGGGTAATGTTTTGGGTCCAGACCCTTCTTCAGACTGATTAAATGTCAAAATCAGACAGTGAGCTAAGAAATAAGAGGATAAAAGCAAAGACATGGTTAGACCAGACCTGAAGTACTGCCTACATCTTTAGAGGAGTATATTTATATTGGCCGTGGAGGGAGTATAGCTTATGAGTTACCAGACAAATATTAGAATTCCGATAATTAAATTGCAAATATTGATTCCACAGATCTGTAGAATTTTTTAACTTTCACGAGTGATTTGACTAATCCTTCAGATGACGTGATGAGAGAGAAAATGCTTTACCAGTAAGAGAGTCTGGAATCATGGATCATGGTTTCCAAATGAGAGCCAGGAGTTGAATAAAGAACCTTCTTGCATTTGGTAGAAATTTGGAACTTCCTCCCAGAAATGGCAATGCTAGATTAATTGGTACTATTACATCTGGGTTTGTTAAGTTTTTGATAACTGGAAATATTGAATGATATTGAAGCAAAGGTATATCTTTGCAGCAAGGACAGGCTGGAGGCTTACACCTGCTCCTACCTTCCTGGAGAATTTGACAGGCAAATCAGATATTGGTACTTCAAGGACGATACTAAAGAGAAATTATCTTGAGATGATAAAATAAAAGGATGGTATGTCCATTTACTGCAGACTGTAAATAAAGACCTTAGACTGCAGATGTGTTCAGGACATTTTTCATCTCCCTTGACCAACGTATTTATTTTCAGTTATGTACAATATCAATGAACTAAATATCAATATTTCACTGGGTAGATAAGGAAAAGCTTTTATTGTCCTGTACATCTCCTTCAAACTTTGCCCCTTTAAATAATCAATAAAGTTTCTTTCCAAGAATTTATGAGAGGCATTTTTAATCAGACTTTTCCATTCTTGTTGTTTTTCAGGGCTGTGCCCAAATTTATGAAGAGGATCAAGGTTCCTGATTACAAGGACCGTAATGTTTTTGGAGTCCCACTGCTGGTGAACGTTCAGCGCTCGGGACACCCTCTCCCCCAGAGCATTCAGCAGGCCATGCGTTACCTCCGCAACCAGTGTCTGGATCAGGTCGGTGTCTGATCATGTACTTCCCAATAGCACGACACATTCACATTTCAACATTCACCTTGTCAGCTGCAGAGACAAACAACTGCAGATGCTGGTTTACAAATTTAACAAAACACACATTTCTGGAGTAACTCAGTGGTTCAGGCAGCATCTGTGGAGGACATGGGTAGGCAATGTCACAGGTCATGACTCTGAAGAAGGGTCCGCCCTGACACGTTGACCCTCCCCACCACAGATGCTGCTTGACCCACTGAGTTACTCCAGAATTTTGTGTGTTTCCTCTTGTGAGCTGACTGATCTATTGATCAATGCTGATAAAAGTTGATTTCTATATATACTAATCATACGGCACAGAAACAAGCCCTTCAGCCCACCATGTCCATGGAGAACAGCAAGTTCTTATCTGCTTTCAGCACAGTGATCTCCAGTGCTGTCGGTGTGGAGTTTGCATATCCTCCCTGTAACTGCTCAGATTTCTTCTGTGTGTTCAGGTTTCTATCCACCTCCCAAGGATGTGTGGGTTGCTAGGTTACTTTACCACGTTAAGTTGTCCCTGGAATGTAGGCAATTGATAGAATCTTGGAGGGAGTTGGCTGCGAATTTGGAGAGATGAAAACATAGGATTAATAATGTATTAATATACATGGGTGGCCAATGGTGAGTGCGATCTCAGTAGGCGAAGGACCCGTTTTTGTGCGGTATATCTCTAAGACCATGCTCATCCCACTTGGCAGCATGTGGTAGGCAATCAAGTGCTCAACCAGATGCCAAAGTGTTGTCAGAGTACCCGCCTCCACGACCTTCTTCAGCAGTGGGTTTCAAAATGCAACTACCTTCAGAGTACTTTCTAGAATAATCGTGCTTTTTTCTATAGTGTGCTGAAGAACATTGCCCACAATATTCCACATGTGGTCAAATCAAAAACGCTTTAAAGATTTCCCTGTTCTTTATGCCCTGGCTAATGTGCGCAAGCATCCAATAGCCAACTTTGCCATTTTATCAACCTGATGCATTTTCAGTTGTAATTTAACGTAATTATTTTTTAATTAATCTTAACTTGTGGGTTTTTTTAAAAGTATATTTCAGAAAGATAAAGAGGCCATACCAATGGATTTCCTATCTATTGTTCTATTTCCCTGGTGTTGATGTTGACCGATCTTTATAAGCCTTTCCTCCACACTTTTAATAAACAGGTTGGGTTATTCCGGAAGTCTGGAGTAAAGTCACGAATCCAAGCCTTGCGACAGATGAATGAGACTTGCGCAGATGGTGTAAACTATGAAGGCCAGTCCGCCTATGACGTGGCAGATATGCTGAAACAGTATTTCAGAGACCTGCCAGAACCATTGATGACCAGCAAACTTTCAGAAACCTTTCTTCAGATCTATCAGTGTAAGTAAATAAAAGACAATTTGCAGTCTGGCAGAAATATTTAGATCTGGATACTCCTGGTTATATTTATCTTGGGTCGATAGCCTTCACTATGTTTTTCACACAGAGAGTGGTGAATCTCTGGAATTATCTGCCACAGAAGGTAGTTGAGGCCAGTTCATTGGCTATATTTAAGAGGAAGTTAGATGTGGCCCTTGTGGCTAAAGGTATCAGGGGGGTATGGAGAGAAGGCAGGTACAGGATACTGAGTTGGATGATCATATTGAATGGCGGTGCAGGCTCGAAGGGCCGAATGGCCTACTCCTGCAACTAATTTCTATGTTTCTACTAGACTTTTTGCCAGGATCTGGAGATACTAGTGTTTAGATATTAGGTTATTGTAACATATACTGAGGTACAGTGAAAAGCTTTGTTTTCCATGCTATTCAATCGTATCTTGTATACCATATGTAAGTGCAATCAAACTAAACTCAAGTGCAATAGATGGAGCAATTAGGGGAAGATACAGAGTGAGAATATGAGGTCTGGTCTATGTGATGGAGTTGGCTATATCTGCAATTCCCTCTGCAATTTCTTGGGAAGAGTTGTTCCCAAATCAAGCTGTGATGCAACAATGGTATGCATTCTATGGTACATCTGTATAATTTCTAAGAATCTTAACAGATTCTGGCGGAAGTTGGTGTGCCCTGGCAATCGCATTAATGTGGTTAGTCCGCGACAGATAATTGGTTATATTAACACCAAGAAACGTCAACCATTGCCAATTCAGCATCATTTATGCTGGTTGGTGCATGTACTTCACCACACTTCCTGACTTTGCTAACTAGCTCCTTATTTTTGTTGAGGTTGAGGGAGAGGTTAATGTCCTGAAACCATGTTACTAAGTTCTCTATCTAAGGTTACGGGTCCGAAATGTTGACAGTTCTCATGAACTCTTCCGCCTTCAACATAAGGTTGAACTTTACCAAATGACATCCCTTTGCGGCACATCTGTTCTTAGGAACATTATGTACAGTCCCCTGCAACAGACCACAAGGAACTCTGAAAACTCGGTCATTTTTGGTGTAGTGGTTTCACGGTATTCCCTTGGTAGAGATCAGTTTTGTGGGGAAAAGTAAAAGATAATTTCAAGTGGTGGGTGGAGAATACCTTCTTCCTGATCTACAGCCCCCACACCACCTCCTGCCCCATTCCCACTATGCCTGTGGTCTGTGAGCATTTGACAAGATTTCCAGGCATCTATGACAGAGGGTGCCCCGGGTCCTGTTTAAATCACAAGACCTCTGTGTGACCTTGCAAACGATTCTTGTGTCTAGCGGAAGTCTGGGACCGCTGTCTGTCATTGTAGTTTGGAGAAGTGCAGAGACTAGGTTTCACCTTCACCACAATCGCATCACGAACACCTGACAAACTGACACATTTAATTAGAATTTGCTTTGTCGCTTGTACTTTTCCACTTGTAAACCACCAGATAAAGAAAATTATGTTGGTATTTCTGAAATTCCCAAAGATGGCCAAGTGTTGATGATATCACATCACTGTAAAATTATACAGTATCCACCAAATATACATCATTTTCAAAATATCAATCGCCTCAAAATATTAAAAGGCTTCAACATATTTATTCTGAATCAAAATGATGTGGCATCTTTAGCCTTGTGTGCGAGTATCCTTGGCTATTTAGGCACTGGTGTTTCAGAAACAATTTAAGTGTAAAAGTCTGGGAAGTCATTCTTTTAAGTATGTACACAAGCTCCATTTTGATTCAGAGTAAGTATATTAAAGCTGTTTAATATTTTTACGTGATGGATATTTTGAAAATGATGTGTATTTTGTGGATGCTGTATCATTTTACAGTGATGTGTGTACTCGCAGTAGATTTTTATTCAAGCCTTCTTCCTGAAACAATTTGCTTGTATTTTCTGCTTCGCCCACTGCACAACCCAAAGGAAGTACACCTATATAGGTCTCTTAGTCATTCTGAGTTTCATCACCTTAAGCCTTGTAATAAAAACTTCAACCAGCCATGCATTTTGGAACAAAAAAGGAAGCAGTTTCATTCTTTCTTGGGTTAAATTAAGACAAAGTTCTGCCTAGCGTTTTTATGTGCAGTGTGGTAGCAATGTGTCTGGGGACTCAAATTGCTGAAAAACTTCTTATCTCTTCTTCCAATGTTTTCCTGCTTCTCCCTTGAAGTCATTAGTTGGCAAGTCAGGAGTCAGAACGGGGCCAAATTTGATTACCCGAATCTCTGATCTGAAAGCTTAGAAGCTTTAGTTCTGCCTGCTCCATTCAATGGTCTAGGGACTGAGATCAGCTCGCTTTGGACCAGGCATCAAATGGTTTACACCTTGGTTTACACCATTTACATTAAATGATTTACGGGATAAATTTTGCTACATCAATGGTTATTGTTGTGACAAGTTGCTAGTTTACATTGCAAGTAGCTTGAGAAGAAAGCATCAGTTTCCATGTTCATTTTAACTTCTATCCACTTTTGAACCACATGCTTGATATAACATACTTCGTAGCTTTGAGCTGCTGTCTGATTTGTGCTGACCAGTACACCTAGATGTTAACAAATGTTGACATGAGGAACTGCAGACACTGGTTTACAAAAAAAGACACAAAGTGCTGAAGTAATCCAGCAGGTCAGGCAACATATTTGGAAGATATGTACAGCTGGCATTTAGGGTCGGGACCCTTCAGATTTAATAGTGATGGGGGGAAGGACACTGAGAAAGGAGGTGGGAGCAGGACGAGCACTGGCGAGTGACAGGGGGGGATGCTGGCGAGGGCGAGTTTTATTGGTTTTCTTTACATCTCTGCCCTTTCACCGCCCCATTTACCAATTTAAAAACCTCCTGTATCCACCTATCACTTGCCAATTTTTGTCCCGTTCCCACCTCTCTGCCAGCTTGCCCCTCTCCCCCCTCCCCCACTACAATCATTCTGAAGATGGGGCCTGACCTGAAACATCGCTTGTCCATGTCTTCCAGAGACGCCGTTGTCCCGCTGAGTTACTCCTGCAATTGCGTCTTTGTTAACAAATGCCAGTAGACCTGAAACTAATTCATTGTACATGAGACATTTTGGAAAAAATGCAAGCAAAATGCTGCAGCTTTCTCGTGTTGCCGAACTTTAACTAGGTCAAGTCTGAAAAGCGGTCGTTGCCTTTCTAACCAGTGTGCTTTGCCCTGCAGATGTGCCGAAGGATCAACGTCTCCAAGCAATCCAGGCAGGCATCCTGCTGCTGCCCGATGAGAATCGGGAGGCTCTGCAGACGCTCCTCTACTTCCTCAGCGATGTCGCCGCCATGGTGGAAGAAAACCAGATGACACCGACAAACCTCGCTGTGTGCTTGGCCCCGTCTCTCTTCCATCTTAACACTCTCAAGCGGGAAAACTCCTCCCCCAGGTACTGGTTCATAAGGGATAGGAGCAGAATTATGCCATTCAGCCCATCAGGTCTACTCTGCCATTCTATCATGGCTGATCTATCTCTCCCTCCTAATTCCATTCTCCTGCCTTTTCCCCATAACCTCTGACACCCTGTACTAATCAAGTCTTGTCTATCTCTGCCTCAATATCCACTGACGTCCTCCACAGCCCCCTGCGGCAATGAATTCCACAGATTCACCACCCTCTAACAAGACAAATTCCTCCTCGTCTCTTTCCTAAAAGATCGTCCTTTAATTCTGAGACTATGACCTCTGGTCTAGGATTTAAGAGAGAGTTAGATAGAGCTCTAGGGGCTAGTGGAGTCGATGGATATGGGGAGAACACAGGCACGGGTTATTGATAGGCGACGATCAGCCATGATCACAATGAATGGTGGTACTGGCTCGAAGGACCGAATGGCCTCCTCCTGCACCTATTTTCTATGTTCATCCTAGACCCTCCCACTAGTGGAAACATCCTCTCCACATTCACTCTATCCAAGCCTTTCATTATTCTGTATGTTTCATGAGGTCGCCCCTCATTGATGGGGATACATTGTATTTGTCTTTAATATTACTAGTGCGGTATATTTTAAGTATAATATATTGTATACTTCAATGTAATACAATTAATTAAAGAACACCATCGGCACACTTTGATAGCAGGTTGAGCTGCAGCCTCGTAGCGCTGGAGATCCAGGTTCAATCCTAACCTTGGGTGCTGTCTGTGTGGAGTTTGCACGTGACAGCGTAGTTTCCTCCGGGTGCTCCGGTTTCCTCCCGCATCCCAAAGGCGTGCGGATTTGTAGGTTTACGCCAACCATCGATCGCCCTTTCACACTCGTTCTATGTTACCTCACTTTTGCATCCACTCTCTGCACACCAGGGCCAATTTACATAGGCCAATTAACCTGCAACCCCCGCACATCTTTGGGATGGGGGAGGAAACTGGCGCACCCGGAGGAAATCCATGCAATTACAGGGAGAACGAGCAAACTCCACTGGCCTCTAGAGATGAAGTCTGACTTGCTGAGTTACTCCTGCACTTTGTATTCCCTTATGCGCAAGAAAGTTAGGAATCGTTGCAAAAAGGCCTGCAGGGGCCAACCAGCTGTCACATTATCTTCAGCAGAACTGTTGAAAACTCGGATTACCAGCACGACTGGAGAAATTCGCCCCTTTTTCATTTATACAAACAACAGGAAACTGTTGTCAAGACTCCCAAACTAAAACAGTGCAGATATGGAAGTGCCTCCTTTATGATGTCCTTCCTAATTATTTGTTGTGTGGAGCCTATTGTGTAAATTTGTCATCCATCAGTGAGTGAAACTGATAAGGGACTGTTCCAAAATGTCAGTTTAAGCACCAGCCACACACTCCAACGCCGGCTCCGAGACTCTAATTAAAACAAGAGCTTGACCTTGGTATACAGTCCACCAACCAATTTAAATTGAGACAAGTCCCACTGTCTCAGGATGACTGTGAAAACAGACAAATTGCTACAGGGTAACTGGAGTGAAAGAATTTTTACTCCCTTGCGAGTAAATGTGTGCCATAAATCAAGTGCCCTGATCATTGATCCTTGTGCAAGTTTACAAGGTTTGATGCTGTTTAATGATCCCTTTTGTCCAGCTCAACAAATACCTGTGCTGGCACCTAGGTGTCTGTGCTTTTGTTCACAGCTCGTCACATATTAATGAGGTTCTTGTTCATTCCCTTTTAACCTAGAGTGATCCAACGGAAACAAAGCTTGGGCAAACCTGACCAGAAGGACCTGAATGAAAACTTGGCTGCTACCCAGGGTCTGGCCCACATGATCGCTGAATGCAAAAAGCTCTTCAAGGTTTGCTGTGTTTGTGTTTCTTCATTTTTATCCCAGACCTAGTGGTACTTGGCAGGCTTGAAACACAAGAGACTTCAGATTCTGAAACCACCCCCTCCCCTGGTACTTTCCCTTGCAACCACAGAAAATGCTACACTTGTCACTTTACCTCCCCTCTTGACTCCATCCAAGGACCCAAGCAGTCTTTCCAGGTGAGGGAGAGGTTCACCTGCACCTCCTCCAACCTCGTCTATTGCATCCGCTGCTTTAGGTGCCAGCTGCTCTACATCGGTGAGACCATGCGTAGGCTTGGCGATCGCTTCGCCCAACACCTCCGCTTGGTTCTCATTAACCAACCTGATCACCCAGTGGCTCAGCACTTTAACACCCCCTCCCATTCTCAATCCGACCTTTATGTCCTGGGCCTCCTCCATGGCCAGAGTGAGGCCCACCGCAAATTGGAGGAGCAGCACCTCATATTTCACTTGGGCAGTTTACAATGGACATTGACTTCTTCAATTTCAGGTAGTCCTTGCTTTCTCCCTCCTTCCCCTCCCCTTCCCAGCCCTCCCACAGCCCACTGTCTCCGCATCTTCCTTTCTTCCCCGCACCCCCTCCCCCCTCACACCAGTCTGAAGAAGGGTCTCGACCCGAAACGTCACCTATTCCTTCTGTCCATAGATGCTGCGTCACCCGCTGAGTTTCTCCAGCATTTTTGTCTACCTTCAATTTTTCCAGCATCTGCAGTTCTTTCTTAAACACAAACTTGAAGATGCCACATTTAATTTCCTCGTCTAAATCGCACTGTGGATGGATCGATTGTAATCATGTAGTATTGTCTTTCCAGTGACTGGTTAGCACATTAAATGTTTTCACTGTAATTCGGTACATGTGACAATAAAATAAACCCAGACTTGAGCAAAATACAAAATGCTGGAGAAATGCATCGGGCCAGACAGCATCTGTGGAGAGAAATGGAGAACGACATTTCAGACTGATGATGGGTTCCGACCCAAAATGTTGTCCATCCTTTTACTTCTACAGATGCTGCTTGGTTTGCTCAGCTCCTCCAGCAGTTTGTTTTTTGCTCAATTTTGAAATTCAGCCTTGGATCAATTCTGAAGGAGGATCCTGACCCGAAATATCACCTATCCATATTCTCCAGAGATGCTGCCTAACCTGCTCAGTTACTCCAGCACCTTGTCTTTTTTTTTTTTTGTAAATCAGCATCTGCAATTCCATGTATCTACTTGCATTGGTCCTATCAGATCTAATGTCTAAAGTAAAGTTGAAAGTCTAAAGATACAATATTATTGTAGCAGTACTGTCTTCAGTGGTGTGGACCTTCAGAAATCTGAAATCCAACACCACTATAGGCAATGAACTAAGTCTGGAAACAGATGGTGCACGAAGAGGAGATGTTATAGTACTTCAGGTTTGACTGAACGGATTCAAACCAATTTTACAGATTTCCAACAACTTCCAGATTTTTTTCCATTCCGGAGACGCAAGGAACTGCAGATGCTGGCAAATCTTGAATCTTGAGCAAAATGCAGTGTTGGGAAGGAACTCAGCAGGTCAGGCAGTATCTATAGAAGGAATGGGCAGGTGACATTTCTGGTCGGGACTCTTCTTCAGGCTGAGTAGGAGGGAGAAAGCTGGAAAAGAGAGGTATAATAATCACTGCAATATTTTATTCACTAGATTCCAGAGGAAATGATGAGCCAATGTCGTAACTCTTACATGGAGCAGGATTTGCAACCAATCAGTTTGGAGCAACTGGGCCTAAGCAACAATGGTGAATCATCGGACTACCGGGCTCATCTGCAGAATTACATCCACACTCTACTGAAGGAGGCCAAGGACAAGTTTAAAGGCTGGGTCAATTGTTCGACATCAGAGTCAGCAGAGCTAGCCTACAAAAAGGTACTTCCCACTGTTTAAAGTTAAATGCAGCAGTGGATCTATGCAGTTTAGTTTAGAGATTCAGCGATTCCCGCATGCTAACACTATCCTACACACACTAGGAACTATTTACACATACACCAAGCCAATTAGCCTACGTACCTGTACATCTTTGGAGTGCGGGAGGAAACCAATGATCTCGTAGAAAACCCACGTGGTCACAGGGTGAATGTGTAAACTCCGTACAGACAGTACCTGTAGTCGGGATCGAACCCGGGTCTCCAGTGCTGCAAGCGCTGCAAGGCAGCAACTCTACCGCTGCACCACTCTGCTGATGTGCTCTGAGTTTGCAAATGCAGGGAATGTCACAATTCATTCAACAAAATAAGGTGGTGAGATAGCAAACAATCGTTCAATGATTGCTGGCACTCGATTTGGCACATCCATCTTGGAATGGAAAGTGGGTCCATAATTTCATATGGAAAAATCCCAATGCTCCCACTAGGATTGTCCCTGCAAGTGCCTTTGAGGGATACTGATCCCTTCTGACAATTGCAGAGTCAATTCGCTCATGATCGGTGGGTTTAAAGTACCATTCAGGACCCATCTTGGTCCCTGCCTCCTACAGGCCACAGAAATGTAGACAGTTGTTTTCCTTAGTTTCAACCTTCCCACCTAATGCAATGGTCCAGTCAGCCCTACGTGGCAGAGCCTAGACAATTAATTCCACAATTATTTTCTTGCACCAGTGAGGCCAAACCAAGGCTGGTGTGTTTATGTTTCTTAATATCTCCACCATTACCTTGAGGTACCCAATAACGTGTCCCAGAACAGGACCACCAATTAACAGCATTGGCCCCATCCCCTTGTAACTGGCAGATGTCTGGGTCGGATGGATACTCTTGGAAGAGGCCAAGACCTGGCATAAACTATTAGATACATTTCCACCAGCCCACGTCCTCCTACTTTCAATGCTGAGATCTATATTCTGCACGCTGTATCTTTCCCTTTGCTCTACCTATTGTGCTTGAGTTTGACCTGATTGTATTAATGTATAGTATTATCTGATTTGATTGGGTACCATGCAAAACAAAGCTTTTCATTGTACCTCGCTGAACATTACAATACCAAACCTAATCCTAGGGTTTTTGAACTTGGTCTCCATTTGAATTTTGGGAAGGAATGTTTAGCAGCCGTGTATATCTAAGCATCTTGTAAACAACTGTCATATTGCACCCTAGCAGTAAAGAGTCAAAAGATTTCAATGTAACTTTCTGTGCCCAGGTTTGCGACGGCCCACCTCTAAAACTGTGGAAGACTTCTATTGAGGTTCCTGTTGCCCCAGAAGATGTTCTCTGGCGGATACTGCGAGACCGTCACCTCTGGGATGATGACCTCCTTAGCTCAAAGGTCATTGAAAGTTTGAACAGTCATACGGACATCTATCACTACGTGCAGAGCAGCATGGCCCCACATCCAACCAGAGATTACGTACTTATAAGGTAAACATTTTCATCGTCCTCTAGATATCATCTGCAGGGAATAAAGTGACATTAGATAACCTAGCATAATCCTCACTGGCAGCGCTGTTTAAAATGCTTCTCCCTTGCGTAACAGGAAACTTTGATCCCTGATGAATCTGAGATA
Source organism: Leucoraja erinaceus (assembly GCF_028641065.1). Taxonomy (NCBI): domain Eukaryota; kingdom Metazoa; phylum Chordata; class Chondrichthyes; order Rajiformes; family Rajidae; genus Leucoraja; species Leucoraja erinaceus. The sequence goes on from NC_073377.1 coordinate 63,313,387, forward strand.
GCTGGCAGCTGTGGCTCGGTTTTAGACAGTAAATGGTCTGCTACAATTGGACTTTCTCTCCATGTTCCCTAATCCAGGGTAAAAAAAGGGCAGATGAAACTATCTAGATAAACTGCTGTCCTGAACACGTTCAAATAACCTCCCTGGGCTCGCATGGAAAAATGTGACTCCCTGGTGTGCTGTTGAATGACTGTGCAGGAAGGAACTGCAGATGCTGGTTTCAACCAAAGATACCCACAAAATGCTAGAGTAACTCAGAAGGACAGGCAGCATCTCTGGAGAGTGACGTTTAAGGGCGAGACCCTTCTTCAGACAGGGTCTTCAGTCTGAAGAAGGATCTCAACCTGAAACGTCGCCCATTCCTTCTCTCCAGAGATGCCGCCTGTCCCGCTGAGTTGCTCCAACATTTTGTGTCCATCTTTGGGCTGGAGAGTGAGACTGGTCTTGCAGGAGGGAAAAGAGCTTGTAGAATAACAACTCTCTTAATTTTTGGTTCGTATTTCTCTTGTTTATATAGTTGTTGAAGAATCTGCATTTAGACTTGTTCAATTTCTTTGCAGGACCTGGAAAACTAACTTGCCCAAGGGCAGCTGTGCGTTGGTGGCCACCTCGGTGGAGCATAGTGGGACACCAGTAGTTGGAGGAGTCCGAGCAAATGCTCTCACCGCACGATACCTAATCGAGCCCTGCGGGTCAGGGAAGTCCAAGCTCACCTACTTGTGCAGGATAGACACAAGGTATGTATCAGAGTTATATCTTGTAATAGCGAGACACCAATGTGAAATGCAAACATTAGAAACATAGAAAATAGGTGCAGGAGTAGGCCATTCGGCCCTTCGAACCTGCACCGCCATTCAATATGATCATGGCTGATCATCCAACTCGGTATCCTGTACCTGCCTTCTCTCTATACCCCCTGATCCCTTTAGCCACAAGGGCCACATCTAACTCCCTCTTAAATATAGCCAATGAACTGGCCTCAACTACCTTCTGTGGCAGAGAATTCCGGAGATTCACCACTCTCTGCGTGAAAAATGTTTTTCTCATCTCAGTCCTAAAAGATTTCCTCCTTATCCTTAAACTGTGACCCCTTGTTCTGGACTTCCCCAACATCGGGAACAATCTTCCTGCATCTAGCCAGTCCAACCCCTTAAGAATTTTGTAAGTTTCTATAAGATCCCCTTCCAATCTTCTAAATTCTAGTGAGTACAAGCCGAGTCTATCCAGTCTTTCTACATATGAAAGTCCTGACATCCCAGGAATCAGTCTGGCGAACCTTCTCTGTACTCCCTCTATGGCAAGAATGTCCTTCCTCAGATTAGGAGACCAAAACTGTACGCAATACTCCAGGTGTGGTCTCACCAAGACCCTGTACAACTGCAGTAGAACCTCCCTGCTCCTATACTCTAATCCTTTTGCTATGAATGCTAACATACCTTTCACTTTCTTCACTGCCTGCTGCACCTACATGTCTATTTTCAATTACTGGTGTACCATGACACCAGGTCTCGTTGCATCTCCCCTTTTTCTGTCAGTCAAATGTGTGATTTCTATTTTTAAATCTGTGGCAAATATTAAAAAAAAATTCTTCCACATTTCAGGGGACGGATGCCAGAATGGTACAATAAAGTATTTGGACACTTGTGCGCGGCAGAAGTTGTTAGAATACGGGACTCTTTTCTTATTCACGGCTCCGGCAGTCAAGAAAACAAGCATTAGGAGACACCTTCCAACAAACTAGTCTGCTTAACTCTGAAGCACGATGCTTCAAAGAACAACTCTGCTTGTAAGGAAATTGTGGTGGACCTGCGTTACATGTCTATGAGAGGTCTGCTTGAATCGGGCCTTGAATTAATTATTTTATTTTTAATAAAATTCTTAATTTTGACTGTAGCGATATACTTTAAAAAGCTGCTTCATTCATGAGGGCTGTGATATAGGCCTTTACTGGAATACAGTTGGATTAATGGTCTTTAATTACAAATGAAGTGCAAGCATACATTGCATTTGCTTCTTCAGAGGCCACAATTGCTTCTGTGAAGCATCAAGCATTTTGTATAATATAAATCATGTCTATGTACAAGAATACCCTGGTGCGTTCATGTGATTTGCTTTTTTTTTGTATTACTATCCATAACTTAATAGTTTATGAACTATTGTGTTTTTTCAGAGTTTCTGATTTTTCTGTTGTGCTTGCTTTGTTCAGGTATTTAGTTAACATGGAAGCAAAGTGTGTTGCTAAGGAACTGAAATGTGGGAGATTGTGTAAAACGTGGTGTCTGGTACACTTCTTGCTTGGAACGCATTGGCATGCTAGAACGACACCCAACAATTGATCAGAGTCCAGTAGAAGTAAAAGTTTCAAGATAGTAACTTGTGTGAAAGACAATGGGGACCACTTCAGGGCCACTTCTCGCCATCTGAACTTGTGCTAGATGCATTCTACATTTCTGCATCTAGAAGTTCTGCCAACACAGCCCACCACCACAGCCTAAGATTTGCTCAGACCATGAGAGCAACCTTGATCCCTTTCAATATTGCTTGTCTGACACCAGCAATGTCTTAACGGTAGAAGTTATTTGGATGCACAATACTATATACTTCATACCACTCACTATTCCAGAGCCTTGTTTAGTCCATTTTTAAATGCGACAATGACTTTACACATACATAACCTCAGCCAGACTATTCTACATTTTCAGCAAACAGCATGCTGCTTATTTTATCCAAAGGGAACCTGACGTTCCAAAGTTGCTGTTGCTATGGAGTAATAGATGACACATCTTTTATAAACAATAATAGGGGAAAGGAATAGGAATTCAATAATAGAGAAGATTTTGAATCATTTCTGATTTTCTGGCGGAGTAGACTTGATGGGCCAAATGCCCTAATGCTGCTCCCATAACGTTTTATATTTTTGGGAACCCGTTGACTTTGTCTTTTCTGTGATATATTGTGGCAATGTTAGCCTTTTTGCATGTTGAGATGAAGTAAAGTTCTTGGGTTAGAAGCAGCTACTTTTGCTTCCCCTTCTGAAGCAGAAAATTGTTATATGTCAAATTGCCAGCGTTTCCAACATTTTAATGCACCAGCATCTGCTGAAAATCAACTCTGAACATAAAGGCTCGCCTTACCTTGACTTAGTGATAGCTTGCAGCAATTCCAGACATTGCACCCAAGCCCACTACATTTCCTGGGGTGAGGGGGAGAGCATTTACCTAGATAACGATCAGTTTCCTCGGGTGCAACATGAGCAGCACCTGTTACCGAGCCAAGATTGCGATTGGCAATTCTCTGCTCGTGGCTCCCAATGATATTCAGAAAAATATTTTTATTTAGACCAGAAATTATGAGATTGTTAGAATCCCATTGTGTTGAGATTTAAAAAAAAAACCCAAAAGTTCACAGAAGCTACAAATCTGGAAGAAAAAAAATGTTCAGGAACTCTCGTGCCTTCTGCTTTATCTCTGTTCTTTCTTTTCCTCCCCCATTTCTCTGCTTGTTTTATCTCTCAACTTTTTCCTGTTCTGATGAATGGTTATCACTCGAAACATTGTTTCTTTTTCTGCAGATGTTTTCCTGACTAGCTAAGTGTTTCCACTATTTATTATATAGAGCGCAAGGAACAGCGTGTCCACAAAGGTTACTGATTGTGGTAGAAGCCCGGCTAGTAACCCATCAGGGAGGAGAACTTGCAATTCCTAACTGCTGCAGTCCCAACGCTACAGGTTTGACTAAAATTGGCCAGCAGGTTTTAATTGGGAATTCAATCACCACCTTCTCAGGGTATCAGTAGTGGCAAATAATGCAGCCTTTCCTGAGAGCAAACAGATTGAAAGTTACTGCACTTATTTTTGGTTGTCCAAACCAAGATCCTGGTTAGGATCCACTCGACCAAATCTAAGAGGTCAAGCCAGTGTTTGGAAATCCCCACTTAACACAATGTCCTGGGAAAGACAAGTAAAAGCCCCACTATTCAAAGCAACCTCAGGAGAAGTTTAGGCAGAACTCTGCCACTGTTACTGTTGGAAGTGCTGTTAGAATGTTCTGGTTTTTCAGATCCCATACAGTAATACAAAATATTTTGCTGTTTTTTATGACATATGGCAGTCTGATCAATATGTTTTACTTGGAGGTTGGGACCAGAACTGTGGTGTTGTGCACACTATGTGTAAACTTTAAAGCTATTTCCAGGAATATGCAGACGTGGCGTCACATTTGTGTGGTGAGCCTCCAAATAAAGTTTCTGTCACATTTCGTTTATTTACTCTTCATCATATTTTTATAATAGAACCAACATTCTTCAAGGGTTTCCTATTCATGGTGTTGGATACTATTTGTAAAGGCAAGCAATGGAAGATCCCCCAACTTTATTAATGAGATAATTCAGACATACTAAACATAATTTTTAACCTTTTTAATGCTTTTATTTTTGTTTTAATCATTTCATCCTCACTTGACAATCATGAGAGTTTGATAACAACCATAGGGTGCTAGGTGCCAAGAGGTCCTCAAATAGAAAGTAGCCTTTCTTACAGGTTTTACTGTAACATTACTGTTTGTTTGAGGCTTTAAATGGAATGTAGTTAATACAATAAGCTGCCATTGGGGATTCAATGCCCCTTTGTTAATATGTGGGAGCTGGAGCCCTAAGTGAGCAGAATTTAAAAGAAGGATTTATCTAATATTGTTTAAAATATTTACCATTCAGTGTTATGTAAAGAGCATTTAGTGAAATTTGTGGCAATGAAAGCAAATTTTATTTGTAATTATATCAGTGTTGTCCCTTCATTTAAAAATGCTAGCTTGTCTTTCTGTCTGTTTTGTTACCAGAATTTTTGTTCTTTGTAGAATTTGATGTCACTGTATATACCATTGTATTATAAACACATACACAAGTCTAGCCGCATACTGCCAAATAGGGATAACGCATGTTATTAATTATTTAAATATTCATGTATTTATACCTCAATTATACTTTTTTGTACCTTTTTAAAATATTGTACATATTTTACACTCAATGCTAAGGCATAAAGAACCTAGAATGTGTTTATATCTTTGTATGTCTGTACAGTTATAACCATCAAGTGCACTATTAAATGTGTCAAATCAGATTAATTGGTCCTTCTTTTCAACTTTGTTTGCATGCTCTAGCGAGGTCTCAGAGCAACCACATCAGTAATGTTCTGGCATTTTAGGTAACTATGGTCAGTTTGGTCGATGCACCTTGACCTGTTCACTCGATTGGGCTTACACTTTTACTATTTTAATTAAAAAATCCAACCATGAAGTTTAGTTTCAAGACACAGCCTGGAAACAGACCCTTCTGCCACCATTCACCCTGACCACCGATCATTTGTTAACACTACATCTAAGTTATCCCATTTTAACATCCACTCCCTACACATGAGGTGATTTACAGAGGCCAATTAACTTCCAAACCCACACGTCTTTGGGATGTGGGAGGAAACCTGGGCACAGGGAGAAAACCCACACGGTCACAGGGCGAAATGTACCAAATGTCGGGATCAAACCCAAGTCTCTGGCACTGAGGCAGCAACTCTACCAGTTACGCCACTGTGGCAAGATCTGATTGCACCAATAATTGAGAGTAACTTTAAGGTGAAATTGTGAGTTTCATTCTGTGCCAGCCCTGCAGGACTCGATGATATCCAGCTAGCGGAGGAACGAGGCTTAATTGCTTGTAACAATAAGACGAGAACAATGACTACTTATTTTTCACTTGTACAGAGGACTGTTCAATTCTTCACGTGGGTTTGACGGAACTGTTGTGGCACAGAAGGGACCATTCTGAGCCTATACTTCATCCATCCATCCAGTCAGTCCTATCCCTTTGCTGCTCCCTGCAGCTTTGTTACCAGTACCCGCTTAGCAGATGGGGGACAATTGTTTACCATTCTCCGGATGTGCAGGCTTAAAGGCCTGTCCCACTTGCGTGTCCTTGGCACGCAAATTACGCTACCTCGTGATCGCGTTGAGCCGCGACGGTCCCGCGAAGGTCGCGCTTGACTTCATTCGACCGCACAGCCGTCTGGAGCGCGTGACGTCATTTGATGATGGACGCAAAATGCCGGAGTAACTCGGCGGGACTGGAAGCGTCTCTGGAGAGAAGGAATGGGTGATGTTTCGGGTTGAGACTGAAAGAAGGGTCTTGACCCGAAACATCGTCCATTCCTTCTCTCCAGAGATGCTGCCGGTCCCGCTGAGTAACTCCAGCATTTTGTGTCTATCTTCAATTTTCTTGGCCCATCTCTGGGAGTAGAAGTGGGGGCGGATCCGGTTCCGCAACGGCCGTGAGCCTCAGGCCGAGCTCGGCGATCGTTTGCCTGCTTCTGCTGCTGTTGGAGGTGAGACATTGCATCGCGCCAGGGTCTTGGGCCTGTCCCACTTTGGCCGTCAGTTACTGGACAGGTCGTTGGCGCGCGAAGATTTTGTCGCTACAAAAATTTCGGAGCCCCGCGCGATGTCGCGCACAACTCCATACCCCTCCATGTTTCTCAGTGGGACCGGCCCCACGCGGCCATGCGATGCCTGTGCGCCTCAACGAGATGATGAGGTCGCGTAATTTACATGCCAAGGACTCGTAAGTGGGACAGGCCCTTTACTGTTTCACCTGCAGCTCAACTCCGTCTTAAGGCTGGTTGCTCTAATAACCTGAACATAATACTGGTGGAGGAGAGGCGGGAGGGGGGTGGCTGGTGCAACCCTGAGTAGTATTAGCAAACCGTGAATGATCACTCAAAGTCGAGTAGAATTGACAATATGTGCAGGAATAGGCCATTCGGCCCTTTGAGCCAGCACCGCCATTCACTGTGATCATGGCTGATCATCCCCAATCAGTACCCCGTTCCTTCCTTCTCCCCATATCCCTTGACTCGACTATCTTTAAGAGCTCTATCTAACTCTCTCTTGAAAGCCTCCAGAGAATTGGCCTCCACTGCTCTCTGAGGCAGAGAATTCCACAGATTCACAACTCTCTGTGTGAAAAAGTGTTTCCTCATCTCCGTTCTAAATGGCCTACCCCTTATTCTTAAACTGTGGCCCCTGGTTCTGGACTCAGGCAATGTTCTCCAAGTGACCAGGTGGTGACCCTCGGTGAGGAGATTGCAGGGAGTGGGCCAGACAACAGGAAACAGTCCTGGGGGGGATTGAGAATTAGTTTATTGTCACATGTACCGAGGCATAGTGAAATGTTCTTGTGTGCTATCCAGGCAAAGAAAAGAATATAGATGATTGCAATCATAGGGTAATACAGTGTGGAAACAGGCCCTTCAACCCAACTTGCCCACACTGGCCAACATGTCCCAGCTACACTAGTCCCACCTGCCTGTGTTTGGTCCATATCCCTACAAACTAATCCCATCCAATAAGCCATCCACAGTGTACAGATGCAGGGTGAAGGGTACAACATTTAGTGCAGGATAAAGACCTATTATAGATAGTTCAAAGGTCTCTAATGAGGCAGATAGGAGGTCAGGACTACTCTCCTGTTAGTGAGAGGACGGTTCAGTCAGCACCTGATAACAGCTGGGAAGACACTATTCCTGAATCTGGAGGTATGAATTTTCATACAAGGCAGTGTGAAGTGTAAATGTAGTAAATGGAAGGGAGGTTGATCTGTGTGATGGTCTGGGCTACATCTACAACTCTCTGCAATTTATTGCGGTCTTGGATGGAGCTGTTCCCAATCCCAGGGTGATAACACAGCTCGGTAAAATGGCATGAGTTACAGAAACAAACTGGAATTGAGTATGCAACAATGATGCAAGTACAAATATCGGCTGTGATGCCCCCCAGCAAAAGGAAGAGATAGTGTCGTTGGCTTCATGTCAAACCCATTGTTACACTCATCTATGGCCGTCTTGTCCCAAACCTGCTCCAGAGCAGAAGCAGAGGTGGTGGTGGAAGGTTGTTTCTCAGACTGGAGCTTGTGACTAGTGGCGTGCCTCGGGGGTCAGTGCTGGGCTCATTGTGTTTGTGGTTTATATCAATGATGTAGAAGAGAATGTACAAGGTATGATTAGTAAGATTGCAGATGACACTAAAGTAGTGGTATTGCAAACAGTGAAGATGGTTATCAAAAATTACAGCAGTATCTGGATCGGATGGTCAACTAGGCTGAGGAATGGCCAATAGAGTGTAATGCAGATAAGTGTGAGGCATTGCACTTTGAAAGTCAAACCAGGGCAGGACTTACACAGTAAATGGTTGAGCCCTAGAGAGTGTTGTAGATCAGGGGGGTACAGGTACATATTTAATTGAAAGTCATGTCACTGGTCAACATGGTGATAAAGACAGCATTTGAAACTTTGGCTTTCACCATTCAGGCAAGTAAGTATTGAATGTTTAAGAAGGAACTGCAGATGCTGGAAAATCGAAGGTACACAAAAATGCTGGAGAAACTCAGCGGGTGCAGCAGCAACCATGGAGCGAAGGAAATAGGCGACGTTTCGGGCCGAAACCCTTCTTCAGACTGATGGGGGGTATTGAAGTTGTGAAGTATTGAAGTTGTGATATTGTTACAGTTGGACAAGAACTTGGTGGGGCTGCATTTGGAGCATTGTATTCAGCTTTGGTCACCCTGCTATTAGGAAGGATGACATTAAGCTGTAAAGAGTTCAGAAAAGATTAATAAAGACGACGTGGGAAGGTTGGGCAAGCTAGGACTTTGTTCTTTGGAGTGCAAGAGGCTGAGGGGTGATCATATAGAGGAGTATAAAATCATGGGGCGAATAGATAAGGTGAACACACAGTTCTTTACCCAGGGAGGTTTCAAGTGAGAGGGGAAATATTTAATAGGAACCTGAGGAGCACCTTTTTCACACAGAGGGTGCGAGGAATATGGAATGAGTTGCCCGTGGAGGTAGTGATGCCAGCATTTTAAAGACATTTGGACAGGTAAACGGATTAAAAAAAAAGGTTTAAGGGGTGTAAGCTAAACACAGGCAAATAGGACCAGTTTAGATGGGGCATATTTGTCGTCATGAACGAGTTAAACCGAAAGGCCTGTTGACGTGCTACTAATTGACTTGTTTCTAATTGTGCTTTGCGTTAATGACTTTAGTTTTTACAGTCTATTAGTTTTTCACTGTCTTGTATAATTTATGAATGATTTTACGTTTTGTGTCTTTGTGCCTGTAATGCTGCTGCAAACAAGATTTTCATTGTAGCTGCATTACCTTATTTGTGCTGATGACTCCACAGTCAAAAAGGCCCAACTGAGGATGTACTTCCTGCAGCAGCTGAGGAAACACAATCTGCCACAGGCAAAGATGGTCCATCGTAGAGTCTGTCCTCACCTTCTCCATCATGGTCTGGTTTGGCTCAGCCACCAAGCACAACATCCGGAGGCTGCAGTGAATCGTCCGATCAGCTGAGAAGGTTGTTGGCTGCAACCTTCCCCTCCCCCCCCCATTGATGAACTGTGCACTGCAAGGGCCAGGAAGTGAGCGGGAAAGATCATCTCTGACCCCTCTCACCTTCGCCACAAACTCTTTGAAACACTTCCCTCTGGAAGGCCACTCCGGACTGTCAAAGCCACCACAGACATAAAACTGCTTTTTTTCCATGAGCAGCAGCTCTACTCAATAACCAAAAGTCTGTAGCCTCATGTTTAAACAATAATGTTTTATTATAAATGTTTAATGTTTCATATGTCATTGTCGTTACATGTGAGCGGAGCACCAAGGCAAATTCCTTGTATGTGTACATAGTTGACCAATAAACTTATTCATTCATTCATTCAATAAACCCGAACACACTTGACTATACGCAGTGAAATATCAGATGCACTGACAATGAGCAGCCACTGGACAGGCAGCAGAAGAAATGGATAGGCTTCACGTGACATAAATCACATGAGATTTTTAATCAACCATCTGATTCTTGCATCAGAACGTTAACTTTATGAAGTTTTATTTTCTTTAGTCAGTGGGTGGTGAATCTGTGGAATCCATTGCCCCAGATGACTGTGGAAGCCAAGTCCATGGATGTTTTTTAAGGTGGAGATTGATAGATTCTTGATTCGTATGGATGTCAGGGGTTATGGGGAGAAGGCAGGAGAATGGGGTTGAGATGGAAAGATAGATGAGCCATGATTGAATGGCAGAGTAGACCTGATGGTCTGAATGGCCTAATTCTGCTCCTATAACTTATGAACTTATGCTGATTAAAAAGGCAGATGTGTCTCTGAACTCAATGTTAATAATGTGAAGGTAAAATTTCATGCACACCATTTTCGGCCGGGTGGGGAAGTGTGGATAATGTTAAGCGGTTGCAACTGCTGATTCCACGGAGTGCTTGCCACTGGTAGTCACGACTCTGAAGTCAGAGCGGAGTGACACAAACAGGCAGCCAGCAGAAAGCAAGTGATGACTGGAACTGGGACTGGCCAACATTTTGCCCTCATGAAAAGAGAGTGGGCTGAGTTTGGAATAAATGCTGGGGAGATCAAATGCTAGGGAGCAGCAAATGTACTCCAAAAGTTTCAGTAACATAGACCAGTGGGAGCAAAGCTTTCACACATTGGTCATAGACACATAGAAACATAGAAACATAGAAATTAGGTGCAGGAGTAGGCCATTCGGCCCTTCGAGCCTGCACCGCCATTCGATATGATCGTGGTTGATCATCCAACTCAGTATCCCATCCCTGCCTTCTCTCCATACCCCCTGATCCCTTTAGCCACAAGGGCCACATCTAACTCCCTCTTAAATATAGCCAATGAACTGGCCTCAACAACCTTCTGTGGCAGAGAATTCCACAGATTCACCACTCTCTGTGTAAAAAATGATTTTCTCATCTCGGTCCTAAAATACTTCCCTCTTATCCTTAAACTGTGACCCCTAGTTCTGGACTTCCACAACATCGGGAATAATCTTCCTGCATCTAGCCTGTCCAACCCCTTAAGAATTTTGTAAGTTTCTATAAGATCCCCTCTCAATCTTCTAAATTCTAGCGAGTACAAGCCGAGTCTATCCAGTCTTTCTTCATATGAAAGTCCTGACATCCCAGGACTCACAAAGTGCCAGAGTAACTCAGCGGGTCTGGCAACATCTCTGGAGAAAAAGGATGGATGATGTTTCAGGTCGGGTCCCGCATCTATATACCAGCATCTGCAGTTCCTTTCTACACAATTCTTGCACACAATCGGTGTCAGCTTTCACTTGTGTCACCCGGCATTAACAAGTATTAAAACCCTGTCAATGGGCTTTCTGTGAAGGAAGCACGGTCTAAAGGCCCAGCTGAGGGCACTTTGCTCAGCCATGGTAGGTGTCTCGTGTACCTCTAGACTTCACAGTGCTGAACACAATGGGCATCCCAGTGACAACGTGCCCCCACTGACACCATCAAGAACAATGGCCGAGAGACATGCATGGAATAGGCATGCAGTTGGCCTTCCTGAGGACACTGAGGGCTCGGTTTGTTAACTCCACGCTCTGCTCTGGAAACAAAATCAGCAAAAAACCAATGTAAACGTTCATTCTTTCAAGTTATTTCCTGTGCATTCCTCTCTCCTTACTCATGTTCTAGTGCAGATCCTTCTCACTGACCCTCAAAACCTCACAGGAAGTTTGCGTCTGTAATATTCCTACGACGGTGTGAATTAACAAAACAATCCTCTTCATTGAAAGAGTAGCCAATCCATTTATGTAAAAGAGGACTGTAGCATACTTAATATATAGTAAATAGGCAAACAAGAATACATTGCAAGATTGTCATCTGGAAGGTACACAAAAATGCTGGAGAAACTCAGGGGGTGCAGCAGCATCTATGAAGGAAATAGGCAGCGTTTCGGGCCGAAACCCTTCTTCAGACTGATGGGGGGTGGCGGGGAGAAGAAAGGACAAAGGAGGAGGAGGAGGAGCCCGAAGGCTGGGGGATGGGAGGAGACAGCCCGAGGGCTGAGGAAGGGGAGGAGACAGCAAGGGCTAACAAAATTGGGAGAATTTAATGTTCATGCCCGCAGGATGCAGACTCCCCAAGCAGAATATGAGGTGCTGTTCCTCCAATTTTCGGTGTTGCTCACTCTGGCAATGGAGGAGACCCAGGACAGAGAGGTCGGATGGGGATTGGGAGGGGGAGGAAGTGCTGAGCCACAGGGAGGTCAGGTTGGTTATTGCGGACCGAGCAGAGGTGTTCGGCGAAACGATCGCCAAGCCTCCGCTTGGTCTCACCGATGTAGATCAGCTGGCATCTAGAGCAGCGGATGCAATAGATGAGGTTGGAGGAGATGCAGGTAAACCTCTGTCACACCTGGAACGACTGCTTGGGTCCTTGAATGGATTCCAGATGGAATAATCTAGAATATCTGTTTGTTTCAGTCACAGAATATTAAATGAAATTGTAAGTGCATTTGTCATCACTTTCCAAACTCAGATTCAGATGCTGAACCAATGACCTGGTTAATTGTACATGTTGCTCCTTTATTGAAGAAAGTAGCAAGCAGGAAAATACAAACCTGTCACTTCACATCAGATATGGGGAAGTTGCTGCAGTTTGTCATCAACAGTTGGCTGATTGAATGTTTGGGCCAGTATGGGCTGATTAGAGTGAGTCAGCGCAGATTTGTGAGGGTTTGCTCATGTTCGGCTCATCTAGTTGGATTTTTTGATGAATCAGGAAAGACATTCTTGCCATAGAGGGAGTGCAGAGAAGGTTCACCAGACTGATTCCTGGGATGTCATGACTTTCATATGAAGAAAGACTGGATAGACTCTGCTTGTACTCGCTAGTATTTAGAAGATTGAGGGGGGATCTTATAGAAACGTACACAATTCTTAAGGGGTTGGACAGGCTAGATGCAGGAAGATTGTTCCCGATGTTGGGGGAGTCCAGAACAAGGGGTCACAGTTTAAGAATAAGGGGGAAGTCTTTTAGGACTGAGATGAGAAAAACATTTTTCACACAGAGAGTGGTGAATCTCTGGAATTCTCTGCCACAGAAGGTAGTTGAGGCCAGTTCATTGGCTATATTTAAGAGGGAGATGGATGTGGCCCTTGTGGCTAAAGGGATCAGGGGGTATGGAGAGAAGGCAGGTACAGGATACTGAGTTGGATGATCAGCCGTGATCATATTGAATGGCGGTGCAGGCTCGAAGGGCCGAATGGCCTACTCCTGCACCTTTTTTCTATGTTTCTATGAATGATGAATGGATCGAGTCCAAAGAGATCCACAATTAAGACGGAGATATAAAAAACTGCAGAAGCCGGAATCTTGAGCAAAGCACAAAGTGTTGGTGGAACTCGGTGGGTCAGGCAGCATTTGTGGAGGAAATGGGCAGACAATGTTTTATTGGCAAATGGATGGAGTAAAGTGACAGAAGCTAGAGGTGCAAAAGGGAACAAACATGTGTCTGATGAGAAGAGGAGTGAAATGTAATGTTGGGGGAAAGGTTATGGGTGGAATATCTCACACTAGATGTCATAGCCTCAGAATTAAAGGACGTTCCTTTAGGAAGGAGACGAAGAGGCCCATTATGGGAAGAATATGAAGGCTTTGGAAAGGGCGCAGAGGTTTACCAAAATAATGCCTGGATTGGGAGGCTTTAGCTACAGGGAGAGGTTGGATAGACTTGGATTGTTTTATCTCCATTAATTATCCTTGTGAATCTTTTTGACACCGCTTACAGCTTAATCACGTGTTCTATCTCAGCAAACAGAATTGCACAATAAGTCCAAGAACAGCCTCACCGGTCGGTCAGTGTGGTACAGTATATTCCAACCCTCATTCTCCATATCCAACCCCCTATGATGTCAAGTGTGCTATACACATTCTTAGCCACCTTGTGTCCCTGTGTCACTGCTTTCAGAGAACTACTTAGGTATTTGTACTTTTGTCTCTACTTCCTGTTATGTTCAGCACTTCACGCCTCAGGCACTGCGGAAACTCACTGCCAGAGCCCTCACACACTGCAGCTGCCAAGGAATTTGTAGGTCATTGTGTTCCTTGACTTCTTGTAATAAGGATATTAGGAATGTTTGTCACTGCAGATCTACTGCAGTTCTCCCAAGTAACTTGCAGTAACTTGTGGACTCATATGAACAGCAGCAAACCTGAAGTGATGAACATTCCTAATACCCTCATGTTACATGTAATGTTACAGAATCACCAGCAGATGGCAGCATTAACCCAATTTATCAAATTGTGTTTTCAAACTTGCTCTGCATTCAAAACAATTGCACTGTTGTGGCACTAATGAAATATTTCATTAAATGTACAGACATCCGTGTACATTTGGACTTTGTTGCAGAGATACGATGAATAGGGGTTTCACATCCCACCCCATTTATATTCATTAGATTTCCTTATGAGATGTGAGGGAGCCATTTGGCCCATTGAGTTGATGCTGCTCTCACAGCGATCCAATCCCTGTAACCTCGCATCTCTCTGATTCTCGTCAACACCATCCATCTATGTTCAGGATAATTTACAGTAGCCAATTAATCTACCAGGTAGTGCATCATCAAAGGAAGAAACCCACGGTGAAAACTTCACAAATACAGCACCAGAGCCAAGATCAAACTCAGGTCACTGGAGCTGTGTGGCAGCAGCACAGTACTTCTGTTCTTTAGCTCCACTGTCAGAGGGTTTCAGCTACAGAGAGGTTGGATACACTCGGATTGTTTGCTCTGGAACGTTGGAGGATGAGGGGAGGCGATAGAAGTATATAAAATGATGAGAGGAATAGATAGGGTAGACAGTCAGAGTATATTTCCCCAGAGTGGAGATGTCCAACTCTAGAGGCCTTAGGCTAGGGTGAGAGGGGGAAAGTTTAATGGAGATGTGTGGGACATGTATTTTACACAGAGAGTGGTGCGGGCCTGGAACGCATTGCCAGTGGAGGCAGATATGATAGAGCTGTTGAAGAGGCTTTTGCTTTTAGATAGGCACAAGGGAGTGCAGGGAGTTGAGGGATTTGGATCATGTACTGGCAGATAGGATCAGTTCAACAAGGCATAATGTTCGGCACAAACTATGTGGGCAGAACATCCCGTTCTTGAGCTATACGGTTCTATGTTCTATGTTTTACTCTATAAACAGCAGACATCTGTTGTCACTTACTTTTAAGTATTATGTTATTTTGTTTCTCGTTATTATCTTTGAACCTGTAGATGATACATGCATGTGACCCTTAATATAGTTACCTCATCACTACAAACCACTCCCCATATCACAAGTATAATTACAACCTCCCCACCCACATATCGCTCTCTAGTTTCTGTGACAGACCACGTACAGCTAGTGCTCTCTGTAATGCCACAGTATGAATAAAAGAAGTAAAGTCACAGTGTGTTGATAACATTTCTTTACAGAACCTTCTCGTGCTTGCTAGCATGGAACCTGTCTGTCCAGCAACAAGATATTGGCAGCAACGTTCCTTCCTCTACCTCTCTGTAGACCAAGACTGGTCATTTTTGGAAGGAAGCCCCAAAGCATGAAAATGAGGGGACCCTCACTGGGACTGCCCTTGGAGAATGTGTCTTTTCAAACCAGCACACTTGGGATTGTCTCTAAATCTTCTTGCATGGATCCTCCAAAGTTCTGCTGTTGAATGCAAATTAGAGCAAACTGCCTCCAGTTACGATTATTCACCTTATCTTAAACTGCATGCAATACTAGCTGTTTGTCCTCATTAAACTACAGGGTTCAGTGCCAGAGTGGTTGGAGTGTAAAGAAGCTAGTGAAAGGTGAAAGTGACCACTTTTAGTAGGATGCAGGCATGTGGCACACACCAGATCACATCCGTACCTTCCTGGGTAAATGTAACTCAGTGTACAGTGACTTGGTAAAAAAATAAACTATAAATATTTGCATCCAAACAAAAAGGTTGGATCAAAAAGTCAAAGAACGAAAGACAATGGCCCGAGCCATCTGCCTGCCCCTTTATCCGGGGTTACGTCCGTGCCTGGGTGGCGGTAGGCGGCGCGACTCTCGTCAGCAGCGGCCTCTGCAGCCCGTCCGCGTTTTTATTATTTTTGTCTATGTTTTTATGTAGTTTTTGTTATTTTATGTTGGGGTGTGTGTGTGTGTGGGGGTGGGGGTGGGGTGTGAGGGAGGGGGTAACTTTTAAATCTCTCCCTGCATGGGAGACCCAACCTTTTCTTTGTCGGGTCTCCGTTGTCGTTGGGGCTGCAATGTGGAGCGGCCTCCAACAGGAGAAGACCGGGGACTCTGGTGCCGACGACTCACCTCACCGTCGCGGGGCTGGCCGAGTCCGGAGCGTTGGTGGAGCGCTGCTGCTGCTGCGGCCCGACCTCCGGAGATTCGGAGGCTGCAACTGCGGGTCTGGCGGACGGCGGCACCGGGAGCCCGCGGGTCCCTGGAGGGAGAGACCGCTTTTCAGGGCTCCTGCAACGGCGACTTCTCCCGCCCGAGTTGCGGGGTTGAAGAGCTCCTGGAGCGGGGCCTGGAGATATTTAAATAGAATTGAAAGATTGTGAAAGCCAGAGTTTGTCACAATAGTACATCAAAACACTGGGAAAAGAACTAAGCAGATTACCTTAGAGTTATATTAATTTGGAAAACCATGTTGCGAGATGACTATTGCAAGTGTAGAAAGGCAAAATACCAAGGGATTTTGAACGATATTCCAAGTTCCAGCAGGAAATCCAGAAAAAAACCCTCCTGAAATTGCTGGCAATGGTTTCATGAAATCGGTTTCAATTAGTTTAAATGGAAAATTCCACACTCAAAAAATGTGCTGCCATGAATTTTACTTGCAGCAAATCCAAGTGGCTGAATGAAAATCCATACAAACTATTTTGTCCTATGCATATCGACAAAGCTGTGCCTGATTTTTACTTCCTGTGAAAATAATTATATACCCAATGATTGTGGGTAAATAGACTTGTGTTGGCACCAGCAAATGTCAACTGCTTCATTGGATCCCTTCACTGGCAGTAGAGACGTTATATTCCCTTTGGAACACTGATGCCTAAGGCAGGAATATTAATCGGTGGAAAGTCAGAGCATTAAGTATTAGTCCACATGTCATGTTGCAGATTTATAGGACTTTAATTAAGCCACATTTGGAATATGTGTGCATAACGCCCCATAACATATCGCCCCATAACATAAGGATGTGGAGGCTTTGGAGAGTGTGCAGAAGAGGGTGCAGGAGAGCCAGAATGTTGCCTGGATTAGAGGGCATTAGCTATAATGATAGGTTGAACAAAACTTGGAATGCCAGAGGTTAAGGGGAAACCTGATAGAAGAATATAAAATTATGAGATAGGGTATACAAGCAGAACCTTTCTCCCTGGGTGGAAATGTCAAAGTCTAGAGGGCATAGCTTTTCGGTAAGATGAGCAAAATGTAAAGGAGATATGTGGAGCAAGTATTTTGTTTTTTTTTAACACAAAGTGTGGTGGGTGCTTGGAACTCTGTCCATTTAGACACGCACATGAACACAGGGGTTGAACGGATATCAACCACATGTAAGTGTATAAGATCATGAGAGGGATGGGAGGAATGGATAGGGCAAATGCACAGAGTCTTCTACCCAGAGTAGAGGAATAGAAAACCACAGGATATAGGTTTAAGGTAAGGGGGGAATGATTTAATAGGCACTTGAGGGCATGGGCAAGTTAAGCCGAAGGGCATGTTTCTACCCTGTATGAATTTATGACTATGAGGTGGAATTAGTTTAAATTGACATCATGGTTGGCAAAGTCATCGTGAGTCGAAGGGTCTGTTCTTGTGCTATACTGGTCTATGTTCTCTTGTGTTTGTCAGACACTTTGTAATAAACTTAGGCTATTATCCTTTATCATCGCTATTTTATTGCATATCTTTCATTCATTGTTCTTTATCTCTCCACATCACCGTCCCTATCTCTCGTTTCCCTTATCCCTAACCAGTCTGAAGAAGGGTCTCGACCCGAAACGTCACCCATTCCTTCTCTCCAGAGATGCTGCCTGACCTGCTGAGTCACTCCAGCATTTTGTGTTTATCTTCGGTTTAAACCAGCATCTGCAGCTCCTTCTTGCACACAGGCTACTAATTATTATCCAGTCATTAATACAAAAACTCTATCTTTGAATTCAAATGATGTACAAAGTTAGAACTTCTACATATAAATATGACATATGTGCATAAAAAAATTATAAAAATGTATCTTGCAGTGCACTATTCCTTAATATATTGTCTGCACATGGGATGAACAACAAAAAAGATCTACACACAATGCTCGCAGACGTTATAATAAATACTAAACAGCTTAAAACAAATGGAACAGTATCATATATTTTCTGACAACAGTTACAAAGAAATAATGTTGATTAATCTTTATTGATCTGATAACCTGTGTGAGATAGATAACCCTTTTATGAGAAATCATCTTTTTTTAGAAAGTAGGTTTGGGATATTTCAAAACAGAATATGCTCTGCTGTAACCTTTTCATGTGCTTTTGGAAACTTGATTCCTTGGGAAGAACCAGCCTCCCCGTTGCAATGCCCACGAGGAGTTCAGAACACAATCAAGATTTGAACTTGCACCAAAGCAGCCACCTCTATGATTGAAAGGAACCGTCAGGCCGGGTCCAAAGCACCTCATATTTTGTTTGGACCGCTTACAACCCAGCGGTATGAACATTAATTTCTCTAATTTCAAATAACCCTTGCATTCCCTCTCTCCCCCATCCCTCCCTCCGAGGGGTCTTGCTAGTTTCACTGTTTATATCCTTTCATTATCACCTCTTCCACAGCCAACCATGGACCATTGTGGGCTCAGTTTTCTTGAGTCATCTGATTGATTCTGTACCTTTTCATACCTCTCATTTCCCTCTCCCCTGACTCAGTCTGAAGAAGGGTCTCGACCCGGAGACGTCACCTATTCCTTTTCTACAGAGATGCTTCCTGACCTGCTGAGTTACTTCAGCGTTTTGTGTCGATCCAAGGTACATACATGCCTGCCACTTTCTTTGGGCTGGCAGAAGTCACCAGATTTCCTGGCAGCTGGGGGACAAATGACAGACCTTCAGGTAGAACGGGACCAGCCCTTGGCAAGCATCCAACATAACTACCCTTCTGATCCCACTGTGAGCACAGCAACAGGGAACATTAACGGAAACACCCTGGCTGTTAATCTCTGCACATCAAGTCACATTAGCGGGATGATTATACAAAGTATGTTGGGGGAGTGCTGCAGTACAGCACACTATATGGCACCACCAAATTATGGAGTAGTGTAAGGTCACATGTGGGAGTCGAAACAGGAAAAGGGCAAGTATTGGACAACAAGAGGTATAAGAGGACTCCTGGCTCCAGTAAGGTGGTAATGTTTAAACCCTTGTGGCAATCCTTCTGCTGCTTCACCCTTTAAAATAACCAATCAATGAGGAGAGAATTTATGCTTTCAATTGTCTCCCCATTCATTAATGAGTGAGTGGTGCCAACATTAATCAGATCCTTCGAATTGTGCCCACTTATATCCAAAATATTAATCAGTCTGAAAAAGGGTTTCGACCCGAAACGTCACCTATTCCTTTTCTCCATAGATGCTGCCTCACCCGCTGAGTTTCTCCAGCATTTTTTGTCTACTTTCAAACCATTAATCCTGTACCTCTGGTCACTCCATAGTTTAAAATATAATTTTATACAATGGTATTTATATTGTGCTTAATGTGAGCAAAATTGAAAACAATTTTGTTGCAATCTGTGATTAAAATAGTGGCTCAAGAGTACCTTTGACATTAAAATGTATATTTCAGTTAAAGTCTCTGCATATTATTGTTTTTCCACTATAACACACCAGTTGCCATGGTCATAACAGAAACTGAGGATATGAAGTTCTTGCACATTCTCTTCAATGAGTTGAACCAATTCCCCTTCCCTGAAGACATGATAATATCTCATGAATTCGGTAGCATCTGGAATTGTCTCTTGCTTGTCATCTAAAGCCACAGTTTTGATACTTTCAATCGCAGACCTTGTTGACTCTGAGCTTAGTGTTTCTTTAAGACTGTCTCCTGCAGAGTTAGTCCAACAAGGATTTAGGTCTGGTCTGTGGATTTCACTTTGCAGTCTTCCGTCTTTTTCTTTTAATGCATTTTTGGTCTCTAACCATTGTGTTTCTTCATGCCTTGGATTTTCAGAAAATACTTCCTCATCTAGACTGTCTCTCTTCACCAGCGATGGGCAATCTGCTTCCAAACTGCAGTGCCGCGATGAAGTGCTCAACTTCCCCACAGGCTGCATGTTAACAGTAGAGTTGCTCCATGTGTGCACTAGGTCTGGTGAATTTTTCATTGACTTTAGTCGTTCGATGTGCGTCTGCATCATAACATCATCAAGTGATTTGGAGAAGAACCAGGAACGGAGTGATTTTCCCAGATTCTTGTAAAGTCGGTACTCTTGATCTTTGGACATTCTGGGGCAGCAATTTTCTAACAATGTTTGATTGTCACTTCTATATGGAAGTATTGTGTGCTCATCCTGTCGAAGAGGCAGCATTACACTGGTTTGATTTTGAACTGCTTTTATTAGATCTTTACCTTCTGTCTTGACATTCTCTTGATTGTTATTTTGACTCGACTCTGATGATGGTCTCGAACACAGGGATCGGTTCCAAGGAACAAAGATGTCCTGTTTTTCAAATCGACGGTACTTTTGTTCCATGGCCCATACATAAATCATCATTTGACCTCCATGCTGCAAAGTTCTTGCCATTTCTCTAATTGCTCGGATTCGTCTGGCTTTTGTTGAAAAGTGATGAATTACTACAGAAAGACAATGATAAAATTCATTTGTGACAGTTATAACTACAGAAGAACATATGTTGTGTTGCAGGGAGAGAATAGGGACAAATTGGATAACTTTTTCCAAAGTGCTGGCTGGCATGGCATGATGGCCCGAATGGCCTGCTTCTGTGCCAAATGCTTCTGTGAGCCTACTTATTTCAGGTAGTACACTGCAGTGTAGTAATTTGGCTTACACAAATAATTTTTTGTATCCTGAACATGCTAGAAATATTGAAGAAGTACAAAATCACATAACTTAGTCATCTCCACTCGGGATAACATATGGGTAATAATACCATGAAAGAAATGAAAAAAACAAAAGGGATGATTATAAAAACATTTGTTGATTGAAAAATTCAATGGCTTTAGCAATAGCTAAAATGACAAGAAGCTTTCTACTTCTCTGAGATCTTCCCATCAACCTAAAAGGCACCTTCAATAGATTTCTGCAAGTCATTTTGAAATGCTGAATCAGTCCTGGGTACAAACTGTGCCATTTTTATGACACCACCGTTGTCTAAAGCAAAAAACAACATTAACAGTTGTGCTGAAATTGCAATTGCTGGTTGTGTGCTTGGACAACAATGGCCCGTCTGCAGATGTACAGGGCCCTAGTGAGACCACACCTGGAGTATTGTGTGCAGTTTTGGTCCCCTAATTTGAGGAAGGACATTCTTGCTATTGAGGGAGTGCAGCGTAGGTTTACAAGGTTCATTCCCGGGATGGCGGGACTGTCATATGCTGAGAGAATGGAGCAGCTGGGCTTGTACACTCTGGAGTTTAGAAGGATGAGAGGGAATCTCATTGAAACATAGATTAGATTAGATTAGATTAGATTAGATTAGATTTGTTTATTGTCATTCAGACCTTTTGGTCTGAACAAAATTCCGTTTCCCTGCAGTCATACAAATAATTTTAAAAAATGACAAAAACACACAATCAACACACATTTAACATCCACCACAGTGAGTTCACCAAACACCTCCTCACTGTGGTGGAAGGCAAAATCTTAAAGTCTGTCTCTTCCCTCTTTGTTCTCCCTCTGCGCCGAGGCGACGGTTCAAACTCCGCATATAAGATCGTTAAGGGTTTGGACACACTAGAGGCAGGAAACATGTTCCCGATGTTGGGGGAGTCCAGAACCAGGGGCCACAGTTTAAGAATAAGGAGTAAGCCATTTAGAACGGAGACGAGGAAACACTTTTTCTCACAGAGAGTGGTGAGTGTGGAATTCTCTGCCTCTGAGGTTGGTGGAGGCAGGTTCTCTGGATGCTTTCAAGAGAGAGCTAGATGGGGCTCTTAAAAATAGCGGAGTCAGGGGATATGGGGAGAAAGCAGGAACGGGGTACTGATTGGGGATGATCAGCCATGATCACATTGAATGGTAGTGCTGGCTCGAAGGGCCAAATTGTCTATTGTCTATTGTCTCCATGCAGATGGGAACAGTCGCCTTTGTAAAATGAAAAGGAATTGGTCAACCTACTGAAAGAAAGGAGCAGAAAGCAATGAGGGAGAGAATGAAAGGGGAAGAAACACTTTATCATTCAAAATGAAGGATTCTTACCGAAACAGGTTTCAAAATTCTGACATTTCATGATGTCTAGATTACTGGAATCTATCAGAATTTAATGATTCACCAAGCTGCTGGAGTGTAACACGCAAGATTTAATGAACTGAATTAGTTTTGAAAACTGTGTGGAAGTTCACCAAAGGGAAAAAAATGAAAGTGAAAACAACAGAGACAAAGGGCAGTCTCCAAGGTGGAGGATAGTGAGCGAGGGGATACAAGGATTATTTGGCATCTAAAGAAAAGGACAGATTATGGCACAATGCAAGGACAGTGGAAATAATTGAGCGTAGAATAAGATGCCTCCTTCACAAGTACTGATCAAAAATAATAACGCTGGAATAAATCTGATGAATTGTTTCAGATCAATGCACTGCAGTTGACTGTGAACGGCCTTATACAGAGCAGCAATCAGATGGCACAAACACCCATGGTCAGTGGGCAATGAGGGGAATTCCAGAACTCATGACTGACCTTGACCTTTCATTTAGATATCTTTGTGTTGACTGAAGGAGCTATTAGATCATTGGGTCTGTGTGAAGTCCCTGCTCAACATTTTCTGCTAGAGTCCTCTAGACGCTGCTTCAATGGTCAGTTACAAAATAGTCCCGTGAGGGAAGAAGCGTTTCCCAGAACAGTATCATGTTTATGCTATTTGCACGATTCAATGTCTTGACTGTATTGCCGTTGACAAGGTCCCATACAAGAGATTAGTGTGCAAAATTAGAGCACGTGGTATTGGGGGTAGGGTATTGACATGGACAAAGTACTGGTTGGCAGAGAGGAAGCAAAGAGTCAGAATTAATGGTCCTATTCAGAATGGCAGGCAGTGACTAGTGGAGTGCCTCAAGGCTCGTTGCTGGGACCCCAGTTATTTACAAGATATATTAATGATTTTGTTAAGGGAATTAAATGTGACATCTCCAAGTTTGCAGATGACACAAAGCTGGGTGGCAGTGTGGGAGAGATCTTATAGAGGGGATGAGAGGGGATCTTATAGAAACATATAGAATTATTAAGGGATTGGACAGGCTAGATGCAGGAAAATGTTCCCAATGTTGGGCGAGTCCAGAACTAGGGGTCCCAGTTTAAGAATAAGGGTAGGCCATTTAGGACTGAGATGAGGAAAAAATATTTCACGCAAAGAGCTGTGAATATGTTGAATGCTCTGCCTCAGAAGATAGTGGAGACCAATTCACTGGATGTTTTCAAGAGAGAATTAGATTTAGCTCTTAGGGCTCAAGGAATCAAGGGATATGGGGTGAAAGCAGGAATGGGGGAGATGATCACCTATGATCATATTGAATTGTGGTGCTCGCTCGAAGGGCCGAATGGCCTACCCCTGCACCTATTTTTCAATGTTTCTATTTTTCTAAACAGCTAACAGCTCAAAATCATATGCTCACTCAAAAGAGACTGGGAAATTGCACATCCATTTCAAGTTAATCAGTAGTGGAAATTTGCTTTCCTTGCCTTTTCCAGCTAATGACACAAAAACATAGGCTTTTCACTGTTTTACCCAATGAGGCAAAAACTTGGAATTCAGTCTAACTTGAATGAATCCATTTGCATTGGTTTCTGCAGATGGCTTTCATCCATATTCTGTCACTGAGCATTGCGATTTTTCGTGGTCTCTATTGTAATGGTGAAAATACATTTTAAAAATAAAAAATAAATCAGCTTCGACTTAGGATAATTCAAACAAGCCATGATAAAAATGTAATGAGCACACAACATGAATTCATTGTGGCTGATGTTATGTATGCAGTTAAAATCCATGTTATTGTTTAATTTTATGTTGGCAATGATATTGCATGGCTCCCTTGAGAACCTATCTGACATATGTCCATAGTAAAGAATTATACAAGCCTCCATCTGGTGAAATGCAATGCCAGCCGTGATGACACTTGCTTCAGAGTTTAGAACAAGACTGATAGATTTTCTGTAGCTGGCCTGAGCACCTAAAGCCAAGTCTCACCAGCAACAGCAGAAATCCCAGCAGAACAATGTCAAAGCCCGCTCCCAGTGTGATTCCCGCTAAGCTATGCCTCTGGCTTGTGCCAGGAACCTACTCAAGCCAAATGGTAGAGGGGTTTAAGGAAGTGGGAGCAAAATACATTAAAAGTTAGTTTTGACTTCCTTCTACTGTACATGCACCCCTGTAGATAATTTGAGCAGAGAGCCATCTCATGCTGCAATAACTCCCAGAAGAGTCTGGTGCCAGCAGCCAGGTAGGATTCCACTCACGACTCATGACTCGAGCTGCTGTAGGGATGGGACAGGCCAGAAAATGGTTTTCAAGCTATAGTCCAAAGGGACAGTAACTGGACAAGTGACTCCATTCCTGTGCCTGACATGTACCAGGCCAAAAGAGTCAGTGAAACCCATGGTTCTTTCTCCATGCAGGAGCTAAAACTAATTCGGAATTACCAGTAGATAGATGTTTCGCCTTAATATGGCCTCAAATAATTGTTACAAGCTGAATTTTCAGGCATGTCAAACGTGTCACACAATATGGATACAAGGTACTTCAGATGCTGGTTTACAACATAAGACACAAAGTGCTGAGGTAAAACCAGGCAGCATCTCTGGAAAAACATGGATTGGTGACGTTCCAGGTTGAGACCTTTCTTCAGAATCTGAAAAAGGATCTCGACCCTAAATGTCATCAATCCATGTTCTCCACAGATGTCGCCTGACCCACTGAGTTACTTCAGCAATTGGAGTCTTTTTTTTGTCTCAATGTCCTGTTCTTTTTCATGTAATCCAGGCATATTTTCCCTTATGTGTAGGAAGGAACTGCAGATGCTGGTTTCTACCGAAGATGGACACAAAGTGCTGGTGTAACTCAGCAGGTCAGGTAGGAATAGGTGATGTTTCGGGTTCGGTCCAGGGAAGGGTTCCAACCCGAGACGTCACCTATCCCTTACTTCCAGAGACACTGAGTTACTCCAGCATTTTGTATATTTGCTCTTACCTCCAATGGAAATGACTGTATTAAAGCACTGATCCCTGTAGGGCAGAATGAGGTTGTTGCATACCATGACTTCATGTCCTTGCCTTTTGGCAATCTCCACCAAAGGTTTGCAATAGTCACTGCCCAGTTTGTAGGCCTGGCTGTTTACACCCAGATATTTTCCAGTCCCACATCCTGCAAAGAAGAAAAGTTGCAATCAATTGCAACACATTGGTTCTTACATGGTGCTTCGAAGGATTCAGCCTAAATGTGGTACCTGGGGCATTCCACATGTATTCTTTGTGGAGCTTTGGAAATACCAGGTAAACAAAACATTTTCCATCCTATCCTTTGCCCACATTGTGAAAGATCATCTTATTGAAATATTGTAATGATAATGCCAGCACACTGCACATGCAGATAAGAGAGCAGAGAGTCTGAGGGAAGTAATTAACAACAGTTTGTTTTTCCGGAGCTCCCGCAACAACAGCTGCGTCCGCTGGACTGGAGGGCGGCAGCTTCGGCAGCTTCGTCCACCCCGGGCTGCGGAGTTTGAACCGGCCCGTTCGCGGCGCTTGGATTCAGCCGCGGGACTGACATTACTTACCATCGCCCGGCGGGGTCACAACATCCAAAGCCTGGATCGCATCAGCGCAGAGGGAGAATAAGGAGGGAAGAGACAAAGACTTTAAGACTTTTGCCTTCCATCACAGTGAGGAGGTGCCTGGTGAACTCACTGTGGTGGATGTTAAATTTGTGTTTATTGTGCGTTTTTGTCTTTTTTATTATATGTATGACTGCATGGCAACGAAATTCCTTTTGGTCTGAACGACAAATAAATTCAATTCAATTCAATTCAGGATGACAGGAACAGTGGTGTGATAGTGCTGGGGTCTTGCTGCAATGCCACTACACTCTCCCTGTAGACTACATTTCTGTCTTCCCCCACTGGAGATTCCCACACTGCTGTTCACGACTTCTCTCAGACTCAGCTTTTTTACCTTCATGTGCCATGTGCTGGTGATAATCCTGAATTAGTCTAGACCATTGTTGTCTCCGATGGTCTCAGAGGGAGGAACTGAGAGATTTAGTGAAAATAGACTCTGGAAAGTGTAAAAGTACACTCAAATCTTGCAATTCATACTGGCATCACTTACATCTGGGATTGGATTGTCTGATTCCCAGAAAGGCAATTACTATTGTATCTCATGGCCTTCCCATCGACAGGCAGCCTCCACTGACAACAATCCAGCTTCTGCTGAGGCATTTCAGTGGACCTGGATTGTTGAGGGGTGGGTAGCCTCAATGTGAGCTCGACCCCAGGAAGGAATCTGGTCTCTGGCTCAGTCTGGACCTGAGGAACAAGAAGGACCAGAAAAAGTTATTTTCTGCAACAACAAAAAATGGCATAGAGAGTGGATGGGTGAAAGAGGTGACAGTGCAAGGGAGGAATAGCGATTAGGAAGTTAGAAGATTCAAATAGGTCAATACTCTTTCCAAGAAACTTTTACCAGATGTCACCCAGCAAAAGAAATTGAGTTCAGATTGCAAATACAGGAACAAGAGTTAGTTCAATTTAAAAAAATAAAAAAAAAAAAAAAAAATGTGCTCCTTTTAACATTAAAGTGAATTTACAAGTGGTATTTCCAACTCGGAAATGGGAACGGCTTATTTTGAGTCAAATGTGATTTGCATAGTTAAGAGGTGGGATGGTGGTTGCCCAGTCAATTTCTTACTTTCATGAGCCTTTGCTTGCTTTTGCACAAGAGGGAATGTATTTTTGTATGATTCATTGCAGATTTCGTCACAGTAGGCACCTTAAGATGTTTCAATGCAATGGCTTGCATGTACCATCCTGCCTGATGCTTTGCACTGTATGAAATAAAACTCCACATGGTAATGGAGTATTTTATCATGGTAAACGTGGGAGATAGAGTCATATAGTCACAGAGTGATATGGTGTGGAAACAGGCCCTTCGGCCCGACTTGCCCACAATGGCCAACATGTCCCAGCTACACTAGTCCCACCTGCCCCTGTTTGGTCCATATCTAACTGTTTCTTAAATGTTGGGATAGTCCCTGCTTCAACTACCTCCTCTGGCAGCTTGTTCCATACACCCACCACCCTTTGTGTGAAACTGTTACCCTGCAGAAAGCTAATGATGGAATGGTTAATTTGGCACCTTGCCAGTTCATAATGGCAGGTTTGCAGATGGGTATTGACCAGCATGCACTGCTACTGCAACTAACTGGAGTGTACGTTAGGCTTTGGTTCAGACAATCCAGTACACTTCTAGCTAAAGATGCTTAACAAGTTTGTGACCAGTTAGGGCAATGATATCTAATATGTCCCACATTAGGCAAGGTCAATTCCATGGGTTATATGCATGGAGTGAATTGTACATCATCTGGTTACAAATGTAAAGAACTAGTGGGCGAATTTTGCACAAGAAAAGTGCCAATTGATAATGCAGTGTCAAATAAACATTCAACGGGTTGGAATAACTCAGCGGATCAGGCAACATCAATAGAGAACATGAATAGGTGATGTTTTGGGTCCAAACCCTTCCTCATACTGATTCATGTGTGTCAAGTGATGAGTTGAGTAGGACTTAAGAACAGGACGACACAAGAAATGAAATGCTGGAATCTTGGGCAAAATGCAAAGTACTGGTGCAACTCAACAGGTCAGGCGGCAACTGTGAAGGGAATGGATAGACAACCTTTCAATTTGGTAGCCTTCTTTACAGTCTAAAGAAGGGTGCCGACTTAAAATGTCGCCCATCCATTCCCTCCACAGATGCTGCCTGACCTGCTGAGAAACTCAAGCATTTTTGGTTTGCTTAAGAAAATGAAAGCAATGAAGAGTGCATAATGGCACAGTTAACAGTAAAGCTGCCTCACAATTCCTGGAATCTGGTTCAATCCTGACCTCTGGTGCTATTTGTGTGGGGTTTCTTCCTGTGATTGTATGGGGTGCGTTTATTTTCTCCCACATCTCAAAAATATGTGCTGGTTGGTAGGACAAATGGCTACAACCAATTTCCCCTACAATAGTTGTATGGCAGGAGAATATGCGAGAAATTAATGGGAAGGTGTTACAATGCAGATTACAGGGAAATAGACAGTGGATGGGAATTCATGGTCTTGTTCTGAGAACGGCACAGACTTGATGAGCCGAATATTTCCTACATCATAATGAAGCATGAAAATTATTGAAGCAGTTCATTAGAGTGGTCTACAGATTCAATTTCAAAAGGGTCTCTGCAAACAACATAATACAATGGCTGCAGCATTTCCCAATACAAGCTAAGAGAATTTTAAAGCAAAAATGCAGAGTTGATGATAGATACAGAATGCAATCTGATTATTTCCCTGACAAAAGGTGTGGAAGATTAGTTACGTACAAATTCCACACACAAGTCAATTACAGTAATGTAACCTCTGAGTAAGATTGAGAGGGTCATTGTTGATTCTGCCTAAGAATGTCGATGTTACTATATGTAAGCTAGTATAGATAGTTCTTAAAGTTGGTAAATTCGAAACTGTCTGGAAAATTCCAGAGAGATACCAATAAAAACATAGAAATCGGAATTGGTCTTTGAACAGAAAAATTATTTTCAAAAGAAGTGTTAAAGTTTGAAGCTTTTGCCACGTTATCCCAAAGCAGACGATATATATTTTGTTTTTAAGTGCGCTTTCCTTACAAAGTTAAATTTTATAAGTACTGGAAATATTCACTTCTGTTAACATAGAAACATAGAAATTAGGTGCAGGAGTAGGCCATTCGGCCCTTCGAGCCTGCACCGCCATTCAATATGATCATGGCTGATCATCCAACTCAGTATCCCGTACCTGCCTTCTCTCCATACCCTCTGATCCCCTTAGCCACAAGGGCCACATCTAACTCCCTCTTAAATACAGCCAATGAACTGGCCTCAACTACCCTCTGTGGCAGAGAGTTCCAGAGATTCACCACTCTCTGTGTGAAAAAAGTTCTTCTCATCTCGGTTTTAAAGGATTTCCCCTTTATCCTTAAGCTGTGACCCCTTGTCCTGGACTTCCCTAACATCGGGAACAATCTTCCTGCATCTAGCCTGTCCAACCCCTTAAGAATTTTGTAAGTTTCTATAAGATCCCCTCTCAATCTCCTAAATTCTAGAGAGTATAAACCAAGTCTATCCAGTCTTTCTTCATAAGACAGTCCTGACATCCCAGGAATCAGTCTGGTGAACCGTCTCTGCACTCCCTCTATGGCAATAATGTCCTTCCTCAAATTTGGAGACCAAAACTGTACGCAATACTCCAGGTGTGTGGTCTCACCAAGACCCTGTACAACTGCAGTAGAACCTCCCTGCTCCTATACTCAAATCCTTTTGCAATGAAAGCTAACATACCATTCGCTTTCTTTACTGCCTGCTGCACCTGCATGCCTACCTTCAATGACTGGTGTACCATGACACCCAGGTCTCGCTGCATCTCCCCCTTTCCTAATCGGCCACCATTTAGATAATAGTCTGCTTTCCCATTTTTGCCACCAAAATGGATAACCTCACATTTATCCACATTAACTGACAGAAAAATGAAGCATTTCAAAATCACCAGCATAAGTGGGTCCCCCTCAGTAGCCCATGCCACAACAGGACCAGGTCTTCTTAGTGGATTATTGGGACAGTTCACAAGTAATTTGTTTTTGCTGCCTCATACTTGATTGAACGCATTAAGTTATAACAATAACAATTTGCAGTCTACAACTATTTAATTCCAACTCCATCTTTCAATGATACCACTGTTGTTGGACAAATTATGAATAATAATGAGTCAGAGTATAGGATAGAGATTGACCAACTAACTGAATGGTACCAGAACAGCAACCTTGCCCACAACATCAGTAAAACCAAAGAACTGATTGTTGACTTTGGAAGAGGAAGGTCGAGGATCCACAAACCTTTCTTCATTGATGGGATGATGGTGGAGAGAATCAAAAACTTTAAATTCCTGGGTGTGCATATATATCTCTGAAGATCTGTCCTGGATCTATGCAATCATAAAGAAAGCCCATCAATGTCTCAACTTCTTTAGAAGATTGAGGAGAATCAGTATGTCAATGAATACTCTATTGAACCTCTACAGGTGTACGGTAGAGCATATTGACAAGTTGCGTCACGGCCTGGTTCGGAAAATCGAATGCCCAAGATTCAAGAGTTCTTCGGACTCTGCAAGAGGGTCCCAATCAGAAACATCACTGATCATGTTATTCAATGATGCTGCCTGACCAATCAAGTTACTCCAGATTTAGTTTCTTCTTTTGTAAACCAGCACATGGAGTTCCTTGTATTCTTTTCATTTTTGCCTGAAAATTATTTTGGCTTCAATTGGGAAATGTTGCTGCCATTTCATTATGAGTTGTTGATTATGTTCCAGGATTATGAGGGAGTTAGATGTGGCTGAGGGAGTTAGATGTGGCCCTTGTGGCTAAAGGGATCAGGGGGTATGGATAGAAGGCAGGTACAGGATACTGAGTTGGATGATCAGCCATGATCATATTGAATGGCGGTGCAGGCTCGAAGGGCCGAATGGCCTACTCCTGCATCTATTTTCGATGTTTCTATGTTTATGGAGATATTTATGAAATGTAATCTCTAGACTACTCTAACAAACTGTTCCAATAGTTTTCATGTGTCATTCTCAAAACAAGACCATGAATTCCCATCTACTGCCTATTTCCCTGGAATCTACATCCTATCACCTGAATCTAATGCTCTTAATATCTCAAGATGCTTCTCAGGTATAAAACAAGTAAACAAGAAGTAAGAGAATTACCACATCGGGAAACATACATTTACAGATGTTTCTTACCTATATCAGCAATGAGGCTGCCTGGTTCTTGGTCCAGGAGGAACTGTCGGACACATGGCCAGGCCTTGGTTTGGAGCTCAGTGAAGTAGGACGCTGTTTGCTCATATACGTGGTGAACATGCGCTTCTTCCAACTGAATGGCTTCTAACTCCATCCTGCGGTAAAAAGGACACACTGGATTGTGGAATAAACTATATAGGCTGGAGCTGATTAGTGCATTTCCTTAAACCATTCAATCAGTTTTGACCGTATATGACAGTGCCTCATGAGCCTTGATTGCAATCAGAACATAATTGTCTCCATTTGAATTGCATTTACTGCAAGGGCATATGTCAAGTCACAAATGATTAACGGAATTGTTGTTGAAGATTTACCTCAACAACTGCAGCAGTTTAGCAGTCTTCCCGTATTGCTACATGATTAGGTCAAAACAAATATCCAAATTAAATGAACCATTTTTATTTCAGATAGTTTGCAAGTTAGTAGCTAATGGTCCCTGAATTATCCTTGTAGATTGGAAAATATTGACATATCTAACGATTGTGGAAACATGTAGCATGTCAGTCAGGATTTGTGGAGGGATTCGGTGAGTTAATATTTCAGATCAGTGACCTTCTCAGATCTGTTGAAAGGTCATTGATGAGATTTGGTAACTTGGAAGAATTGGCATTGGTCATGCTCCGAGTGCAAGTACTGCCTGTTCTCTGAAATCAGTAACATGATCACTCTTAGTCCACTTGACAATTATATGATCATATTACTCTCTGTTCCAGCTATTAAATTGAATAGATTACAAATCAATTGCTTTTTCACCTGGAAGGGGTGTCTAAGGCCCTGGACACTGGCGGGAAGGAGGCAGCAGGTTAGTTGTTGCAATTGGGAAGCAGAGGGGACAAGAATGGTGATTGAGGAGTGAGCCTGGGTGTAGCAATGCAAACAGCTCCTCAGAATGTTGAAAGTGGAGAGGAGGTGAAGCAGTATTTGCTGGCAGAAGACATGGATATTTGCTGAGTATGGTAAATGGTTTGGAAACTGAAGGTAAAGGAATCCTTACCATGGATCTGACAGAGTCTTGGGAGATGAGTGGAAGATGGGACATGCCCATAGTAGAGGGCCTGACAGCCAGCGGAGAGTGAAATCCTTCCACAGATGCGCTGCAGAAAGTATTTTACTGAGGTGAATCACATCATAGTTTGGGAACACCTCCATCCAAGACCGCAGGAAACTGCAGAGAATTATGGATGTAGCCCAGACCATCACACAAACCAACCTCCCTTCCATTGATTCCATCTACACTTCACGCTGCCTCGGTAAGGCCAGCAGCATAATCATGGAAGAGTCTCACCCCTGTCACTCCCTCTTCTCCCATCAGGCAAGAGGTTTAGAAGTGTGAAAACGCACACCTCCAAATTCAGGGACAGTTTCTTCTCAGCTGTTACCATCTTATCAACCACTAGAGAGCAGACTCGACCTATTATCTACCTCGGACTATCTTAAATCGGACATTACTGGACTTTACCTTGCACTAAGCGTTATTCCCTTTATCATGCATCTGTACAATGTGAGTGGCTCGATTGTAATCATGTAGAGAGTTTCTGCTGACTGGATAGCACGCAATAAAAACCTTTTCACCGTACCCCTGACAATAAACTAAACTGAATTAAATGAAACTAAATTATAGCCCTGAAGGGCAGATTCTGAAAGGAGTTGAGGTTAGTGACAGTTTTGGAAACAATCTTTAATTGGCTTCTTGGAAGATAAGGCACAACAGGATGCTGTAATTGAACATTAGCTTCTGCTTCCTGGCTTGTCCTGATTTTCTTCAGGGGAAAAAATATTCAGGATGGATTCACTCACCTCAATGTGGCTGCAAACACCACAGGCTCAATGGTAAGATAGCTCAGGGGACCAGCTGCCTAAATATCTCCACAAGCAAAGGAGTGCTCCTATATTATGCTGAGAATCACACCCTCAAATGGTCAGCAGCTCCATCCTGCTAGAGTTTACTCCATCCCTAATATATTGAACAAGCTGTCAGATAAATGGTTGTGACATGTACAATATCTTGGTCAGCATGGATGAGTTGGGCCAAAGAGCCTGTTTTTGTGCTGTACGACTATGTGTGTTCCCTTCACCGTTCTTAAATCAACCCCAAATAACCTGTAACAGATTTTTATGCCTCTGCCTTTACTCATCAACTTCAATAAAATAAAACTTTTAAAGCTTAACAAGAGATCCTTAATATAGAGGATAAGCCTCAACCAACAATCAACAGTTTAAAACATACATACTTGAATGTAGAGTCGGGAGGTCAGCTTATGGTATAATTATATCAGACAATGCAAAAGGAAGTCTTTCAAGCTGGCATCTTTGAAAGAAATGTTATTTCACATCCTTCTTCCGTAGCCAAGCAAATTCTGTTTGAAAGCTACTTATTAAATATGCTTCCTCTATGCTTTTACAAATTGTGTTCCAGATTGTAACAATTTATGACGTAAAAGCAATTTTCCAAATTTAGACTTTAGACTTCAGGGAGAGGGTGGAAACAGGCCCATCAGCCCACCGAGTCCGCCCTGACCAACAGTCACCCCGTACATTAGCACTATCCTACACACGAAGGACAATTTACAATTTACAGAGGCCAATTACCTAAAAAACCTGTACATCTATAGAGTGTGGGAAGAAACCGGAGCTCCCGGAGAAAACCCACATGGTCTCATGCAAAATTTCTCTTCTCATATTTCTGAGCCTATATTTAGAAAGAAGCAACCTTCAAATCAATCCTTAACACAGATATAAAATGTTCTAACTGCATTGTGCTGGTGTTTACACGCTTCTACAATTTAGAAAAATGTAATATATATCATACCTTACATCATGTAAAATGGAGAACGAGTTTGTGGTTACCATAGAAGCTCGTGCTACTTTAATTCCAAGATGTTTCAAGGGTGTTGTTTACTTCTTACAAACAGGGTACAACAGTGCTCTCATTCATTATGACAAAGCATTGATTTTCACAGCTCCTCACTGTTAGCGTCATTAAGCTTTGGAAGAAGTGAAAATAACTAAACACAATGTAACTCCATTTTCCTAACTGCTTGTTTAATTGTAAAATGGAGAAAAACATGCATGATAATAGAACCAAGCAAGTGTGCAAGTAACTGAAAATGGAAAGAAATATCCAACTAACAGATGTACCGTTAACTGTTAACTGATTCAGTTCTCAAATTAAAATGTCACAAAGCTTTTCAGTGTTGGAATGAAATACGCAGGCTGCCCCAGTCATAATTACAGATTGAAGATCATTCTTCCCCTTGTAGGCAATTTGGAGCCCCCCCACAGGACTGTTGAGCTAACTGCATACTCTGACATCAGCAGCTTTGTTCACTTGGATGTAAACAGACTTAAAATAGGAAATGATCTTACAGCTTGCTCACAGCCTCCACATCAGCTCCATGTCAGCTAGATCTCATCTTAAACATTTGTATTCCATGTTGTTCCTGCCTTCCTAGTTCATAATTTATCCCTTTGAGAACCAAATGGCCTTGACAGGTTTGTAAATATTTATAATTTCAGCACTTTGATTTAAGAGAGGCTTTGTTGCTGGTTTTAATACAGTAGAATTGGAGGGGAAAGTACAGTATCACAGAGAGCTGCTTAATTCACAGGATGTTGGCTGGATTGAACGGAAAATGGACCATGCCAAGAATGTTAATACATTTTTAAAAATAGATTTTCCTCAGGAAAGAACATTAGCCTTCACATTGCATCTAATGTATGTGACTTGCTTTACTTGCTTGCTTGAACTGTGATTTTTATTAACCATTTCAGCCAGGCACGGAAATCACTCTCAAAACATGCGGGAAACATGTGGCGGCCGCACGTGCGCATTCACATACACACGCGCATGCGCACACACGAGAGGCTTTAGCCGTGCGTGGGCCCTGTGGACAGTAACATCGGGAGCTGACCTGGTTGGTGACCGACTCCAAACTCCAGCAACATAGAAATTAGGTGCAGGAGTAGGCCATTCGGCCCTTCGAGCCTGCACCGCCATTCAATATGATCATGTCTGATCATCCAACTCAGTATCCCGTACCTGCCTTCTCTCCATACCCCCTGATTCCCTTAGCCACAAGGGCCACATCTAACTCCCTCTTAAATATAGCCAATGAACTGGCCTCAACTACCCTCTGTGGCAGAGAGTTCCAGAGATTCACCACTCTGAGCAACAGCAGCTTCGTCCGCCCCGAATCGTGGGGTTTGAATCGGCCCGTTCGCGGGGCCTTTCATCGGCCGGCGGGTGCTTCAACATCGGGAGCCTCGATCGCCTCGATGCAGCAATTTGATTTTAAGCCGCGCCGGGCGCTGAAAGGCCTCCTGAACGGGCCGATTCAGCCCTTAGAAAGCGGCTGATAAAATCCAGATTACAAAACATGGGCGGGGGATCGTCCCCCACCTCCCAAAGCAGGGTGGGGGGGCGTGTCCCCCCTGTCCCCCCCAGGATTTCCACCCCTGATTTCAGCTGAGTGCAGAACTGAGCTGGTAGTGTACAGAGTAAAGATTGGTGGGAGCGTCACATGATTGGATATGTTGCTCCTTATATTAACATATAGTAGATTACCATACCCTTCTTTCTCATGCCGGCTGGCATGGGAACAAAACAGGGAATAATCAGATATAATAAAACACAGTGCTGGAGTAACTCAGCGGGTCAGACAGCATCTCTGGAGATCATGGATATGTGCCGTTTTGGGACAGGACCCTTCTTTAGACAGGTTGGCCAGATTTGAGATACCCCAGTGCAGTCATTTTAAACATGATTGGAACTCTGATACATTCATCCAACACGTTTGATATAGTTCATTTTTCTCATAAAAACAAAATGGTTTATACAGGTATATACGTAAAGACATGGACTTCGATGTGAACCCTTACTACTTCACACTCTCCACCCTCTGTAACAGGAATGAGAAGGTGAAGAGGGTCAGGAATTTGGTAAAATATCACACTAAGAAAATATGGAGCTTTCTGCATCCATTCCCATTTCTTTAAAATGTTATCATGAAGGAATCAGCAGATCGATGAGACTCCAACAAAACGTAGAGAGGGCCCAAGTTATATAATAAAGTTTTACCCATTGGCTCAATCTGCGTTCCAACCTAAAGTTAACAGAAAGTGAAGGGCAGGTCTAGATTGCAGAATGACAAATGACCCAGGGGGAAGATGCCTATTCCCAATTCCCAACTGCTCCTTCAGAATTCCCTGGTGGGCTAGGATGAGCAGCATGGGCTTACCAACCTCTCAAGAAATCTTTTGGTTGCTTTAGCTCTGGTCTCCAGTCTCCCTGAACTCCAATCTTTAATCTCCCCACTTCCTAGTCTTCCTGTCCATTTGGGATCTCTCCCCAATCTGACTGTCAGCCTTCCCCATTTTGTAAATCTCTCCTCATTTCCATTCTTCTCCTCCTCTATTTCCTGAGTGTTAGCCAGAGCTTCAATGCTGGATCAAGGACCATCTGCATGGATGGTGAACTATAAGACCATAAGACATAGGAGCAGAATTAGGCCATTCAGGCCAACGAGTTTACAATTCAATCATTGCTATTATTCCCTCTCACATCAGTCTCCCGCCTTCTCCCTGTAACCTTTGACACCCTTAATAATCAAGAATCTATCTATCCCTGCTTCAAAAATCCCCAATGGCTTGGCCTCCACAGCCATCTGTTGCAATGAATTCCCCAGATTCACCACCTTCTGGCTAAAGAAATTCCTCCTTTTCTCCATTCTAAAGATACATAATTTTATTCTATGGTTGTACCCTCTAGTTTTAGACTTTCCCATGACTGGAAACACCCTTTGCACATCAATTCCATCTAGGCCTTTCATTATTCAGTGAGTTTCAAAAAGATTCCCTCTTATCCTTTTACACTCCAGCAAATCCAGGCCCAGAGACTTCAAATGCTCTTCACAGGTTAACCCATTCATTCCCAGGATTGTTTTTGTAAACATCCTTTGGACCCTCTCCAAAGCCAGCACATTCTTCCTCAGATATGGAGCCCAAATGCTTTAAATGTAAGATCTCCAAATTTGCGGATAACACAATAGACAACAGACAATAGGTGCAGGAGTAGGCCATTCGGCCCTTTGAGCCAGCACCACCATTCAATGTGATCATGGCATATCATCCTCAATCAGTACCCCACAAAGCTGGGTGGCAGTGTCAGCTGTGAAAAGGATGCTATGCGGCTGCAGGGTAGGTTGCGTGAAGTAGGGTGAGTGGGAAGATGCATGGCAGATGCATGGCAGATGCAGTACAATGTTGATAAATGTAAAATCATCGACTTTGGTGACAAGAACAAGAGGCAGACTATTATCTGAATGGTGTCAGATTAGGGAAAGGGGAGGTGCAATGAGACCTGGGTGTCCTGGACATCAGTCACTGAAAGTAAGCATGCAAGTACAGCAGGCAGTGAAGAAAGCTAATAGCATTTGAAGAATTTGAATAGCAGTCTGAAGAAGTGTTTCGGCCCGAAATGTTGCCTATTTCCTTCGCTCCATAGATGCTGCTGCACCCGCTGAGTTTCTCCAGCATTTTTGTGTACCTTAAAGCTAATAGCATGTTGGCCTCATTGTGAGAGAATTTGAGTTTAGGAGCAAGAAGGTCCTACCACAGTTGTACAGTTGTACAGGGCTCTGGTGAGACTGCACTTGGAGTATTGTATGCAGTTTTGGTCTCCTAATTTGAGGAAGGACGTTATTACTATTGTGGGAGTGCAGCGTAGGTTCACCAGGTTAATTCCCGGGATGGCGGGACTGACATATGATGAAAGGACCGACTGGGTTTACAGTATATTCACTGGAATTTAGAAGGATTAGAGGGGATCTTACAGAAACATATAAAATTCTTAAGGGATTGTACAGGAGATGTATGAAAAATGTTCCCGATGTTGGAGGAATCCAGACCCCAGGGGTCACAGTCATTGGTCATTTAGGACAGAGATGAGGAAAAACTTAATCACCCAGAGTTGTGAATCTGTGAAATTCTCTGCCACAGAAGGCAGTGGAGGCCAATTCACTGGATGTTTTCAAGAGAGTTCGATCTAGCTCCCAGGGCTAAAGGAATCAAGGGATATGGGGAAAAGGCAGGAACAGGGTACTGATTTTGGATGATCAGCCGTGATCATATTGAATGGCGGTACTGGCTTGAAGGGCCGAATGCCCTACTCCTGCACCTATTTTCTATGTTTATATGCTCACAATATTCCAAATGTGATTTCACCAGTGCCTGTTAAAGCCTCAGCATTACATCCTGGCTTTTATATCTAGTCCTCTAGAAATGAATTATTTTGTCTTTCTTATTGCCAACTCAATCTGCAAATTAACATTTTGTGAATCCTGTACCCATACTCCCTAGTCCCTTCGCAGCAAATTCTGAAATCTCTCCCCATTTAGAAAGTGACCATACACTTTGCAATATTGTTTTCCATCTGCCACTTATTTGCACACTCTCCCAACCTCCAGGGCCTCAGCAGCCTCTCTGCTCCCTCTACACTACTTATCTCACCGCCTATCTTCGTATCATCCACAAACTCGGCCACAACGCCATCAATTCCATCATCGAGATCATTAACATATAACGTGAAAAGTAGCAGAACCAACACTGACTCCTGAGGACCACTAGTAGCCAACCTGAAAAGTCCCCCTTAATTCTCCTACATTTCCTTCTGTGTCAGCCAATCTTCTATCCATCTTAGTATCTTGCCTTTAATACCATAGGCTCCAATCTTGTTCAACAGCTTCGCGAGTGGCACCTTATCCGAAATTACAAGTAAACAATATCCACCGACTCCCCTTTGTCCTGCTTGTTACCTCCTTAAAAGACCAACAGATTTGTCAGGCAAGATCTCCCCTTAACAAAACCATTCTGACATCAGCCTATTTTATGATGTGCTTCCAAGTACCCAGAGAGGTAATCTTTTGTGTCTATCTTTAATAATGAACCCTAAAATTTACCAACCACAGAAGTCAGACTCACTGGCCGATAATTTCCTTTCCTTTGCCTAGCTCCCCTTTTAAACAGTGGAGATACATTTGCGATTTTCAACTGTGTCGCCGGCACTAGTGTTCATTACCCTCCCAGCAGCCAGTTTATTATTTGGCTTCCTTTGCAACCACAGGAGATGCAACCTCTGTCCTTTCACCTCTTCTCTTCATATCTTTCCAGGTGAAGCAGCGATTCACATGTGCTTCTTGCAATCTCGTGAGCTGCACACAATGTGACCTACTGTTCAATCAAGAAACTAAATGCAGAATTGGTTAATACTTTGTGAATCATCTTTATTTAGTTCACAGGAGATAGCCTGAGCCTTCTGCTGC
Source organism: Leucoraja erinaceus (assembly GCF_028641065.1). Taxonomy (NCBI): domain Eukaryota; kingdom Metazoa; phylum Chordata; class Chondrichthyes; order Rajiformes; family Rajidae; genus Leucoraja; species Leucoraja erinaceus. The sequence goes on from NC_073377.1 coordinate 63,352,909, forward strand.
CTTCCATTTTAATTCACCATCTCACTTCCACCCTGACCTATCTATCTGAGGTCTCCTGCACTGTTGCAACAAGGCCCAATGTACAACAGTATAACAGTATTACATTTTCATCCATCTGGGTCACATCACATTTTTTTTGAGTCTTAGAGTTATAGAGTGATACAGGCCTTTCTGCCCAACAGGCCCTTCGGCCCAGCTAGCACACTAGTTCCACCTGCCTGCGTTTGGTCCATATCCCTCCAAACTTGTCTTATCCATGCACCTGTTTAACTGCTTCTTAAACATTGGGATAGTCCCAGCCTCAACTACCTCTGGCAGCTTGTTCCATACACCCACCACCCTTTGTGTGGAAAAAGTTCCCCCTCAGATTCTTATTAAATCTTTTCCCCTTCACCTTAAACCTCGATTCTCGATTCACCTACTTTGGCAAGAGACTCTGTGCATCTACCCGATCTACTTCTTCTCTGTACCCTTTCCAGCTTGACGATCTATTCAACTTCAGTAACTTACTTTCGCAATCTAAATGAAAACTGGACATTTATGTTGAAAATCATCCATCTATGGTAATACTGCCCGAAGTAGGGTCCCATCCTAAAATGTCACCGATCACTTTTTTCTCCAGAGATGCTGCTTGACCCACTGAGTAACTCTAGAACTTTGTGTCTATCTAATCGATGCTATTGGCTCAGTTCTGCCCTCTCCATTAATGTAGCCAGATCTGCAGGGCATGTCCTACAGCCTTACTAGAAACACATCAGCAGAATCCTCCTCTAACTGCCCCCATAAACCATTTGACCCAGCTTCACTCTATCAAAGATCTTCCCTTTGTCCTATCTATCCTTCCCGCAATCTAAAATTCCCTTTTGTTCGTTTTCTCGTTCCCAGTTCTGATGAAGTGCCTTTGGCCTGAAATCTTGGCTCTGCTTCTCTTTCCATAGATGTTGGCTAGCCCACGGAATGTTTTGCACATTTAATGTTCTTATTTCAGGTTTCACATGTCAGCAGTTGTTCTGATTTTCGTTCTAATTTTTTATGGATGTTTGACAGATTCTTTGGATGTTTGCAACCTCGCCTGGATCCCCATTAATATCAGACCACACTCATGATATCATGTGAGCTACAGTAGGTCAGTCAGTGCAAGATTGACTCCAAGCCCTTTGGTATTGCCACACTCTCATTTCACTCCTACCATCCTGCTTTGTCCCTGCAACTCCCAGGATAATAAACACTACAACTATCAGGCTCCAAACACAATAGTCTCCAAATAAGATCTGAACTGCATTGACTTGGGGATATTGCTTTTGTCTTTGCACTATATTTTTAAATATATATTTATACTGAACTTGTTTTGTTTACTATGATGTTTGCAGAGTACGATGATTACATATCTGTTGTGCTGCTGCTGTTGTGCTCCATTTCATGACATATGACACTAAAACAATTTTGATTCTTGACTCTCTTGACTGGCATCTGGCTCTGCACTTGCATGTGTCACATTGCATGTAAATGTAAATTTAGGGTCCACCAAGTTCATCTGCAAGTAATGCAAATGAACAATATAATGTCTGCAGCTCCATAGAATCTCAAGCCACTAGTAATTATTTCATGTGGCAACATTCACAAACTTTAATTTCAGTCCAGAACCAGGGGCCACAGTTTAAGAATAAGGGGCAGGCCATTTAGAACAGACATGAGGACAAAACATTTTCACCCAGAGAGTTGTGAATCTGTGGAATGCTCTCCCTCAGAAGGCAGTGGAGGCCAATTCTCTGGATCTTATAGAAGTGTATAAAATCATGAAGGGAATAGATAGGGTGAATGCACTGAATCTTTTAGCCAGACTAGTGGAATCAAGAAACACAGTGCATTCAACCTATCTATTCCCTTCATGATTTTATACACTTCTATAAGATCACCTTTTAACCTCCTGCCCTTGAAGTTAAGCTAGAAGGCCCAACTGGTATTAATTTTCCATTGAAGATAAACTACCGCCAAGTACAACAAACACTTGAATTTAATTTCACTGTACTGTTTGGTAATGAAACCACTGTTGTGCCTGGGAGTTTCTTCAATGTTTTACTAATGGTCTAATTACCAGTTCCGATTTTACACCTGCACTTTCAAATTTTCCTTCATCATGCATTTCCTTCATGATGCTTCCCACTGGGAGTCCTGTGACACAGAAATATATTACAATCACAAAATAATAAATGAAGCTGTGTTAGATTTACCTCAAATGTACAGACATTATCCTTTGCTTGTATAAGTCTAATTTTTCAATTCTGCTCTGTTTGTCCTTGCAAGTGGAAAATAAAGTGATTGCTTTCTCCAGTTGCTGCTTAGGTGCCCGAAGCATCTCTTTCACACATTTAAGGGCCTGTCCCACTTGGCCGACATTTGCGCCTCATTTATGCATCATATGTAAAATAGGTCAACGTGTCGATACGCGCGACGTCGTGCGCAAATCACGTGTCATCATGTGTCATCCGCAAACTTGCTCCTAATTCCCCCTTCCAAATCATTAATATATATGGTAAACAGTTGAGGCCCCAACACCGAGCCTTGCGGCACTCCACTCGCCACTGCCTGCCATTCTGAAAAGGACCCGTTCACTCCTACTCTTTGCTTCCTGTCTGCCAACCAATTTTCTATCCACGTCAACACCCTACCCCGAATACCATGTGCTCTAATTTTAGTCACCAGTCTCCCATGCGGGACCTTATCAAAGGCTTTCTGAAAGTCTAGATACACTACATCCACTGGCTCCCCTTCATCCATTTTGCTTGTCACATCCTCAAGAAATTCCAGAAGATTACTCAAGCATGATTTTCCTTTCATAAATCCATGCTGAGTTGCCCTAATCCTTTTACTGCTATCCAAATGCCCCATATTACTTATTTAATGATTGACTCCAGCACCTTTCCCACCACCGAAGTCAGGCTAACTAGTCTGTAATTCCCTGTTTTCTCTCTTGCTCCTTTCTTGAAAAGTGAGATAACATTAGCTATCCTCCAATCCACATGAACTGTTCCTGAATCAATTGAACATTGGAAAATGATCACTAATGCGTCCATTATTTCTAGATCCACCTCCCTGAGGACCCTGGGATGCAGACCATCAGGCCCAGGGGATTTATCATCCTTCAGTCCCATTAGTCTACCCAATACTATTTCTCGCCTAATGATAATTTCTTTCAGTTCCTCTACCCCCTTTGATCCTCTGTCCTCCAGTACTTCTGGGAGATTGTTTGTGCCTTCTAGCTTCCCTTCGTACTTATGTTGTCCTATGAAAGTTTCCCAATCCTCTGTCTTCCGGGTACACTTTGCTGTGTTATACATCGTTTATTTTAGTTTTATTCTATCCCTAACTTCTCTTGTCAGCCATGGTTGCCTCCTACTCCCCTTAGAATCGTTCTTCCTTTTTAGAATGAAATGATCCTGCATCTTCCGGATTATGCCCAGAAAATTCTGCCATTGGTGTTCCACCGTCATTCCTGCTAGGATCAGTTTCCAGTCTACCTTGGCCAGCTCCTCTCTCATGCCTTCATAGTTCCCTTTTTTCAGTTCATTCTATACACGTTCTATACATTCTATAGTTCTATACAATGTATAGAATGTTCTATACATTCAGTTTTATTAAAGCCAATGGAATCGGGAACAATACCCACATTTTTTTCCCCCAATTTAATTTATCAAAAGCGATTCTAATTCTCATCATCCTCGTGTCTTTGTTCCAAATGGCAGCTGTATCAGGTCTACTAGTTTTTCTTTTTAATACAAGTATCTCAATGCAAGAATGAAAAGAGTGGTGGAGTGCCGCGTGGGGATTACTGGGGGAAGGACGTTTTCAAAATTGTGCAGTAATTTAATAAATTCAATCTCTATAAATAATTCAAAGAAAATTCTCCAATTTCCCTTCATAAATGTAGCAGGTTTGGCAAACATGTTTATAACATGTTTATAACATCTCTCAAAAGGTCAAAACAGGAGGTCGACTTATCATGTGTTAATTCCACTGCCTATCTTTGATAATCTCTTTGATAAACTATCTTTGATAAATTTAGTTTACTTTAGTTTAGTGATACAGCATGGAAACAGACCCTTTGCACACCGAGTCTGCGATGCCCAGCAATCCCCATACACTACCACTATCCTACACACTTGGGACAATTTATAATTTTAGTATTATATAATATTATTAGTTTTGAATCTGGCTCCAATTGAATTTTAAGTGTTTTAGAAATGATATTGAATATTTACATCCAGAAGTTTTGTATTTTAATACAGGATACAAAAGAATGAGTTAGGGTGGCTTCTTGAAAGTGGCATTTATCACAAAGAGGAGAGACAGTTGGGAAGATCTTGTTCAATTTGGTCTTTGAGTAGTATAACCTATGCAATACTTTAAATGGTATCAGGCAAGTGTATGTATTGTAGGCTTTCCTCCCATATATCTTTCGAAATGGGTGAACCCAGCTCGTCCTCCCATGCTGGCCTATAAATCTCAGAGGTTGGGGTGGCAATATTTAGAAGAGTGTTATAAATGTAAGATGTCAACTTACTTGTATCGGCATGTCTATTCAAACAACCGTCTAATATATCAGGACACATACGAGGACAGTCTTGTGTATTTGTTTTCACGTAATCTCGGATTTGAAGGTATCTAAAAAAATTATTGACATTCAAGTCATATTTCTCCTGTAGTTCTTGAAAAGAAGAGAGAGACCCCTTCTTATAGAGGTCTCCCACAGTATTGATTCCCAGGTTCTTCCATTGACCAAACACCACATCTATAGTAGATGGTTTAAACAAGGGATTATTTGCAATAGGCAGAAGGGGAGACATATTTCTCAATTTAAGACTGAATTTCTGCTGTTTCCAGATACGGATAGAACTATGTATTATCGGATTTTGCTCATACGTTAACTTATTCAAATGTATTGGAGATAGGAGGATCGAGCCTATACAAAAAGGCAAACAATCTTCCCTCTACATTTTAAACCAATTTACATGTTGACATGTATCGTCCAACCAGAAAGTTATAGTTTTAATATTTGTTGCACAGTAATAAAAAAAGAAAATTAAGTAGAGCTAATCCTCCATTTTCTTTGGATTTGCACAAATGTCTTTTGTGTATTCTGTGGGTTTTGTAGTCCCAAATAAAGTTAGTGACAATACAGTAAATTTTTAAAAAAAGCTTTTAGGGAGATATATCGGTATTGATTGGAATAAGTATAAAAGTGGAAGGAAGGAAGATCATCTTTATGGCATTTAATCTACCAATAAGGGAGATAGGAAGTGTTTTCCAAAATTGGATATAGGCATACAGTTTAGTGATTAATGGTGGGAAGTTTATTTTAAACAAAGAGGAATACTTTCTAGTCACGTAAATTCCAAGATATCTGAACTTTTCAGTAACGATTCTGAAAGGAAATTGTTGGATATGAGAAGGGTCTTGATCTTTTATTGGCATGATTTCACTTTTGTTCCAATTTATTCTGTGCCCAGAAAAAGAACCAAATTGTTCTATAATGTTTAAAACATTTGGAATACAAACTTGGGGATTAGTAATGTATAAAAGTACATCATCTGCATATAACAAAATTTTATTGATGGTATATTTGGCATTATATCCATAAATGCCTGAATGGGACATGATACTCTCGGCAAGGGGTTCTTTGGCTAAAGCAAATAACATTGGAGAAAGAGTACATCCTTGTATGTTACCCCTAAATAAATAAAATTTAGGTGAAAGCATTTGATTTGTCAGTATTCTAACTGTCGGATGAGAGGGAAGGAGTTTGACGGTGATGTACAATGCAAGTTTTTGTCTCCGAGAGTGGTGGGTGCCTGAAGTACGTTGCAGGGGGTAATGGTGGAGGTGGATATGTTGATATGGTGGTGGCATTTGAGAGGCTTTTTGGATGCACACAAATGGATGTGCAGGGAATGGAGGGATGTGGATCATGTGCAGGTCGAGAAGATTGGTTTAGCTTGGCATCATGTCCGGCATGCACGTTATGGACCGAGGTGCCTATTCCTGTGCTGCACTGTTCTATGTTTTATTTTCTATATTTCTGGAATCCAGAACTCCCAGTGGGAACCATGCTAAAGGAAATGCACTACCATAAATTGTGAGCAAAAGGAACGGATAATATAACCTTACAGCTTGCACCAGTCCAATTCTTTCAATTCCCACTTCTCATCAGAATGTCCAACCATGGAATGAACAAATATATATATATTGTTGGTGAAACTTTTGGGTTTTTTTGGTGAAGCCATCTCTATATATCTTCTAACATTATCGTAATGGGGATGCTCTGACATACAAAGTATTGGCTTTCACTAACTCTGGAGCAAATAGAGTCATGGTCATATAGCACGCAAACAGGCCCTTCGGCCCAACTTGGCCATGCCGATAAGCTCGCCCAGCTACTATGTTTGACCCATTTTCATCTGAACCTTTCCTGTCTGTATACCTGTTTAAATATCAGTATATTGTCAAAGGTGCTGGAGGAACTCAGAGGGTGTAGCTGCACCCGCTGAGTTTCTCCAGCACTTTTGACTACCTTCGATTTTCCAGCATCTGCAGTTCCTTCTTAAAAACTCAGTATATTGTCAACTGCTTCATCTACCAACTCATTCCATATATGTATTACCCTCTCCGTGAAAAAGATGCCCCTCAGGTTCACATTAAGTTTTTCACTTTCATTTTAAACTTATGCCCCCTTACACTTGATTAATCAATCCTGGGGAATATGCTTGTGTGCATTCATCCAATCTATGCCCCTCATGATGTTATGTTAAGATCACCCCTCAGTTTCCTTCACAACAAGAAATAAAATCTTATCCTCCACATCCTCTCCCTTAGTTTCTCGATTCCTGGCAACATCCTAGCAAAATGGCAACATGTTTATTGGCCCTTTGAAAATTGTGCTTTACATCAGTACCCTGTTAACCATATAACAATTACAGCACGGAAACAGGCCATTGCAACCCTTCTAGTCCGTGCCGAACACATATTCTCCCCTAGTCCCATATACCTGCGCTCAGACCATAACCTTCCATTCCCTTCCCGTCCATATAACTATCCAGAATTAAAAATGTGACTAATTGGTATTTCAAGAAAAATATTGAATTAAAATAATATCTGAGTTAACTGTTGTTCGCATGGCTTAAAATGACACCATCAATATTTACAGTTTCAATGAAAATGAAGTGTATTAAGTTGATGTGGCAATTGAGTAATTTACACCTCAGGTTAGATAATAAGCAGAGAAATTAGGCACCATTTCCAAGCCTGGCATTTCAACTCACTGTGTTTAATTAACCTTTGCTTTATATAGGGAACTGTAAACGCTCTTCTCCAATTGAAGGAAGACATTATGAAATTAAAATGTCAGATCATTACATTTCAGTGTGTCATGAAAATGTGTATTCAAGAATCAGCTTTAAACTTAGCTCTGAGACAAAGTCGGAATTTTTTTAGACAGGGCGGTGCATCTGTGGAATACATCGCCACAGATGCCTGTGGAGGCCGTCGTTGGGTATTTTTAAAGCAGAGATTGACAGATCCTTCATCAGCAAGAGTGTCAAAAGTTAAGGGGAGAAGACAGGAGAATGGGGTTGAGAGGGAAAGATATATCAGCCATAATCAAAAGGTGGGGTAGACTCGAGGGGCCGAATGGCCTAATTCTTTTTCCTATGATTTATGAACTTAAGGTCTCTCATCAGGTGAGGAACATTAATTATAGGGAAGAAAATACCTTTCCTAACAGATAGAAATGCTCTCACTTCTGATGCAGAATGATTAAATGCAGCGTAAAACTTGTGCATTGGCTACTCCCAGAATGATGTCCACTCTTCCACTAGCTGGTATTTTCAGATTTCCCATACCAACCAGATACGTTTTGATTGTAGAATCTAATTGAAGGTTCAAGGTCCATTGTGCAGAACATGAACAAGGTTGAGGAAGATAAAATGAGCTTAGATCAATAGACAACTGACCAACATCTACTACAAACCCACTGACTCCCATGGCTACCTGGACTACACTTCTTCCCACCCTGTTTCCCCTATTCCCAATTTGTCCGTCTATGCCACATCTGCACCCAGGATGAAGTGTTCCAAACCATGGCATCGGAGATGTCCTCATTCTTTAGGAAACGGGGGTTCCCCTCTTCGACTATAGATGAGGCTCTCACCAGGGTCTCCTCTATATCCCGTAGCTCCGCTCTCACTCCCCATCCCCCCACTCGTAACGAGGACAGAGTCCCCCTTGTCCTCACCTTCCACCCTACCAGCCATCACATACAACAGATAATCCTCCGACATTTTCGCCATCTCCAATGGGATCCCACCACTGGCCACATCTTCCCATCTCCTCCCCTTTCATCTTTCCACAGAGCGCTCCCTCCATAACTCCCTGGTCAATTTGTCCCTTCCCATCCAATCCACCCCCTTCACTGGTACTTTCCCTTGCAACTGCAGGAAATGCTACACTTATCGCTTTACCTCCCCTCTCGACTCCATCCACGGATCAAAGCAGTCTTTCCAGGTGAGGCAGAGGTTCACCTGCACCTCCTCCAACCTCATTTATTGCAACCGCTGTTCTAGGTGTCAACTGCTCTACATCGGTGAGGTCAAGCGTAGGCTTGGCGATCGCTTTGCCCAACACCTCCGCTCAATTCGCATTAACCAACATGATCTCCCGGTGGCTCAGCACTTCAACTCCCCCTCCCATTCCGAATCCGACCTTTCTGTCCTGGGCCTCCTCCATGGCCAGAATGAGTCCCACCGCAAATTAGAGGAGGAGCACCACATATTTCGCTTGGGTAGTTTACACCCCAGCGGTATGAACATTGACTTCCCCAATATCAGGTAGTCCTTGCTTTCTCCCTTCTTCTCCTCCACTTCCCAGCTCTCCCACAACCCATTGTCTCCACCATTTCCTTTCTTCTTCCCGCCCCCCACCCCCACATCAGTCTGAAGAAGGGTCTCAACCTATTCCTTTGCTCCATAGATGTCTGAAGAAGGGTCTCACCTATTCCTTCGCTCCATAGATGCTGCCTCACCCGCTGAGTTTCTCCAGCATTTTTGTCTACCTTTGATCAATAACAAGTGACTGAAGAAAGCCATGCAAGAGGTTTCAATAACCTGGAATGACGGGAAACCAGACAAGAAGTTTCAAAGATGGGAGGTAATGAGCCTGCATTTCATCTTAAAGAAGACGTGGGTAGAAAAGCCAAAGCTGGAAGAGCGGAGGGGCAGAACAAAGCCTGGTGAGTGAGTGGTAGATACAGGTGAGGGAGGTGGGAAATGGATGCACCTTGATTTCTCTCCTTCCCCTTCCACCTATATTATTTTTCTCTAAATTCACAATTCGTACTCCTTTGATCATTCTAACACGTTTTGTCCTTTCATCTCCACCCTTTGACAACCATCTGCCTAATCAAACAACTATCCCCCCCCCCCCCCCCCCCCCCCCCCCCCCCCCCCCCCCCCCCCCCCCCCCCTCCCTCCCTGTCACCTACATCTACCTATCACTCTGCCATTCCTCTCTTTAAGCTTTCTCTCCCTCCACACACACAGCCCAACCATCACAAACAGTCTGAAGAGGGGTTCCAACATGAAACATCAGCTATCCATTTCTCCTGAGATGCTGACTTCCTCCAGCACTTTGTGGTATTTTTTTTATCACATCATCTGTTGCATAGAGAAATGGGAAAAGTAAACACAGTTTCCCCAATTATTATTTTATTTTAAAGTGTGAATTTTCCACTGGATTTAAAAAGAACATATCATTATAAACAATTCCGTTCTTTCATCTTGTTTATCTTTGATTTCCAAAATTTTAACTTAAAATGAATGACCATAAACATATATGCTATGCTTGACATTATAAAAATATGAATCACTTTATACGATTAGTACAGCATAAGAATAGATCCTTCGGCCCACGATGTCTGTGCAACTCTTATCTGCCTGCAAATAATTCATATCGCTCCATTCCCTGCAAACTCATCCAAAAGTCTCTTAAATGCCGCTATTGTACCAGCCTCCACCACCACCTCTCGCAGTGCGTTCCAGGCACTCATCACCCTCTGTGCAATAAACTTGGCTCGCACATCTCCTTTAAACATTTCCCCTCTCACCTTAAATCTATGCCCTCTAGTTGATATTTCAATCACTAAAACTCCCTGCATCACCAAATTATAAATCTGTTGGTATCATTTTCAGTCCAGATAATCGACTGAATTTTCAGGTATAATATAACCTGTGTTATATTGAAGCTGCTGCACCCAATACAACTTTCATTTCCATTTTGGCCTAAAGGGAAAAATCCAGCAGAGAATACAATCTGATATTTCATTTAATTTTGTCAGCAAACATTAAAATCAACCCTCTATTTTTTCCAGGCTCATTGTGGCATTAAGGAGATTCGATTTGACCAAAATATCTGAAAATAATTTACAAGAATAATTAGGTAAGTGCAATAAAGTTTATGGTTGATTGGTTTATTTAAACCCATTTCAATTCAGAAAGAGGTTTAATAATGAGATTGTCTATTTAAGGAAAATCCAGCAATGTGATTTCCATTTTCTATGATCAAATTATTTCCCTCCTAATCTTTTGCAGGATTATATTTGTTGTTTATACTTTCACCGACATCTTCAACCTTTCACTACCATGATTCGAGCTCCCTGCCGCTACGAAAGGATATCCATTATACCAGTGCCCAAGAGGAGCAAGGTGACATGCTCAATGACAACCAAGCAGTGGAAATCAATCATGTCCAATGTGATGAAGTGCTGCAGGAGGTTGTTTATGACAAAAATCAACTCCTGGCTCAGTAATGACCTGGACCCACTACTATTCATCTACTGTCATGACAAATCAACATCATGTACAATATCTCTGGTTCTCCACACAGTGCTGGATCTCTTGGATAACAAAACAAGTATGTCAGGCAGTTCTTTGTCGACTGCAGCTTGGTTCCCAACATCTACATCCCTTCCAAACTTATCATTTATCCTCAGGAAAGTGGATCTCTGTTCCTCCCTATGCAACTGGATACTTGACTTCCTCATCGTAATATCATAAGTTTTAATCTACAATTTGAGAGGCAGAAGGGCAAATCGGGGGTGTCAGTGTTACAGTTGAACAAACGGGACTATGGAGCCTTGAGGGAGGGGCTGGGAAAAGTTGACTGGAAAGATACCCCAGCTAGGATGACAGTGGAACAACAATGACAGGTATTTTTGGGAATAATACAGAAGGTGCAGGATCAGTTCATTCCCAATAGGAAGAAAGATTCCAAGGGAAGTAAGGGGTGAACGTGGCTGACAAGGGAAGTCAGGGAAAGTATAAAAATAAAAGAGAAGAAGTACAACATAGCAAAGATATGTGGGAAGCCCGAGGATTGGGTAACGTTTAAAGAGCAACAGAAGATAACTAAAAGCCAATATGCAGCGAAAACAGAACACGGCATTGGGGGTTCAGTATTGATGTGGATAGAGAACTGGCTGGCAGACAGGAAGCAAAGAGTAGGAGTAAACGGGTCTTTTTCACAATGGCAGGCAGTGACTAGTGGGGTACCGCAAGGCTCAGTGCTGGGACCACAGCTATTTACGATATATATTAATGATTTGGACGAGGGAATTGAATGCAACATCTCCAAGTTTGCGGATGACATGAATCTGGGGGGCAGTGTTAGCTGTGTGGAGGATGCTAGGAGGCTGCAAGGTGACTTGGATAGGCTGGGTGAGTGGGCAAATGCATGGCAGATGCAGTATAATGTGAGGTTATCCACTTTGGTGGCAAAAACAGGAAAGTAGACTACTATCTGAATGGTGGCCGATTAGGAAAGGGGGAGATGCGAATGGTATGTTAGCATTCATAGCAAAAGGATTTGAGTATAGGAGCAGGGAGGTTCTACTGCAGTTGTACAGGGTCTTGGTGAGACCACACCTGGAGTATTGCGTACAGTTTTGGTCTCCTAATCTGAGGAAAGACATTCTTGCCATAGAGGGAGTACAGAGAAGGTTCACCAGACTGATTCCTGGGATGTCAGGACTTTCATATGAAGAAAGACTGGATAGACTCGCTAGAATTTAGAAGATTGAGGGGGGACCTTATAGAAACTTACAAAATTCTTAAGGGGTTGGACAGGCTAGATGCAGGAAGATTGTTCCCGATGTTGGGGAAGTCCAGAACAAGGGGTCACAGTTTAAGGATAAGGGGGAAATCTTTTAGGACCAAAAACATTTTTCACACAGAGAGTGGTGAATCTCTGGAATTCTCTGCCACAGAAGGTAGTTGAGGCCAGTTCAGTGGCTATATTTAAGGGGGAGTTAGATGTGCCCCTTGTGGCTAAAGGGATCAGGCGGTATGGAGAGCAGGCAGGCACGGGATACTGAGTTGGATGATCAGCCATGATCATATTGAATGGTGGTGCAGGCTCGAAGGGCCGAATGGCCTACTCCTGCACCTATTTTCGATGTTTCTATGTTTCTAAAAGATGAGGTACGAAGGTAAGCTAGCCAAGAATATAAAGCAGGATAGCAAAAGCTTATTTAGGTATGTGAAGAGGAAAAAATTAGTTAAGACCAAGTGAGACACTTGAAGAATGAAAAGGGTGAATTTATTATGGGGAACAAGGAAATGGCAGATGAGTTGAACAGGTACTTTGGATCCGTCTTCATTAAGGAGGACACAAACAATCTTCCTGATGTACTAGCCCTAGGATCTGGGGTGATGGAGGAACTGAAGGAAATACACATTAGGCAGGAAATGGTGTTGGGTAGACTGATGGGCCTGAAGGCTGATAAATCCCCAGGGCCTGATGGTCTGCATCCCAGGATACTTAAGGAAGTGGCTCTAGAAATTGTGGATGCATTGGTGGTCGTTTTCCAATGTTCTGTAGATTCAGGATCTGTGGATTGTGGATTGGAGGGCAGCTAATGTTATCTCACTTTTTAAGAAAGGCAGAAGAGAAAAAAACATGGAATTATAGACCAGTTAGCCTGACATCGGTGGTGGGGAAGATGCTGGAGTTAATTATAAAAGATGAGATAGCCGCACATTTGGATAGCAGTAACAGGATCGATCAGAGTCAGCATGGATTTACGAAGGGGAAATCATGCTTGACTAATCTCGTGGAATTTTTTGAGGATGTATCTAGGAAAATGGACAAGGGAGAGCCAGTGGATGTAGTTTACCTGGACCTTCAGAAAGCATTTGATAAGGTCCCACATAGGAGATTAGTGGGAAACATTAGGGCCAAATTGGGGGTAGAGTGCTGACATGGATAGAAAATTGATTGGCTGACAGGAAACAAAGATTAGGGGATAACGGGTCCCTTTCATAATGGCTGGCAGTGACTAGTGGGGTACCGCAAGGCTCGGTGCGGGAACCACAGCTATTTACAATATATATTAATGATTTGGATGAAGGGATTCAAAGTAACATTAGCCAATTTGCAGATGACCCAAAGCTGGGTGGCAGTGTGAACTGTGCGGAGGATGCTTTGAGAATGCAGGGTGACTTGGACAGGTTGTGTGAGTGGGTAGATGCATGGCAGATGCAGTTTAATGTGGATAAATGTGAGGTTATCCACTTGGGAAGCAAAAACAGGAATGAATATTATATAAATGGTGTCAAGTTGGGAAAAGGGGAAGTACAACGGGGATCTGAGAGTCCTTGTTCATCAGTCAATGAAAGTAAGCATGCAGGTACAGCAGTCAGTGAAGAAAGCAAATGGCATGTTAGCATTCATTAAAAGAGGAGTTGAGTAGAGGAGCAAAGTGGTCCTTCTGCAGTTGTACAGGGCCCTAGTGAGACCACACCTGGAGTATTATGTGCAGTTTCGGTCTCCAAATTTGAGGAAGGACATTCTTGCTTTTGAGGGAGTGCAGCGTAGGTTTGCAAGGTTAATTCCCGGGATGGCTGGACTGTTTTATGCTGAGAGAATGGAGCGGCTGGGCATGTATGCTCTGGAATTTAGAAGGGTGAGAGGGGATCTTATTGAAACATATAAGATTATAAAGGGTTTGGGCACGCTAGAGGCAGGAAACATGTTCCTGATGTTGGAGTCCAAAACCAGGGGCCACATTTTCAGAATAAGGAGTAAGCCATTTAGAACGGAGATGAGGAAACACTTTTTACACAAAGAGTTGTGAGTCTGTGTAATTTTCTGCCTCAGAGGCGGTTGGAGGCCGATTCTCTGGATACTTTCAAGAGAGAGCTGGATAGGGCTCTTGAAGATAGCGGAGTCAGGGGATTTGGGGAGAAGGCAGAAACGGGGTACTAAATGTGGATGATCAGCCATGATCACATTAAATGGCAGAGCAGGCTTGAAGGGCCGAATGGCCTACTCCTGCACCTATTGTCTCATCGGCAGACCTCAATCAGTACAGAATGGCAATAATTCTAAACTAAACTCACCACACTTACCATCGGCAGGGGCTACCTCAAGGTTGTGTGCTCAGCCCCCTAATCTATTCTCTCCATATCCCTTACTGCATAGCCAGGCACAGCTGCAAGACTATATTTAAATTTGCCAACAATGCCACCATTGTTGATAGATTAATGGGTAACAATGAGTCAGGGTACAAGAGGAAAATGGTTGAGTGGTGCAAAAGCAACAATCTTACTCTCCATGTTGACAAGACCAAGGAGTTGATGTTGATTTCAGGAAGGGAAAGGTGAGGGTCCATGAACTTGTCTTCACTGACAGGATGGCAGTGGAGAGAGTCAACAACTTCAAGTTCCTGGGTATTTTCTTTTATGACGATCTGTCCTTAGACCCAGCACATTAATGCATTCACAAAAAAAGCTCATCAATGTCTCAAATTCTGACATGATTTGACATGTGGCCATGGTTGAGAGCATGCTGATTAGTTCTATCATGGCCTGGTTCGGTACTTTGAACGCTCAAGAAAGAAGGAGGTTGCAGAAAGTGGTGGCCTTTCCCTGGCCCATCACAGGTACTGACCTCCTCACCATCGAAGGGATCTGTAGGAAGCACTGCCTCAAGAAAGTAGCTAATATCATTAAAGACCCACACCACTGCGGCCATGCTCTCATCTCACTATCGCCATCGGGAAGAAGATACAGGAGCCTGAGAACCGTTATCCCAAGAACAACTTCTTCCCATCAACCGTTCCATAATAACCACCACAGTCACTCCCTCTTCAGAAGTTTGAAAAACACATACCTCCGGATTCAGGGACAGTTTCTTCCCAGCTGTTATTAGGCAACTGAACTATCATCTCACTAGCCAAAGAGCAGTCCTTGTCTCCCATCTATCCGATTGCAGACCTTTGAACAATGTTTAATTGAACTTTACCTTGCACTAAACATTATACCCTTTCTCCTGTATCTGTACAGTGTGGATGGCTTGATTGTAGTCTTTTCGCTGACTGGATAGCATGCAACAAAAAAGCTTTTCACTGTACCTTGGTATATGTGACAATAGTAAAAGAAACTCCTACCCCAGCACCAAACTACAGACTTTGCAGCACACTGGTCGCTCTACGTAACTTTGTTTTTGCACATCATGGTCTGTTCTACTTTGAATAACTGGTAATCTATCGTATATTTGTTTGTTGGCATTATGTCTAATGTGCCTGCAGCAGGTAAGACATTCATTGTTCTGGTTCATATCCGGTGCAAATGACAAAAAAAAACTCTTGAATCTCTCCTGAAAATCCCTTTGCTACACATCTATTAAAAAAATTTACCCAGTAAACTGCCATCAAACAGTAACCTGTTATTGTTGTGCATATATCAATATTCTCAGTGTATTGTCGAAGTAATCATTTGTTGATTACCACTGGTCATCGCCACATATTTGTGGAGCTGGGAAAGAGGTGAGGAAATCACAGATATTTTCATTCCACATCCATTTTCAGGCTTGGCCCACTCGACAATATTAAGAGCAATCTTAGTTGATTTTTCCTCTCAGTCTGTGGAGAACTATAATCCGGCCCTGTCTGTGATCATTTAAGCCGGCAGAGTCAAGGTACAAAAGCTTTGAAGTTTCCAGTGTGCATACTTATTTGATGGATGTGCCTCATTAAAATACTGTTGAGCTCCCAAGGCCAAATTTTAATACGCACATATTAAATACATCTTTTCCAAAATATGCTTCTGAACGGCTTTTATTGTTTACATTTTTGTTTGTTAATCATTAAAGTAAGTTAGGTAATATGGGGCATTTTATAAAGGATAATTTCTCCAATCCATTTGTCAAGCTGTCCCATGTTGGCTTGCTGCACTAATTTAACAATGTCATTGCAGAGAAGTATAACTTACTTCTGAGAAAGCGTACAACTCAGTGATCGGTGTAATTATCTAATTATACTGAAACAGAACTAAAGATTTAGCAGTGGATTGTTGAACTGCTGGTTAAGGTTAATCATTCATACGTTCTTTTGCTTGCATTAAATGTTTCTTGCGATGGAATTAATCTGGTGTCTATTTGCTGTGCTGGCTGTTTATGCACTGTTACATCTGGCTATCGGGAAGTATGATGCTGTGGAATCTAATACAGAAGCACAGTGTGCAGCTGGTAGAGCTGCTGCCTCTCAGCACCAGAGATCTGGGTTTGATCCTGACTTTGGATGCTGTCTATGTGGAGTTTGTATTTTCTCTCTTTGACCGTGTGGGTTTCCTCCGGGTGCTCCAGTTTCCTCCCACATCTCAAAGACATGAGACTTTCTAGGTTAATTGGTCTCTGTAAATTGCCCCTAGTGTGTAGGGAATGGATGCGAAAGTGGGATAACATCGAACTGGTGTGAACAGGTGACCGATCGGTCAGCCTGGTCTCAAATGGCCCAAAGAGCCTGTTTCCATGCTGTATTTGTTAATGATCCAATTAATTTGTTAATGATCCTTATTGTAAAACAACAAGTAAAACAAATAATCCAAACACCAGCTTCATTGAGAGCTTTTGTTATTTCAGTAGTGACCACAAAAGTGATAATTACAGTTTAACATTACATATTGCACACAATTAGATCATTTTATTTGATCTTCAGCACAGTAATTGCAGCAGTTCACACTCTTGAAGAAACTAGCTATAAAGCTATGCCAGCATTTCTGCTTTCCAGAAACAAATATAAAAATGTTCATCAAACCAAAACTGCCCAGATTCTCCAGGTGCTCCAACATTAAACCAAGAAAGGTGCAGATTCACAGTGATGGAGAATGCAAGAGCTTCGAACCTTGTTTATTTTTAAATATACTGGGCTCTATATCATGGGAAAAGTAACATTGAGTTCATAACATATGCCATTACTAATGGGAAAACTGGTTAGCAAGATCAAAGAGTTTTACCATCATTTGTAAATTTCCAGGACTTGCTGGTCAATTTATGCCTCGCCACAGTCTGCTTCAGACAAACATCTTGCCCTTCGGCACCCTTTTAGTTTTAACAATGTGATGAACTCGCACATTAACTATTCATTAAACTCACTGCAGAGAGGTTGTGCTGTGTTAGATTAGAACTTTTTCAGTTATGAAATTTGTCTTCCTGTGCATGTCTAGCCACCGGCACAGACCTGAACAACTTAGACTGTTACATTCCAGCATGTAATAAATATATATATGTAATAGCCTTTTAAAATGTTCCATTTTATTTTTCTCTCACTTTCCTTTATTTCCCTTATTTCATTTCCCTTATTTCGGTCTTTTAATCCTTCTACTTATTTCCCTTTCAGTGTCTGATTTGATATGATTCACCTCCCTTCTCCACATTCCTCCATTTTGTTCACAACCCCTCAATCTTATTGGTTAATTTATGCCTAATGTTTGCAGGAAAGTGTCAAACTAATTGTGTTGAGGGTGAGGTGGCATATGATCTAGGCCTTTCATTTCAGCTGGATGACAACAAGAATGCTCTTCTTATTGCTATCCATCTGAAGCAGGGTCACCACCAGAAACATCACCTATCCATGTTCTCCAGGGATGCTACCTGACCCGCTGACATATTCCAGCACTTTGTCTCTTTTATTTGTAAACCAGCAACTGCGGTTCCCAGTTACTAAAAGAATGCTACAGTTGGTCACAGAGTTTCTGAGCTTGTTTTTAATGATAGAAGTCATATGCAAACAGATATTACTTAAGTATGTTTTAAGCCCACTAGTAATCATTATCAAGTGTGTACAATGAAGAGATTAACAAAACAAAAATCCAGAACATACGAGTCAGGCTATCTTGGGCAGGGGTTCCCAACCTTTTTCGACCCGTTTACCCCTGACAACTTTTCAAAAGTAAATTTACCCCCACCCTGTTTTGTTTAGTAATTTAAGTTTACACTTCTACCATAGTAATGCAACTGACAAAGGGGACATTTTTAAATACTGCTTTTAACAAATCCAGAATCAACAAATTTACCCCCTGGGGGTAAATTTACCCCAGGTTGGGTACCCTTGATCTCGGGTAAAGTTCGAAGAAGGGTCCCGACCCAGAGATGCTGCCTGAGCCGCTGAGTTACTCCAGCACTTTGTGCCTTTCTAGGGTAACAAGACAACCACTGAAGGATTTAATGTACAGCTTGTATTATTAGATTGTGTGGAACAAAGAATGTTTTAATTTGTAAACTCTCTTGTATGCTTGCATCATTGAGACTGATGACTACCTTGAAGTTATACTGAAAGGAAAACAGTAACTAATTTTAGATTTTAATTAATACCACTGGCAGTAATAGGAAAGGCCAGTGCAGAACTTGGTCATCGTTCAGCACAAGAATAACAAGATAACTTGTATTTATGTAGTGACTTCCACGCCATCATAAATATCTCATAGCCAGAAGGACATGTTTGAATTATAATCACCATGGTGATGCAAATAAGTATGGCAGTCAATTGCACATATCAAGGTCACACAAACGGATCGGAAATAAATGACATATCAACCTGTTGTAGTGTAGACACAAGATACTTCAGATGCTGGTTTACCAATGATTGAAACAAAGAGCTGGAGAAACAGTGAATCAGTCAGCAATTTTGGAGAAAAGGACACAAATTCATGGAGTAACTCTGTGCATCAAGATGCATCTCTGGAGAACACAGATAGGCACACACTTCTTCATACCGATTGCAGCAGTGGAAGAAAGCTGGAAGATAGATGGGGGCAGGCCAAGGCCTGGCTAGTGATGGGTAAATACAGGTGAGGGAAGATTTTGCTCCACGAATCGTTGGACAAAGGTTAGACATGAAAAGACAAACTGTGAAATAAGGAGATAACAGTAGAAGGCATGAAATGTGAAGCCAGAGTAAGGAATATAAGTGGAAGGGGACCGGGGGGAAACCAGAAGGCCCCAGGTGGGGCACAGGGGAGGAAAAAAGGGGGTAGGTTTATTTGCGGGTTGGTTACGTAAAATTGGAGAATTCAATGTTCTTACCGTTGGGTTGTGAACTACCCAAAAGGTGCTCCAGCTTGCGTGTGGCAATAGAAGAGGCCCAGGACAGAAAGGTCAGTATGGGAATGGGAAGGGAGGTTAAAATGAGGTTTGTGACTGGGAAATTCAGCAGGTTTTGGGGAGCCAAGCGCAAGTGTTCAGTGAAATGCTCTGCTCTAGTGTTTTAGTGCTGTGTGAATGGAAATGCTGGTGCCAGCAAACTCCCTGATCTTCTATAAATAGTAGGATGGGATCCCCACAGGAGAGGGGATTCGAGTTTCCAGTTTAACACCTCAACTGAGCAAACAACACATCAGCTTGTGCAATCTCTCTCTCAATCCAAGAGAATGCAGATGCTGGAATCGTGCGCAAATAAACAAACTGCTGGAGGAACTCAGCGGCTCAACTGAATGCTGAGACGTTTCAGTACTTTGTTAATTTCTCTTAATCCTGCAACAAAGTATAAACTTACATTACATGCTTTGGAGTACAGTTTGAACCTACAACATTTGACAGAGACAAGGATGCTACCAATGAGCTAAGGTTGACAATTTACACAATAATCACACATTATTCAGAGCTGGTATTATTTGATATAATTATGCAGTTAGCAAGAAAGGTACTCTAACAAGATTCCTTCTTATTACCTCTTTTGTAAATAGATGCTTAAAATAAAAAATAAGGAACATACAACTGCACTGCTTTCCCTTTTTTTTAAATAAAACATCTGATTGCAGATTTTGTGTCTCTAGGAAGATGACATTTGCAACAGGATCTTTATGAAACAAACCTCCCTATTTTTTTCAATGAAATGAGCGGTTCATCATTCATGACGCTGTGGCAGGGTGCAGAATTAATGAAATTATGCATTTATTATATATTGCTTTAATATTTTCCACATCAGTAAGAAATCAATAAAATAATTACTAAATACTTTAAAACAAACAGTGCCCTTTTAAATGTCATGAATAACTCCAGCTAATGTGAGGAATGAACATACATAGACCTCAGCATAGGAACTGGGGAAATCAAACTGTATTTGTACTCAGAATATCACAAGCAGCTTTTAGGAGAATCAGGCCATTTATCAACAATGATCATTTAACTTGCATTTTTTACTGGCAATGTAAAAGCTATGATACCCAGAAGTTTATTATTTGTTTAAGGAAGTAGTGTCATTACATTACATTAACTAGAAATCTGTTAAAAGAAGAGTTTTGTTTGAAGGATGCAGCACGTTAAAATAATCTCCATTACCTGATATGTTCTGACAAAATAGACTGATTCAGAACAAATGCAAGGCTTCTTTACCTGTCAGTGAAGATGTCCCTGAAGCCTCTTCAGCTCTTGGTAAAACCATGACGCATGAGACCTGTACAGAAATGAACATAAATTGAATCAGCTAAGCTCTCCATTTTTTTTCACAGCAGCTTCAGCAGTCAAAGTCTCGAAAGAGCCTGTATAACCTCATTTGGTAGTGTTTATCTATTGCATTAGCTTGTATTGAATAGGCCATCAAGTGCAGAGCTGGCTCTTCCAGCCATATTCCAAGCAGGTCTCAGTGCTGGAAACACACAGGAAGGAGATAGCCTCCACATATGAATTCAGGCATTCAGATTCAGGTGATGTGGTAAAACCTTGTGCTGACAGGCTCCTCAATGTCTTCTGGGAAAACATTTTCCATTCAGAGCAGCCTGCCTTTTGCGTGGAAGGCATTGTTACAGCCTCACAGTCGATGGAAAACAATTTTTTTCCCACTGTCTTTCAAGGTAATCCAACCCGATCACATTGATCACAGAATTCAGTGTCGGCTGATTTCCCCAATTAAAAATATACATTTTAAATGAGCAGCACTGTGGCTTCAAACCTCGACAGCTTTAATTTTCTAATGTATCCAGATAAACACTGTCATTGGAGCTAAATCAGGCAAAGAGTGTGCTTTGTGCTTCTTAAAGTGATAGCAAGGTTTCACGTTTCCAGAACAATAACCAACAATTGCTGCCAACATTCAGAGTGTAGTTATCTGTAAATGTTACATAACTTTCTCTCTGCAACCTTTTCTATTCATCTTTTCCAGAACATCAATTAGGTTAATGACAGACCTATGCATTTTTTTTTACCTTGGTTGCCATGCAGAAGCAAAATGACAGCAACAACCAACAAATCCACTGCAGATTTACCATGTCACAAGGCACTTCACAGGAGAGGCTATCAGAGGACGTATTAGAGCAGATGACTAAACTGGGATAAAGGGCTGGGATTTAAGGTGGAGAGCAGGGCAACGGTGTTTAGAGAGATTGAGGGAAGCTGTCTGATTGTGTTCCCTCCTGGCATGAGGCATTCAAAATGAAGGATTAAAAGCCGTGAAAGATGTTTGGACATTACGGACAATTATTGCAGAGGCCAATTAACTTACATACCCGCACGTCTTTGGGATGCGTTAGGAAACCGGAGCACCCAGAGGAAATCCACATGGTCACAGGGAAACATGCAAACTCGGGTCTCTGACTCTGTGAGGCAGTGGCTCTACCAACTGCGCCATTGTGCTGCTTCATAATGAGTCCTTAATCCAAAACATTAATATCCAGGTCAGCGGGGGGTTTCTCTTTCCACAGATGCTGCCTAATCTATTGATTGTTTCCAATCATTTTTTGTTTTTATTTCAGATATCCACTTCTGCAGGTTTTTTAATTTTCACTCTGTGTTCAAGATCACTGCTTACACCAGGAGGCTACTGATGCACTGAGGATAATACATTTTTTGCAGAGATCAATATTCTTTAATCATGATGCCATTCATCAGGTAATACAGAGATTTAGCAAGTCACTTCAGGAGATGGGTCAGGATTTCATTCATTCATGTGTATTATACAATGATGGTAGGCTGACAAAGCAGCATATGAAGGATGTTTTGTGTTATGTCGGCCAGCTCCGTGATGGCGAGTCCGCAGGTTCCGCGACTAGAGCCCTCAGGTTGGTTCCGGTTGGAGGCCACCGCCGGCTCCACGATGTTAGGCCCTACGACACCGGAGACCCGACAGGGAAATAGTCGGGTCCCCGTACAGGGAAGAGATTAAACGGTTTCTCTCCGCCCCCTGCCATCCCCCACAGCTATACACAGCTAAAAAATATAAAAAAACATACATCCAACGGGACAAATTTTTTTATTAAAAGACAGAGGGACAGCAGTCAAGCCGCTGCCGTTAGGCGCCGCCACTTGACCTGTCTATCTCAATTGTGTCAGATTAGGAAAAAAGGAAGTGCAATGAGACCTGAGTGTCCTTGTACACCAGTCACTGAAAGTAAACATGCAGGTACAGCAGGCAGTAAAGAAAGCTAATGGCATGTTGGTCTTCATAACAAGAGGATTTGAGTATAGGAGTAAAGAGGTTCTTCTGCAGTTGTACAGGGCCCTAGAGAGACCACATCTGGAGTATTGTGTGCAGTTTTGGTCTCCAAATGTGAGGAAGGACATCCTTGCTATTGAGGCAGTGCAGCGTAGGTTCACAAGGTTAATTCCCAGGATGGGGGGGACTGTCATATAGAAACATAGAAACATAGAAATTAGGTGCAGGAGTAGGCCATTCGGCCCTTCGAGCCTGCACCGCCATTCAATATGATCATGGCTGATCATCCAACTCAGTATCCCGTACCTGCCTTCTCTCCATACCCCCTGATCCCCTTAACCACAAGGGCCACATCTAACTCCCTCTTAAATATAGCCAATGAACTGGCCTCAACTACCCTCTGTGACAGAGAGTTCCAGAGATTCACCACTCTCTGTGTGAAAAATGAAGAAAGATTGGAAAGACTGGGCTTGTATTCACTGGAATTTAGAAGGATGAGAGGGAATCTTATAGAAACGTATAAGATTATAAAAGGACTGGACAAGCTATAGTAGATGCAGGAAAAATATTCCCAACGTTGGGGGAGTCCAGAACCAGGGGCCACAGTCTAAGAATAAAGGGGAGGCAATTTAAAATTGAGATGAGAAAAAACGTTTTCACCCAGAGTTGTGAATTTGTGGAATTCTCTGCCACAAAAAGCAGTAGAGGCCAGTTCACTGGATGAATTGAAAAGAGTTAGATACTCTAGGAGCTAGTGGAATCAAGGGATATGGGGAGAAGGGAGGCACGGGTTACTGATTGTGGATGATCAGCCATGATCACAATTAATGGCTCGAAGGGCCAAATGGCCTACTCCTGCACCTATTTTCTATGTTTCCATTGTGTGCATAATGACATCACATGATGCACAGTTAATACGAGGAGAAAGAAGGCCATGCTAACATGAACAGCATGTGGAATCACCCTTCCCGTTTTGCTATTGTTGTTTCATTCTGAAATGATCAGCAAAGCAATCAGCTTTAGAAAAAAATGATTTTGGAGTTCATATTGCCTATAATTTCCACATTATGGATTCTGGTTCCTAAACTATAATCTTTCTTCTATTATGATCAACAGTACTGACATGCTGCCACATAATCAATTGGATGCCACAATGCTAATGCTATTCAACTGCTTTGAAGGTAACATACTTCTAACTCCTTAAAGGCACCATTTACATATTTGGAACAATGCTCAGCTTCAATTAACAAATTTATCAAGCACTGACCTGCAAATTTCATTGTTAATTAGACAAATACAACCTCGCTTCAAGGACCAAAAAACTGGGTAGTCTTCAAATAAAATTGCTCAAAATTTAAGCTTTTCCACATTGTCTGTGCATTCTCAAGTCTGAAAGACATCAATAGACTGCTGTTTATTTGTGATCCTTGTTCTTTACTTTCAGTATAATTTGCTTTTGGCATTTTCTACACTGGAAAACACAGGTCATAGAATGACAGAAATATACATCTCCTTCAATTTTATATTCCGTGTTCTTGTGGTCTCACAGCACAAAATGATAAAAATATCAATTCTGGTGCCATGTTAAATAAGAATGGAAAGTAGTGCCTGCAGCTCTATCTGTGTAAAATGTTTCATCAAACCTGTCTTTCTTACCACCATCAAACGTCTTCCAGCTCTTTTGGCAATTTTGTCGTTTTGAAACATTTTCTTCAAATTTAGATTGGGTAGCATGTTAGACATAAAGAATTTCTAGGCATTTGTGGGTGAGGGTTGAACAGCATAGTTATGTAACAAATCTAACATAATTACTGAGACAAATTAATGACCTGAAATTTTCAATCAACAATCCAATGTCAATGCCTGCCACTAATGTTAAAGAAAGTTGCAGAAACAAGAAAATGCAGATGCTGGTTTATAAAGAGAGACACAAAGTGCTGGAGTAACTCAGCGGGTCAGCTAGCATCACTGGAGAACATGGATAGGTGACATTTTGGGTTGGGATCCTTCTTCAGACCTAACCTGAAACATCACCCATCCATGGTCTCCAGAGATACTGCCTGACCCACTGAGTTGCCTTCACTGATGCAGTGATTGGTGTAGTTCAGACTTTCCTTTTCCTACACTGGTTTCTGTTGGGCATCAGCTCAAAAGGGGTTCCTGGCATCCAACAACATTGACACAGACACTCCCCGCCATATGCATTGTGCAACTCATGTAAACTCACACTTACATAAATAATTATTTAAACCCATTGCTGCATTTCCTAGTTGCACGAAAATTGACATTACGGCAGCAGCGTGCCGCTGTGATCAGATGCAGCTGTTTCCGCAAGCTAATCAGTTATTCTCATGGATGCTCCCACATGGTCTCCCCCTCTCCTTCACTCACTCACACATCTTCTCATTGGCAACCACGCTAAATGCACCACACGCATCGCTCGTAGTTTTTCTGTGAAAGATTCCTTGTGCTATTGATTTTTGTGCCCTAATCATGACTGGAAAAAGGCAAAGTGGTACTGGAAGTGCTGAACCTGAGTCAATATTATACAATGCAGTAGATGATTTTTCATTCTGTATACAGTGTGTGCAGTACAATATAGTACATATATAGTAAATTTACACGTGTACTTTACTCTAGACTATTCCAATTTCTGTATAATCTGGCTTGCGTAAGGGTTTAGGGAATGTAACCCTTTGGAAGTTGGGGAGTGTCTGTATATTCAAACTTGCTGAGCAGCCAATCACATTTTCACTGGTATCACACCGAGCAGAAGTGCACATAATTTTTCGGAGTTTAAAAATTTAATGGAGCCCCTGACAAAACCTGAAACATCTGCACGAGATTAAGGTAAAATTGGAAATATGAAAACATGTTTATTTAAAATAAAATACCATCATGAACTGCTTGAGTAAGCTGTATTCAACATAAATAAACCACTGCAGATAATGAGCCTATTCTTACAAACTGGTTACCTCCACATGCGACGTATCCTACAAAGTGTAGCAAAACCTCAGTGCAGAGTAGCGCTTATCTGGCACACCATCACATCCTTGCTCGCAGAGTTCCCAGACAACTTTCATCTGAACATAAGGGCAGAAATGAACACTTACCATCTGCCAGTGCAGCCGAGGCTTTGTCTACCATTAAATATCCAATGGCCAGACATTGAAAAAACTGCTGCTGTACCTGCACTTTTTCCAGCCCTCATTATTAATTATTTAATTAATTATAATTATTTAAAGATTACAAAAGATCATAAAATCATATAAATGCACAGCACAGACTAGGTCATTTTAGCCCATGATCCATTCATCCATGCCGACTATGATGCCTATAATCCCTTTTGCCCACATTAAGCCCATATGTCTCAACACCTTTCCTATCCAAGTACCTGACTAACTGCTTTTGCATTTAATGTAGTTCCGGTATACAGGCGCAGGGAGAAGGCAAGCTCCAGGGATAAGGAGCACACCGGAGAGAAAGGAAATCCAGGCAGGCAAAGTGCCAGATATTCATAAACTCCAGAGGACAGTTCAAATTTATACAGCAGGTATATTGGATTGAAACGCTTCAGTGGGAGAGAATTTGAGCCTGAAGAGTGAGTAGTAGCAGCTCAGATACTCACGGTGGACATTTACATTACAGAAAATGTCTGTTTAGCCCACTCCACGTGTCTAATCCAAAAATAGTCCCACCTTCCTCACATTCCAAAACAATCTCACCACCGTCCCTTTTCTGAAAACAATTCCACAGCCCTGACCACTTCAAAATAGTTCCACCACTGGTCAGTCCCAAAAGCAAGCCCACCATCACCTCTGCCTTATTAAAACTATCTATTATACATAATGGAAATAGCTGCAGTACCTCAGACCATGGCACTCAACCCAACCGTTCAGACACAGATCATTGAATCATCGAATGGTCACTGCATAGGAGGGTAATTCAGTCTATCATGTCTGTGCTGGCTATCTGCCAAGTGAACTCTCTGGATCCACCAACCATTCCTTTGTCAATGGCTATCATATTTATTTTCACCATATCCACACCAGTTTCCTCTTGAAGGCTTCAATGGAACTCTCCTCCACCGCAAACAGAGTATTCCAGATTCCAACCACTTGTTCGTTAAAAATAATTCCTCAGGTAAAACATTCATAGAAACATAGGTGCAGGAGTAGGCCATTCGGCCCTTCAAGCCAGCACCACCATTCAATATGATCATGGCTGATCATCTAAAATCCGTACCCCATTCCTGCTTTTTCCCCCAATATCCCTTGATTCCTTTAGCCCTAAGAGCTAAATCTAACTCCCTCTTGAAAGCATCCAGTGAATTGGCCTCCACTGCCTTCGGTGGCAGAGAATTCCACACATTCACAACTCTTTGGGTGAAAAAGTATTTCCTCGCCTCAGTCCTAAATGGCCTACCTCTTATTCTTAAACTGTGACCCCAAGACTCAAGACCCAAAACTGTGACATTCAAGACACAAAGCGTGTGAAAGTTTCACTGCTGACCAAGGATAAGCTCTGCCCAATGCATTTTGGTTGAGTTTAGTTTAGTTTATTGTCACGTGCACCGAGGTACAGTGAAAAACTTTTGTTGCATCCTAACCAGTCAATGAGTCATCGGAAAAACTATACATAATTACAATCAAGCCACCCAGAGTGTACAGATACATGATAAAGGGAATAATGTTTAGTGCAAGATAAAATCTAGTAAAGTCCAATTAAAGATAGCCCGAGGGTCTCCAATGAGGTAGTAAGTAGCTCAGGACCATTCTCTAGTAGTTGATAGGATGGTTCAATTGCCTGATAACAGCTGGGAAGAAACTGTCCCTGAATCTGGAGATGTGCGTTTTAACACTTCTATATCTCTTGCCTGATGGAAGAGGGGAGAAGAGGGAGTGACCAGGGTAATTCTTGTCCTTGATAATGCTGGTGGCTTTGTCAAGGTAGCGTGAAATGTAAATGGAGTCAATGGAAAGGAGGTAGACAAAAATGTTGGAGAAACTCAGCGGGTGAGACAGCATCTATGGAGCGAAGGAAATAGGCAACATTTCAGGTCAAAACCCTTCTTCAGACTGAAGTCGGTTTGTGTAATGCACTGAGGATCAACGTAGACAAACTGTTCAGCTCCATGAGACTTCAATTCACAACCTGGCAAGTTAAGAACACACTTCCAAAACAGAATAAAAGTTGGCTACTAATGAATGGCTTATAGCCAACAATGTAATCAAATGGAAACACACTGGTGTTCAAAACTAAAAAGAAATATGCTGGCTTGGGATTTATATGTAATCATAGAACAGGAGAAATCCATTAACATGAAAATTGCATTGACCTACTTCAATCTTTTAACTTGGTGTCTCCCGCAGTGCCAATAAGGAAGTAGCAATGACAAATGGCCAAGTCCTTAATTCAAGGTGTTTACTGTAGGTCTAACAGTCATATAAAGATGAATGGCAAACACAGTAGGATTTCTCTTTCTTGATGAGGGAATGTTATAGCCCCTCATATTCTTCACTATGCTCTCATCTATCTAGAAAATGTCAGACTGCAACCCAAACAATTCCTGATGGAATTTAGTCAATTTTCTTCATTAGTTACAAAGTACAGTTAACATAGCCACCTGAGAATGCATCACATTTCATTTATTAACAGAGAAGGCAGGCACGGGTTATTGATAGGGACGATTAGCCATGATCACAATGAATAGTAGGGGGCGCTGCACTGGCGGCAGCCTGTCGGCAGCGTGTCCGTTTTTTTCAACTTTTTAAATTTTTTTAGTATGTTTAAAAGTCTGTTTTTAATGTTTCTTTGTGTGTTATGTGTGGGGGGGGTGTGGGGGGGTGAGGGGGAAACCGTTTTGGCCGCCTCCTCCATGGAGAGGCGACTTTTTTTTCAGGTCGCCTCCCCCGTGGCCTAACATCGAGGATCGGGCGGCCTTTCCCGGAGACGCGCCCGGAGCTTCAGCGGCGGGCGCAGCGTGGACTCTCGGCGCGGAGCGGGTGAGACCTCGCTGGGGCTCGCCGGAGGGGAGTGCTCCGTTACGCTGGCCCGCGGCAGCCGGCAGCCTGAAGCAGCGGTCTGCAGAACTCCAGCTGGTGCGGCGTCTACAGCCCGGGATCCCTCGTGGAGGACCCGGGGGGAAGAAGAAGCTTCCACCGCCGGCCCGCGGCCGTCTTCTACCGCAGGCGCGGTATGGACTTACCATCGCCCCTGGAGGGGAGCTTCGACCGCCGGCCCTGCAGTCTGCGGTGCTTCCAGCTGCGGCACGGCAGGTACTTTAAAACTTTGACCGCCGGCCTGCGGCCTACACCAGCCTGAAGCCGCGGTCTCTGGTTGGGAAGAGCCGATCCTGGACTCACCTTGACTTTGACTTTGTCCCTTACCATCTGGACGCCCGCAGCAACGGCTATCAAAGGGTGGAGGTCCCGACCACGGGGGAAAATGGAGGAGGACTGGCCAAGTTCTGTGCCTTCCACCACAGTGATGAATGCTGTGGTGGATGTTTGTGTAAAATGTTTATTGTGGTTGTGTGTTCTTTATTACTGTACCGCTGCTGGCAACCCAAATTCCACCGACCTTGGTTGTGTGGCAATTAAATTATATCTAATTATATCGAATGGCGGTGCTGGCTCGATGGGCCAAATGGCCTCCTCCTGCACCTATTTTCTATGTTTCTATGAAAGTTAAAGATATACAGCAAACATTAGAACACTACATGATTATCCAGTATCCAAGCCCAACATATACAAGGCCGCATTAGATAAATACAGTCAAGAGATATTCTTTTTCCATACCTGACATGGACATTAGACTTAGGAAGGAACTATAGATGCTGGTTTATACTGAAAATAGACACAAAGTGCTGGAGCAACTCAGCAAGTCAGGCAGCATCTCAGAAGAATAGGAACAGGTGATGTATCGGGTCAGATCACTTCTTCAGACTCAAGGACTTCAGGACATTAGACTTTTTTGCTTATGCAAATAAAGGACCGAAAACATAGAAAATAGGTGCAAGCGTAGGCCATTCGGCCCTTTGAGCCAGCACCACCATTCAATATGATCATGGCTGATCATCCAGAATCAGTACCCTGCTCCTGTTTTCTCCCCATATCCCTTGATTCTGTTAGCCCTAAGTGTTAAATCTAACTCTCTCTTGAATACCTCCAGTGAATTGGCCTGTGGCAGAGAATTCCACAGATTTACAACTCCTTTTCCTCCTCCTAAAGCTGTCTTGATGAACCTTTTCCAAAGGTTACAGTGAGAGGCCTAACACAATCACAGGCTACACATGGAAAACCCACTGAATGGCTCACCTCCAACAAAGGGTGTAACTTTGGTGTCGCAAGTAGAGCTGCTGCCTCATACCACCAGAAACCCAGGTTTGATCTTGCCCTCGGGCACTGTCTGTTTGGAGTTTGCACGTTCTTCCTGTAACCACATATGTTTCCAACAGGTGCTCCAGTTTCCTCCCATATCCCAATGTGAGGGTTTGTAGGCTGATTGGCCTCCATAAATTGCCCTACTGTGTAAAGAGTGGATGAGGAAATGGGATAGCATAGAACTGTTGTGAAATGGTGATCAATGGTGGGTGTGAACCCGGTTGGCTGAAGGGCCTGCTTCCACACAGTACCTCTCAACAAAACTAAACTAAATTAAACTAAAATTATGAAACTAAATTAAAAGTATAGCTGCTCCTCGACCTACGATGGGGTTATGTTCCGATAAACCCATCGTAAATCGTGAGGGCGATATGCGACTTGGAGAGGAACATCCAATTAGTTATGTTTTCTTGCACCTACTGCCCTCGTTCATCTTGATGGTAGATGCACTAGGATTGGGTGGAGCTCTTGGAGCTGGTGTAGCTGCAATGTTATATAGATGACACAATTACAGCCAAGGTGCTACAGTGTTTAAGGGAGTTTATCTTTAAATGGCCAAAGGGAGGGTCAATCACACTTTGTCCTAAATGATGTTGAGCTTCAATAATAGTTGGATCTGGACTCGTCTGGACAAGTGACTTATAGAGGTGCGCAAAATCATGAGAGGAACAGAACGGGTAAATACACAGAGTCGCTTTCCCAGGGTAGGGGAATCAAGAACCAGAGGACATAAGTTTAAGCTGAGGGGAGAAAGATTTAATAGGAACCCGAGGGGTAATTTTTTTACACAAAGGGTGGTGGGTGTGTGGAACGAGCTGCCATAGGAGTTAGTTGAGGCAGGTACTATCGCAAAGTTTAAGAAACATTTAGGCAGGTACATGGATAGGATAGATTTAGACGAATATGGACTAAACGCAAGCAGGTAGAACTAGTGTAGATGGGACGGCGGTGGGCTAGTTGGGCCGAAGGGCCTGTTTCCACGCTGTATGACTGTATGACTCTAAGTGGAGAATATTTCAGCAACCACTTGACCTGTGATTTGTGTGAAGATCGCCTCAGCTCACAAATAACCCATCTGCTCATCCCATCTGCTCATCCCATTTTTATGATACTGACTGTAAAGGGAAATTCATTTTGTTGTCTCTAATTGAGACAATGACAATAAATTTGAATACAATACAATACAATACAATACAATCAGGCACCCCTGTATAATCTGTGGAAGAATTTGAAGTACCCAAATTGACCACATTAGTCAGCCCGGAACCCAGAGAACCAGAGTGGAACAAGGTCATCCTCGATCCCAAGGGACTGGATGAGTTGTTCACCAATACAAACAATAACAACCAATCATTGATGATTGATCTTTATGGCTTCAAATTGCACATGCAGCATATGTTTGTCCATTACACGATAAATTAAAATAAACAGATTCTATGAATGATATTACCAAAATAAAACCAGTATATTATCCAGGCAAGTGATTCCACTTACAAATATGGTTAATAATAAGAAATTTCAAAGAGAATCCAATGGAATATCATGGAAAACCTCCAGCATTTGCTGCTGGTGTAAAATAAATCATAAATAGAGTTTTTATTTTTATTCAAGCTTCTTGTACAGCCCAATGATTTAGAGATGTCCATTGTATTTGTAACACTTCCAAATAGATAGAGCTTCTGCCTCACAGCACCATATACCTGGAATCAATCCTTACCTGGGGTTCTGTCTGTGTGGTGTTTGCGCGTCCCCCCCCGTGACTATGTTAGTTTCCTCTGGGTGCTCCGGTTTCTTCCACATCCCAAAGATATGTGGGTCAAAAGGTTAATTGCCCCTCATGTGTAGGGAGTAGATGAGAAAGTTGGATAACATGTGTGAAATGGTGGGAGTTGACTCAATCAGCTGAACACGGGCCTCTCCCCATGCTGTATCTGTAAACTAAACTACAGAATCTTTCTGTCCATTCGCTACTGCATGTTAGCCAATTAGAATGCTTAGTAATTATAACTCTGCCTAATTATAACATTCATAGTTTAAGAACTTGCCCACTGTCTGCCAGTAGCAGTAGCAGTGTGAACGTGTATGACCTGTTTAGAAGATAATGACCTGAACAATAAAGATGCTTGTGCTTCAACCTGTGTGAGTCTGCGCTCTTTACATGGTGTCGGATAATCGGGTCTACCCCACGTCTGTTTACCGTGATTTATTTTGTTTATCAGTTTTTATTTGTGAGTGATTTTGATGACATGGCTAACTCTTGTCGAAAACCTAGCCTGCCAGTGTTTGATTCCGATATTGCCGAACGATGGCGAATGTTTGAGAAGGACAACTCTCATTATATCCGCATCGTTGACCGAAACGATCCCGATGATTTGAAAGCTTCTCTGCTGCTGCATTAAGCGGGTCCGGAAGCTATGATCCACGCTGACTCTTTTGAATTTGCACCAGCTCAACTAGACGGGAATGGTCTGGTAGTGGTGCCGGCTGAATCTATCGACAACTCGATGTTGTTGCTGAGGAAGTTTAGAGAACTGTGTGACCTGCCGTCTAACGGGATCCTCGAGAGGACAAGATTTTTTGCCCGCATGTAACAAGCTGATGAGCCTGTAGAAGGATTTATCAGCGACTTGAGACATATCAGCTCTCAATGCAGATTTGGTGAGTTGACAAATGAGTTAGTACGTGATAAAATTGTGGGAGGAATGAGCGACTGCAGCTATGAGCCAAACTACTGCGGAACGCTGAACTGACTTTGGAGCAAGCGATTCATGCATGTCGGATGGCTGAGACTGGCTGATCTTGATAGCGTGAACACTAATCGTGAACACTAATGGAGCAGCTGGGCTTGTACACTCTGGAATTTAGAAGGATGAGAGGGTATCTCATGGAAACATATAAGATTGTTAAGGGCTTGGACACGCTAGAGGCAGGAAACATCCCGATGATTTGAAAGCTTCTCTCCTGATGTTGGGGGAGACCAGAACCAGGGGCCACAGATTAAGAATAAGGAGAAAGCCATTTAGAACGGAGACGAGGAAACACTTTTTCTCACAGAGAGTGGTGAGTGTGGAATTCTCTGCCTCGGCGATGGAGGCAGGTTCTCTGGATGCTTTCAAGAGAGAGCTAGATAGGGCTCTTAAAAATAGCGGAGCCAGGGGATATGGAGAGAAGGCAGGAAACGGGGTACTGATTGGCGATGATCAGCCATGATCACATTGAATGGCGGTGCTGGCTCAAAGGGCCAAATGGCCTACTCCTGCACCTATTGTCTATTGTCTATTGTCTAATCAACAACTTAATGTGAATCTGGATAGCTATTCTCCACATAGATTTCTCAATACTTCCCGCAAAGATCAGAATGTGCCTGCCACGCGGTGCTCTAACTGTAACTGTTTCCACCCCAGGGGGTGCCAATTTTGTGTAGCCCATGGGAAAGTATGTCATAATTGCAAGAAACTCAACCACTTTGCTAATTGTTATCGGTCTAGTGGGAGTACAGCTTCAAGGACGAAGCTGCACCTGATTCAAAAAGACCTGTCCGATTCCGATTCCCATGAACAGGACGAATCTTCTCACGAGAACGACTCTGATAACACAGACACTGAGTACCGTACTTTCCCTAAACCTACGCACCCCAGGCAAAGTGACTGATCCTGCGGTGACCATGATAATCAATAACAAACCTCTGATCGCCAAAGTCGAGTAAATGTCATGTCGCTCAAGTGTTCAACAAGATAAGGGCCACTGAGCTCATGAAAAAAGACTCCTCCACTCTACATGCTTACGGAGGGGAAATTCTTCACCCACTGGGTAAAGCCGATCTGAAATGTACCCTCAATGAACAGACTAAGAACTTACTCTTCTACATTGTCCAACCAAGTTCTGAAACCCTGCTAGGCATCAATGCATGGTCTGGTTTATTTTGGGCGTGCTGTCCACAAACTTTGTGCTATCCAACTATAAAGACTTGTTTGATGACAAGCTCGGCAAGTTATCGACAATATACAAGATCACTATTGACCATACGGTCACCCCGACCGTACGTGCACCTCACCGCGTCCCACATGGCATGTATGAGAAAATACACAATGATCTCAAACGTAGAGAAGGCAGGTACGGGATACTGAGTTGGATGATCAGCCATGATCATATTGAATGGCGGTGCAGGCTCGAAGGGCCGAATGGCCTACTCCTGCACCTAATTTCTATGTTTCTATGTACTCGCTAGAATTTAGGAGATTGAGGGGGGATCTTATAGAAACCTACAAAATTCTTAAGGGGTTGGACAGGCTAGATGCAGGAAGATTGTTCCCAATGTTGGGGAAGTCCAGGACAAGGGGTCACAGCTTAAGGATCCTTTAGGACCAAGATGAGAAAAACATTTTTCACACAGAGAGTGGTGAATCTCTGGAACTCTCTGCCACAGAAGGTAGTTGAGGCCAGTTCATTGGCCATATTTAAGAGGGAGATGTGACCCTTGTGGCTAAAGGGATCAGGGGGTATGGAGAGAAGGCAGGTACGGGATACTGAGTTGGATGATCAGCCATGATCATATTGAATGGCGGTGCAGGCTCGAAGGGCCGAATGGCCTACTCCTGCACCTATTTTCTATGTTTCTATGTATGGTCTCTATCGGTGTCGTTGCCGAAGTCAGCGAATCCTCAGACTGGGTCTCCACCATGGTCGTCACCACAAAGAAAGACAAGAAGGAATTACCCATCTGCATCAATCCTAAAGATTTGAACAGAGCAATCAAACGCCAACATTATCCAATGAGAACCACCGAGGACACAGTGGCACAAATCAGTAACGCAACGCTGTTCCCAGTCTTAGATGCCAAAAGCTTTTTCTGGCAAATCCCGTTAGACCGTGTCTCATCTGCGCTAACAACCTTCACCACCTCGTTCGGCCGTTACTGATTTTTAAGAATGCCCTTCGGTATCAACTCTGTGAGTGAAGTCTTCCAGCGTGCAATGGAACAACTGTTCGCAGAATATCCTTATGCCATCATTGTTGACGACATCCTAGTTTACGGCCGAGAAGCAACCGAACATGATGCCAACCTACGTAAGGTGTTGAACCGTGCCAGAGACATCAATCTAAAACTAAACCCTCTGAAGTGCAAGTTCAGAGTTCCTGAAGTCACCTACGTTGGCCACGTGTTCACCAGCAACGGATTAAAACCTGACCCGCTGAAGACCGTGGAGATCAACGAGCTGCCAGTACCAACTGATGTCACCAGCCTACAACGATTTTTAGGTATGGTCAACTACTTGGGCAAATTCATCCCCAATCTCAGCGAATTGTCAGCCCCACTGCATCAACTGACCCGCAAGGACAGCACCTGGTCCTGATACCCACAGCATCAGTGAGCTTTCGAGACTTTAAAATTACAGCTCGCTAGTGCACCAGCGCTGGCATTCTTCATCAATCTGCCAGTCACAATCACCTGTGATGCATCCCAGTACGGACTAGGCGCAGTATGCCTGCAGACTTCCTTCAATGGCGACGTGATGCCTGTATCCTACGCTTTGCGCACCCTAACGGATACTGTACAACGCTATGCACAGATAGAGAAGGAACTGCTTGCTGTGGTTTTCGCCTGCTCAAAATTCAAGGACTTTATTTTTGGCAAGACCTTCACAGTAGGGACTGACCACCAGCCACTAGTTACCATCCTGAGCAAACCAATCCATGCTGCCCCAGCTAGACTCCAATGCATGAAGATGCAGCTACCACGATTTGATTTTCGCATTGTCTACAAAATAGGTAAAGACATGCACATCGCAGACACTCTATCTCGAGCTCCACGCACCACCAGCGAACAACACCCATTCGAACAGGACAAATTCTCCTTCTGAAAGTCTTGTTTGTTCCAACCGACCGCCTGCGCTGCCTTGCCGAACACAGAGCTGCAGATAAGACCTCCCAACTGCTAACTTCCATCATCAAAGGCGGGTGGGCAAACAAACAGTCTAACACACCTTTTTGAATTGCGACCCTATTTCCTGGTACGTGACGAACTAATTCTAGAGGATGCAATTATTGTCAAGGATCACAAGACAGTCATCCCCTCATACTTGCGAAACGAGTACTATGTGGAAATCCACGGTGGTCACCCAGGCGTGGAGGCTACCCTACAGCGTGCAAAATAAATGATCTATTGGCCCGGAATGACCAAGTACATTCGGGAGAAAACTGAATCATGTGCGATCTGTAACAGACAGGCACCACACCAGCAAAAACAACCCCTGCTGTCTCAACCTGCTCCCTCTCTACCATGGTCATCAGTGGCTGCCGATATCTTTGACTGGCACGGGAAGCACTACCTCGTGTTAGTGGACTCGTACTCAAACTGGTTTGAAATTGACTTCCTGCCAACCATCTCCTCACAGATAGTCCTCCAAAAGCTCAGGACCCGCCTCTCTGTACATGGAATTCCAGCTCGTCTTCAGACTAACAACGGGACCCAATTCACCAGCCAAAAGTTTAAAGACTTTGCCAAACGGTGGAATTTTCAACATGTCACCAGCAGCCCAAAATACCCACAGTCCAATGGACTTGCCGAGCGTGCTGTTCGAACGCTAAACAACTCATGGAGTGCTCCTACCTAGCAAAATCTGATATCTATCTGGACTTGTTGAACCTACAAATCATTGCAAGAGATAACGTTGTAGGTTCTCCAGCCCAGCACCTGATGTCCCGCCAAACACGACCTCCGTTGTCCGTCGCCCAGGATCATTTAAAACCTAAAGTCTTCAACCCCGCTGTAGTTCAAAAGAGCATACAGTCCAATCAAGACGCGCAGAAACGAACTTACGACAAGACCAGCAAACCATTTAAGCCACTCATTCAAGGCCAAGTGGTCCGACTCCAGACAGACAAAGGGCATACTAAACTGGGGTACATTTATGGCCCCGCAAAGGAACCGCGTTCCTACCTGGTCGATGTCGGTGGTACCATCTATAGACGCAACCGTCAACACCTCCTGGAACGGCGCCCGGTGCTCCAGGGTCCTGATGCCCCACCGCTCAAGTTTAAAGTGATCACTGTTCCAGCCGTTCCAGCACCTGCTGCCGCCAGCCCCATTCACTCCCTACATCGGTCTGTTCCCGCTTCCCCTTTTGTAACCAACTCACCGGTGCCCCCGCAAAGGTCTTCCTTGGGGTCCCCTATGGTGTCTCCCCAAGGCCCATCGGGCTCACCAAACCGCACCCTCAACTTTTCGGAGGAAAAAGTTGATGAGGCAGCTCCATATCGTACGAGGACTGGGTGGTTTAGCAAGCCACCCGTTAGATATGTCGATTATGTTTAACCCCATTATTATTAGATATGTTGATGTGCATTTAACATTTTATTTACTCGTTGTAGTTGCTTTTCATTTATACAACAAGAGATGCAGATTGGCTATTGCATGTTAGCCAATTAGAATGCTTAGTAATTATAACTCTGCCTAATTATAATTCAAAGTGTAAGAACATGCCCACTGTCTGCCAGTAGCAGTAGCAGTGTGAACGTGTATGACCTGCTTAGAAGATAATGACCTGAACAATAAAGATGCTTGTGCTTCAACCTGTGTGAGTCTGAGCTCTTTACACTTTCACAGGATGGAAAAATCAAATACTAGAGAGCATAACTTTAAGGTGAGAGGGACAAACTTTGAAGGAGGTGGGCAGAGCAAGTTTTTGTGCACAGATGATTGTGATTGCCCGGAATGTGCTGCCAAGGGTGAAGCATTGAAGCAGGTATGTTATTGAAAAGACTTTTGGATAGGCATATGGATATGGAGGGAATGGAAGTTATGTGCAGGTAGATAAGTGATGGTCAGCACAGACATTGTGGGCTGTAGGGCCTGTTCTTGTGCTGTTCTCTTCTATGTTCTAAATATTTCCATCCCTTGTACGGTCATCATTTTACATTTTACATCATTTTGATGTGTAACCACATATAATTTCACACAGTCAAAATTCCCCACCATCCATAGTTTTGAAAATCCCAATGTTGCAGTGAACTATGCAATATGACTGGATCTTTTCCTGTTCAGGAAAAGGAAACTTGTGCAATGTTTTCATTACCTCAGGACACTAGATGTGTGGCCTAATAAACCAGTAATTTAGTAACAGTAGTCACTAATGTATCACAGGCCAAGATGGCAGCAAAATAAACATAAATGAATTTCACTAACAACAGGAAGATAACGGGTCAATTCACCTCTTAGTAGCGCTAGTTATTACATTCAACCAATTGCACATTTTTAAGGCGGGGTGATGGGACTGCAGCAAACTTCGTTCATGTTCATGGCTGTAGGTCGGAACAACAATTAGAGAAGTTCAAAGCCTTGAATCTTAAACTATTGATGCTGCTTGGTGATTATATAGTTTCAGTTTTACAGGACTTTGGTTATGTCATCTTTTGAGTACTGTGTGTAGTTCTGGGTGCCCCATTACAGGAAGGATGTGAAGGTTTTGGAGAGGGAGCAGAAGAATGCTGCTTGGATTAGTATATTATCTGTGAGGAAAGTTGGGCAAACTTTGATTATTTTCTCCGGAACATCAGAGGTTGAGGGCAGATCTGATCGAAGTATCTAAAATTTTTGAGAGATATAGATAGAATTGGCTGAACAAATTTTCCAGAGTTGAAATGTCAAGGACCAAAGGGCACATCTTTAAGAAAAAGGGAATAAAATTTAAAAGAGGCATGTTTTTTTGTACAGGATTCTGTGCCTGGTATGCACTGCCAGGAGTGGTGGTGGTGGTTGATGCAATAGTGGCATTTAAAAGGCTTTCAGATAGGCATATGGATATGCAGGGATTTGAGAGATATGGATCATGTGCAGCCAGAGGATTAATTTAACTTGGCATCATGTTCGGACATTGTGGGGCAAAGGTCCTGTTCCTGTGCTGTACCATTCTATGTTCTAGTTCTATTGCAGGAAGCAGGACTGATGCAATCATTGGTGTAGCAGAGTTGTGGGGGAGTGCCATAGTACGTTTATAACTGGACCATTCCATATAGTCATCAAAATTGAATGGCCCATATGAGTACCCATAGTTATCTCTAATTTGTTGAGAGTGGGAGGAACCAAGAGATTCTGTGGAGGGGCCAGACAGGTTCTGCCTAGTAGATGAGAGTGTTAGTAGATATTTTAGCCCAGAAAACGTCTCTCTGTTGTCTTCCACCTACTAAAAGAGATAAACCGATACAATATCTGGAATATCTGGATAGATAAGGAACTGCAGATGCTGGAAGGGGTCAGGCAGCATCTGTGGAGGATGTGGATAGGTAACGTTTAGTTTTTTGTCGTGTCGGGACCTTCTTCAGATTCTTCAGGTTCTTCTGAACAGCTGCCTCTGTCGGCGGCAGGAAAGAGAGCTTAGAGTGCTAAACATGGAAGGAGAAATGTAATCATTCAATCAAGCCAAAATCAGAAAATCTAACCCTTCAGCTGTCCTTACACACTTTTTGCTTACAAAGTTTCCTCACCCATTTGTTTGGAGATAAACTTTCTAATAACATCAGAATAAAATCATTTTTTCTTCTTTGATAGTCTCTCAGTATCAAAGATGATTTATTCCTCTCCAATTGTGAGGATTCTGAGCTGATGTACTACTTCCACCGCAAATACTGTGTGCATATAATATATGGCCTCAAGATATTCAACACTATTTCAATTGCTCCTTCTTCACTTTGAGTGGTGGTGGGCCAAAGGTTCTAAGGGCTCAGTGGGGATGTGGCACTTCTTCGAGGAGGCCTTGAGCACAGACTTCAATCTTTTGTAGAAACAAGGAGCTGCAGCTGCTGGTTTACAAAAAAAGACACAAAGTGCTGGAGTAACTCAGCATCTCAGCAGGTAAAGCAGCATCTCTGAAGAACATGGATAGGTGATGTTTAGGGTCAGTTCCGAAGAACAGTTCAGACCCAAAACATCACCTATCTATACTTCCCAGAGAAGCTGTCTGAACCATTGAGTCACTCCAGCACTCTGTGTCCTTTAGTGCATTAACCAGCATCTACAGTTCTTGATTTCTACAGACAAAGGTTCATGATCTCCAAATACTCTTTTCTTCAATCAACCAAAGGCTGCGTTAGCATGTTGAAGGTGTTGGTTACGTTCATCATCAAAGAGTGCCTTCACTAGGAAGATGTACACATAAGGAACTGAAGATACTGGAATTTTGTGCAGAACCCAAAGTGCTGGAGTAACTTGGCGGGTCAGGCAGCATCTCTGGAGGACATGGATAGGTGGTGTTTTTGGTTGCGACCCTTCTTCAGTCTCTCCTCCAGAGATGCTAACTGACCCGCTGTATTACTCCAGCAGTTTGTTTTCTACGCCTTCACTGAGTTGTCAGGAATATAGACAATAGGTGCAGGAGTAGGCCATTCAGCCCTTCAAGCCAGCACCGCCATCCACTGTGATCATGGCTGATCATCCACAATCAGTACCCCATTGTACATATAGTTGTACTAAAAATAGCCTTCCCCCAAGATCCCTTGACTTGTTGTGGTTTTCAATACTCAAATTAATTCAGGCCACACGGAGAATTCTTCAAGAAGTTTAAACTTTTATTTGCAAACAAAAGTTGGATTCCCCCACGTCATTAACTCATGTGGAGCTCTCTTTCTAACAAACAAAGGATCATCTCTTTTTATACCATTTTCAACTCAGCATGCCCCACCCCTGTTACATTTCCATATCCAATCATTTTCCAACATTCCCTCATTACCAGCCAATCACTTGCTCCCACTTATCCCCTCCTTCCCAGAACATTTCCATATTTGCAACTGATGTAGGTAGTCACATGACTCCCCTCGTGGCCCCTCACCTTGCCATGTGCGTTCAACTTCTTTGTTCAGTCGTTTCATTCCACCAAAGTGAAATCCAAGAAAAGTAGACAATTCCCAGAACCCACTTCTCAAAATATAAGAGATACAGTGGTCACTCAATTTATATAAACAAGACATTGTTTCCATTAAATTCTATACATCTTGGGAAATAATGTTACTTCCTAAACTACAGATCTAAACACAGGGGTCTAATATTTCTAATCCCAATTAAAACACAATATATTTCCCAGATGATCTCATTATAATTCATAGTTAAACTAACATTATCTTACATTACAAACTTTAAAGTATGAATGTACTCTATCTTTGCAAACTCACATCTCCTATTTTCCCAGCACGCAGAGGTCGTATAAATGTCCCACTTGATAAAAGATAATGATTCCTTGGCCAGCTCACACATCCTCCCCTTTCCTGTTATCTCTAGGGGATGGAATTCTAAACTCATCGTGAGGCCCCTTTATGACTCTGCCTTCACACTGACAACATTATTCAAAGGATTGTTACATCTGCAGATAACTGACTTATCTCAGAGCAAAACAAAGTTACTTTCTCAGATTCTCGCTGATAAATGTGAGGTGCTACACCTTGGCAGGACAAATCAAAATAGGACGTACATGGTAAATGGTAGGGAATTGAAGAATACAGTTGAACAGAGGGATCTGGGTATAACCGTGCATAGTTCCTTGAAGGTGGAATCTCATATAGATAGGGTGGTAAAGAAAGCTTTTGGTATGCTAGCCTTTAAAAATCAGAGCATTGAGTATAGAAGCTGGGATGTAATGTTAAAATTGTACAAGGCATTGGTGAGACCAAATCTGGAGTATGGGGTACAATTTTGGTCGCCAAATTATAGGAAGGATGTCAACAAAATAGAGAGAGTACAGAGGAGATTTACTAGAATGTTGCCTGGGTTTCAACAACTAAGTTACAGAGATAGGTTGAATAAGTTAGGTCTTTATTCTCTGGAGCGCAGAAGGTTAAGGGGGGACCTGATAGAGGTCTTTAAAATGATGAGAGGGATAGACAGAGTTGATGTGGACAAGCTTTTCCCTTTGAGAATAGGGAAGATTCAAACAAGAGGACATGACTTCAGAATTAAGGGACAGAAGTTTAGGGGTAATATGAGGGGGAACTTCTTTACGCAGAGAGTGGTGGCGGTGTGGAATGAGCTCCCAGTGGAAGTGGTGGAGGCAGGTTCATTGGTATCATTTAAAAATAAATTGGATAGGCATATGGATGAGAAGGGAATGGAGGGTTATGGTATGAGTGCAGGCAGGTGGGACTAAGGGGAAAAAAAAAAAAATTTGTTCGGCATGGACTTGTAGGGCCGAGATGTGCCTGTTTCCGTGCTGTAATTGTTATATGGTTATATGGTTATACATATATATAAAAATAAAAGATACAACCTGCTCAAATGTATCACCTCTTATCTCAACATATGTGTGATTAAACGTATCAAACTTAATACAGAATCCATTATTATTCCAGCCTTGTGGTCTTGGA
The DNA here is from genome assembly GCF_028641065.1 of Leucoraja erinaceus. Lineage (NCBI taxonomy): Eukaryota > Metazoa > Chordata > Chondrichthyes > Rajiformes > Rajidae > Leucoraja > Leucoraja erinaceus. The sequence goes on from NC_073377.1 coordinate 63,395,392, forward strand.
TGTATAAACAGTCCATAAATCTTGAGTCATGTCATTACAACATTTCACAAGAATGTGACATCGAGAAAGAGCAAATGACCTGTGACCAGATGGCCTGAGAGGCCCACTGCCTACTCAGACTTTTAAATACAGATTATAAGATACATTTAATATAGAAGATAATATTTACTATAGACTCCGCTATCTTTAAGAGCTCTATCCAACTCTCTCCTGAAAGCATCCAGAGAATTGGCCTCCACTGCCTTCTGAGACAGAGAATTCCACAGATTCACAACTCTCTGGGTGAAAACATTTTTCCTCATCTCCGTTCTAAATGTCCAACCCCTTATTCTTAAATTGTGGCCCCTGCTTCTAGACTCCCCCAACATCGGGAACATGTTTCCTGCCTCTAGCATGTCCAATCCCTTAATAATCTTATATCTTTCAATAAGAATCCCTCGCATCCTTCTAAATTCAAGTGTATACAAGCCCAGTCACTCCACTCTTTTAACATATGACAGTCCCTCCACCCCGGGAATTAACCATGTGAACCTACGCTGCACTCCCTCATTAGCAAAAATTTCCTTCCTCAAATTTGGAGACCAAAACTGCACACAATACTCCAGGTGTGGTCTCACTAAGACCCTGTACAACTGCAGAAGGGCCTCTTTGCTCCTATACTCAACTCCTCTTGTTATGAAGGCCAACATGCCATTTGCTTTTTTCACTGCCTGCTGTACCTGCATACTTACTTTCAGTGACTGATGAACAAGGACCCCCAGATCTCATTGTACATTGTGCAGCTGGATAGATGGATAGAATAACTTTGCCTTGTAGATATTGAGTGTAAGATCTTCTCATACATTACAGCGAGTGTCAACAATGGCTTGGAACTCGGTAAGCCTTTACCTTGTCCCTATTATACATAAGCAACAGTAGCATAGTGGGCTATGTCACCAGACTAATAAAGCAAGGCACATTTCAGAAACGCAAGTTCATATCCTATTATGGCAGCTGAGGAATTAAAGCTCAGTTAATTAAGTAATCCAGAATTAGATGTAAATGTCAGAAATAGTAACTGTGAAGCTGACAGATATCCACAGCAACCCAACTAACTCGCTCAGAGTTAGCTTTCAAAGTAACAGGCAATTTATTAAACTGGTGTGTGCGCACCAGGAGGCCAGCTAAAGCTGTCAAGTGTGACTTTAGTGCATTTTCTATATTCTCAGATGACTCGAGGTTAACTCAGAGACTCGCATTAACAGTAACAAAGATTTTAGGTCAGAGACTTGATTTTTAACAACTCAGCCAATAGTGCCCAACTCTTAATTACATCATCCCTGAATGGAAACTGCCGAAAGACCCTGTTAGAAGTCACAAGTTATGCAGCAATGAATATCTGTACAGAGCAACCGATCCACAGAGGACGCAGTCTCAAAACACTGAACCTTATTGTTAATCGGTAGACCCAAACTTTCTGTTTCAATACAATCATTCCGCAGCAGCTGTGGGAAGTGCTATGTATAATCACATGAAATCCTGAACTTTCTGTCGCAACGGCTTTGGGCAGTCTGTGCCGTGATTTCCCCCAAGGCTGTCCCCTTCTGTTTAGTCCTGACACACGACTTAGCACAATAACAACTCCAACAAGTCCCTGATGACCAACTCATGACAATGATGATTAGCCCTCACTATCCCACAACCTCATTCTTAACGTGGGAAAAACTAAGGAGATGGTGGTGACTGACACTACAACCCCCCTACAACATGAAGTTCCTAGGACTACATCACCTGAAACACCACAGCTCTAAAAGAGCCCAGCCGACTTTCCTAGTCTGGTTTTTTATATGTAATTCCAGCCTCAGAGTAAAGTCCTTGAATCTTAACTCCCCTCTGTGACGGTGCAGCCAGGCACTGACTTCAATGCCATGTTGTTGAGAGGTCCATTTTGAGTGTCCTCAGCTTCTTCCCATAGTTTGCCCCCTGCCAAGTATAGCGCACAAAACACTGCAGCCCACTTTGGCCCAACCATGAACGCCCCATCTTTAGTAGAGTGTTAAATTGTTCATGATACATGTTTTTTATTTATTTCTACACACCTAAACCTTATACAATACAATACAATACAACAGAATGAGATGACTGTCCACATCTAAATAGTAGACAAAATTTCTGTTACAAACACTCTTGATCACCACATTAGCACAATCCACATCCCTATCCACTCTATCCATGTTTACCTGACCCCCTAAACACTCACCGTCTTTTCCTAGTGTGGTTTATATGTATTCCAGCCTAAAGTCCTCAAGCCAGGCACTGACTTCAATGCCTTCCATTTTGAGTGTCATATAGCAACACCCTTTGTTCCTTAGTACCCACTTTAGCTCACCACTCTGTCCTTCCATAGAAAAAAAACACTCTTGACTCGTGACTCTCTATCGTTTACTGATTTTAAATGTTTTTATCATACCTTCCCCTCTCTACAACACGTTAACCCACCTATGTCAGTTTGAAAAAGATGATCTCCTTCTAGTTCTCGATTTCCCTACTCTTCTAGTTCTCGATTTCCCTATTCTAAGTGAATGTGAATAAAGCTGGCTGGCAGTGCCACCTACTGGCAGAATGTCGCCAGGATAAGCACTTGTTCATTCATATCAACATGTTTATATACATGTATGTATTACTCCAATATTCCAGTAAAGGAAACTGTCAACATGTCATTATAAAGTCCATATTATACCCTTAAAGCCCTGTCCCACGATACGAGTTCACTCCAAGAGCTCTCCCGAGTTAGCCCTGATTCGAACTCGGAGATTTACGGTAATGGCCACTCGTCGGTACTCGGGGCTCTCATGGACATTTTTCAACAAATCTTCACGAGTCTTCCCGTGCTTACCTGCCGTTAGCGAGTCTTCCCAAGTATCTGCTGTTAGAGTAATGAGCCGCTAAGAGACGTCCCCGAGCTCCGACGTACCCGCTACGTTCATTCTCCGTGCTTACCAGGAGTTTGATTTTTTTAAACTCGGGAGAGCTCTTGAATGAACTCGTACCGTGGGACAGGGCTATTATGATCCTAAATGATATCCACTGTATGGATGTAGAAACCTCTCAATATATAGGAACTAAAAAGGCTAATCTCAGAAAGCATTTTTAGTTGCAAGTGAAGAAGGAAATGAGGGAGAGTGGGTGGGGATGGAGGATAGGGCGGGGCAGAAGGGTGAATGAAATGGCAAGATGGAGAAATGGCAAGATGGAGAAAAAATATTGGTTCCTTAACATGTGGATCAGCATTCCGGCTCCCAACATCCCCATCCTCTTCTGAATCACAATCTCCCTTGAGTTCAACCATACCAGACTTCCCATACAAAGGAAGACTTGTTAACCTTATGCCTTCTGAAATGTACCATCTCTGCTGGAACTCCATGTTCCACTGTGAATAAACTCTAAAACCTCCTCTTCTTTCCGTGGCACCTTCCCAAGCTAGCACAGGAAATGCAATATCTCTTCTTTTATATCCTCCATTCCTATTTTTTTAGAAAATTAAATGCTCTTTATAGTTGGAACAATGATGCTATGAAGAAACTATGAACTAGTCCCTTCAATTTTTTTGCTTACATTTACAACACCGATTCCTCAGCATTGGAATTGGCTTTGTGGAATCACTTTGGTCAGTGTGATCACTAAGACTCCAATCACCTGTCCTTTTAATTCTCTGTCTGCTATGTCCTAAATTGTTCAAATTAAATTAACGATTTAGTATCAATGAAAGTCAAGGAAGTGCACCAGCTTTCAATTAAGCCCTTCGTGACTCATCTTTGTATTGTTTAATAATTTTGGATCATATTGACTCCTTTCTTTGCTTTTAGCAGCATTCATTTCTCCATTTGCATCTTTTGTAGGCCCAATGTTCTTTTATTGCCATCTTTACCCCATGCTATACTTTCTCATTCCCGCTGCCTTTTGTCAAATCTCTGCAATTTTTTTAAATCCTCTGCCTTTCTGCTAGCTAAAAACCTGTACATGTGTAACTTGTTCCAAATCTGATGAAAGACCATTGACCCTTCGTGTTAACTATACATCCCTCTCCAGAGATACAGCCTTCAAAATTTTAGGACAAATACAGGACTTCAAATTTTTATCCTGGACTTTCCGCATCTATGGTATTTTGCTTTAGCTCAAATCCTTCCTTATTTTGAAGATTAAAAAAAAAACATTCAGACATTTTATCTGATTGGGTGCTGGAACTAATGCAATATTCTATAAAAGAGTGACAGTAATTCTGTTAAATTAGCAATAACATTAGACCAACGTAAAATGGCTTGTGCAAATTCCTGAGAGGTTGATCCTCGTGCATGACATAGATAGAAACTGAAATTGTCAACTGAATCATAGCTAAACAGAGAAGCAGAAGGCTGATGCAGATAGTAAAGGACAGAGCACGTGGTGATTGAGGATAATGGTGGTGATGACAACAACTGAGAAAAGAGCAAACAAATGTCATCATTTTATTGCAGATCATATAAAATAACATTGTTTATCTCATGCTTTCCTTTCAATGCTATCCTATTTAGAATTCACAAGCACTGCAGAAATTGTATCACAAAACAAAAGCATATGCAATCTCTAAGGAACAATGTACAAGTCATCCATGCTAAAGCAATTCATGTATGAAAAAGCAAGCAGGGGTACTGAAATGGAAAAAAATTGGGAAATGTCTAAATGAACAGCAAATTTCATTAAGGTGCAGGTTGCAGACAGAATTTAAAGAATAAAAAAAACATATTTTATTCAATTTAAAGTATTGATTCCATTTTCAAAAGAGCTCAAATATATTGGGTGTAAACCAGCATCGGCAGTTCCTTTCTACACGTCAAAAAGATTTAGATTTCTTTCTGAAATTAATATCACTTTGATCACCATAAAGCATTATTTTCATTCATGCTGAATCCTTACTAAGTAAATTTCAGCCACAGCACAATTTCATGGTGCCATTTTTTGATTCTTTAAATTCTGAATGCATCCTCCACCATCATGATATTCACTGTTCATTTCAAAAGCATACGATACTTGTTCCCATTGAGTATTTCTGTTTACATTTTCCATGCGTGAGTAACTTCCCATTCATGAGTGATTTAGAGTCCGAGAGTCATAACCCTAAAGAGGCTGTCCCACTGCGGCGACCTAATTGGCGAGTTTAGAAGAGTTTAGGAGGGTTTGAAAAAATGTCATGTTGAAGACCTCCTTCAACTATGTAGAAGACCTCCTTCGACCTCCTTCGACTATGTTGAAGACTAGCTTTGG